>NC_139802.1:4674008-5271508 GCF_963457635.1 Microchirus variegatus
GGTAATGTGCAATGTTAAAGCAGTCTGGATACTAAAAAATACACATAATGAACAGTAACCACGCATAATAAACACACATATAATACAGAATAAGTAGAGAAAGCACTCAGAGAGCACCAACTTCCACCCAGGCTGCTCAGTTTCCCTGGCGGTCATGTGTATGAATCAAACTGATGATGTGTGCTGATGTTGATCTAACCCACATGCCCCAAATATACAAACTGTTTTGTGCCAAAATGTGCCATAACCTATACTTAATTATATATTTGTATATAAATGTCAGAGGCAAGGCTTGTGTAAATAAGCACACACCTGTGTGTGCGCTGTAGATTAATGGATTAATTTAGATTAATGGAATATAAAGTTTAATTTCCTCCTTGAGAACTTATTCTGGTATAAACGCTGTCCTTCTCGTGACCAGCAGAGAGGCCTCACTGGACAAGGCCCATTTTTTTGAGTCTGTGTTCTTAGATTAAAGTAGTGACACAGGTGCGAACCGTGGTTTTTATGGCTCAGGAAAAAGGAGTGTCTTTACCTTCTCCGCGGTACACGTCTGCAGACTTTGCTCGAACTCCTTTGATGCTTTGTCAATGTCGGCCCTCTTCTTCCTGAGCTCGTCCATCTTCTGGTTGGCCTTCCACAGCAACGACTTGCTCTCCTCGACCCGCTTCTTGGAGATGGCGATGGCCTCCTCTTTCCTCTTCACCTCCGCCGTGTTGTCCACCATGCGGGCCTTCATTTGACGCAGGGTCATCTCCTGCCGCAGGGCCTGGTAGATCATGACGACCATGACAGCCACGCTCAGGCCGACGACAGCACCCGCCAGCTTCATGTTGGACGAGACAGGGACAGAGACGACTGGATCAGCTGGCGACGATCACCTGTGGATCATTCCGTATCTCCTGTCTCCTGCGCGCGCCTCCTCCACTTCCTCCACTCAGCGCGACTGACACTGTTGTTTGTTACCTGTTCTACCTGCTCAACGAGTTGGGCGCGTCCGTGCACCTGTGCGCTCGCTCGCTCGCTCTCTCTCTCTCTCTCTCTCTCTCTCTCTCTCTCTCTCTCTCTCTCTCTCTCTCTCTCTCATTCAGGCACCTGCACAAACACCTTGAACACATTTGCATCATAAACACATTACCATGATCAGAGGCGATTCTAGAGTCTGTAGGGGCCCTAAGCAAAAAATCCTATAGGGGGCCCTTCCAACCAGTGTTCATCACCATTATGTTATTAATAATCTGACACCAACGTGTTCAAAATATGATTTTTTTTTTCTCCCCGAAATGAATGAAATAACATGGAAAAACCTTGTAATTAAAAAGTATGTGAAAATATAAATGTAGAGAACAATAAAATACTGTAAATAGCTTTAAAAAAAACTATATAAACTTAGTAAAAAAAAATGTAATATACATAAAATACTGTAAATAACTGAAAAAAATATATAAATTAAGTAAAAAATATGCATTACACTGTAAATAATCCTCTTCATTTTCCAACTTGCAGAACGATAACTTCACACAGGTTAAAGTGAGGTGGGGCCCCTTTAGGGAGGTTTCCTACTGAGATGTCATTGCAAATCGCCTATTGTTTTTTAAGGGGGACGGGGAAACGGCTGGTCACTGCACATTTCAGTAAAAACAGCCCTCAGGCTACGAGTGTCAGGGGGGCCCCCTATCGGCTCGGGCCCCAAGCAGTTGCCTGCCTTGCCATAATGTCAGATTCAGCAAAAAACGGATTTGTTCATTAATAGGAACAAAAAAAAGAAGAAGTAATGTTAATGTTTGATTTTCTGTGGATTACTTATTGTCACTGTCACAGCTGACACTTACCAGAGGTGGAAAGTAAAAGTAAAAATTAGGATTTTTTTTATTTTACTTGAGTACATATTGACTCGACTAAGTATTGTACTTAGTTACTTTATAAATGCTATCGGTTACTGAGTAAAAAAAAACATTCAGCACAATGAAGACCTACAGGGGGGAAATATACACCAGAACCAGACCAATGATGATGTGATTAGCACCAGCACTGGCGTGAAAAGTGACGTAATATCCTGTGTCTACTCACTAATTCTTTTCTTGCTTTAATTTACTTTTTTTTTTGCATTACTTTATTTATCTCCTGTTTGATTTCCTCTAAGTTTCCTTTTCCACTTTTTCTTTTTCTTTTCCCTATTTTGAGAGGTATTTCTAAAACAAACAAAAAAAAAAAAAAAAAAAAACATATAAATACACTTGTTAGGGCCCGAGCCACAAATGGCTCCTGGTACGAATTTTAAATACAGTTGTCCACACTATTATTTATTTAATTTAAAATAAATGTCTGTTTTTGACATTTTGAATAATTCTGCATCATTAATAGCATTATTAAGAACATGTGTGATATCACGATGCAATATTATGAACAGTTGTTTTTTTTCTTCTTCTTTTTTAACCACCGTTTGTTCTCTAGGCCGGCCCCCTCTTGACCACAATAGATGCGCATTGGCCCTCAGGTCATTTGAGTGTGAGACCCCCGCCCTAGAACCAGAGGAGGAAAAAGTACTAAAATATTGTACTCAAGTAAAAGTACCAATACTTTGATGAAATATTACTCAATTAGAAGTAAAAATAGTGATCTGAAAATGTACTCAAGTAGAAGTAAAAAGTAGTTCATTTAAAATGTACTTTAAGTAAAAGTTACTTAGTTACTTTTGGTGGGGTGTGAGGGTAGTAGAAATATGACAAGGGGTCAGAAATCCAAAACTATTTTGGAGCTCACGCGCCCGACGCGACACAGGATATTACGTCACATTTGGCGCGCGCCCTCTATGTTCACGCGCCAGTGCTGGTGCTAATCACATCATCATTCGTCTGGTTCTGGTGTATATTTTCCCCCTGTAGGTCTTCATTGTGCTGAATTTTTATTTTTACGGATTTTTTTACGGTTTATTTAACGGATAGGATTTATAAAGTAACTAAGTACAATACTTGAGTCAATACGTACTCAAGTAAAATACAAAATCCTGATTTTAAATTGTACTTAAAAAATACAAAATACACACACAAAAAAAAAGTATTCAATACAATAACTTGAGTAAATGTATTTCGTTACTTTCCACCTCTGGAACGTATAAATAAAGTTAAAGGGGAAGTAAGTAGTTTATAGTGACATCTAGAGGAGAGGCTGAAATTTACAACAAAGACCTGCTGCTCTGCTCACCCCCTCCCTTCCCTGATCGCTACGGTATCCGCAGCTGGTCAAATGTCGTCCTCGTCGTCTTTCTCCGTGTCAGCAGATGAGTTTCGTGAGGCGAGGGAGAGGGCGAGCTACCGTGGTCGTAGCAGATGAAGCGAGAGAGTGGAGGCGCTTGTAAAGAGACGCTTGATTTGTTCTGTCGCGTTTGTCCTTACAGGCTCCGGTAGAAACACGGCGTCTCGCTGCTAACAGTGGCTATGCAACCGCGGCCCGCGACCATGTTATTTTACATGACTTTTTGAAACACTACGAAAATGAAACAAAGAATATTATACAGCGACTAGACAATGCAGGAGCACATAATATGTATAAAAAAAGTGGATTTTGGGTTATATAAACCCATAAATACTACATATTGTACCTTTAAATGACTAGAGCTGGCTCATGTTAGAGGTGGGGACAGGTGTGGACTTAGGAGGCGGTACCAGAATCAGGGGGCGTGTCCTTGCGCAGACGCTGCGCAGCTCAGGCCTATGAATGTTGTTGAACAGGAGCGCAGGTGAGACGTCCTCCATCTCTGACTGATTCACACTGAAGTGTAACCTGGGAGACTTGAGCGTGACGACCTGCTGCTGCTGCTGCTGCTGCTGCCGACACTAGGTCCCGCGTGGAAGACACAGAACCAGCGCTGTAACACCTGGAGGGAAGAATCCCAGCACATCCATCCAAGATGAAAGTGGATCTGTTGTTACCCGTGTCGACCATCGTCAGCGTGGCGTTATTCGCGTACATGAAATCAGGGCTCAAGGACCGGGAAGGAGAGGAGAGACGCCTCAGGTTCCAGGACATTAAGCTGCGAGTGACGTACGACGTCCTCCAAGAGTACCAGAAGGACGCCTCCGTCATCAAGGACCAGCTGGATCGAGCCAAAGAACAGGAGAATCCCATGGAGGAAGAGCTGAAAACCCTCCAGATGAAGCAGCAGCAGACGAATGATAATCTGGGCATCTGCAAGTCGACCAAGGTAGGAAGGAAATGAAACACTGGGTTGGAATCAGTTCATAGATGTATGTAAGAGGAACAACAGGTATATATATATACATATACATATACATATATATATATATATATATATATATATATATATATATATATATATATATATATATATATATAAAAACAACAACACTTGTTTATTCTATAATCCAGTTCTGTCTTTGCTGTTTGTTTTGTTTACCTTACCTAACCAAACTTGTTTCACCTACTAAGTGCAGACAGTAGAAGAAGATCAGGTTAAACAGCAAAAATAGGCCACTGTATATTTTATTTTACGACAAAACTGATTTATAAACCACTTTCTTTGTCGTTTAAATAAAGTGACACGCTCTACTGCCACTGTTTTGTATTGTGTTCATGACATTTCATGGTATTTACATTTTGGGGGTGGCTTTCCGTCTTCGAGCACCGATTAGCACTCATAATGTGACTACACGCCAGAAAGCCAAACATGCATTTCAGGCTAAATTCAGGAAGCACGTGTACAAACGGGATTTGCAGGGTGATTAGTTTGGAGGTAAAGATGTCCCGTCTGACAAAAGGTTTCAAAGGTGTATTTACAGAAAGGGCAGTGAAGTCATGCTGTGCAGCCAGACGAGTACCAAAAAAACCGTTGTCATGTGATCGATTTAATCTCAATGGCTGAAATGTGCAAAGATTTTAAGGGGGAAAGAATTGAGCAGCTGTGGGACGTTTTTTTTACGATTTTACTGATAAGCTTGGGTATGTGTTGCTGAGCTTCTCTTTTCCACTTCCAGAAAGAGGCATTGGATGTCTTAGCGATTGCAGAGGCAGAGTTCAATAATGCGAAAGGTAAGTCACGGGCACTGTGTGGCGGGTGATGAGCCTCGACTGTGGTTTAAAATGAGAATGTGTCCAAAACCTCCATTTTTACTGTCGTATGATCAATGCAGCGCCGCTTGAGAAGGAGATGGCCGAATGGAAGACGGAGTTAGAGACACTGAAACAGCAGCTGCAGGCACCGAGTCCACTGTGTGACCATGTGAAGGAAGGATCAAAAGAAGCAGCAAGGTATGCTACCAGTGTGTGTGTGTGTGTGTCTGTGTGTGTCTGCGTGTGTCTGTGTGTGACGTTGAATACACAGACACACATTTCCATAATCATTTCTATGCATCAACTACATTTTCTCTTGATGATCTGTCTCTTAAAGCAAGTGGTGTAACATGAACCAAAACGAGAAGGCCCCCAAGCCAGAGGAGCCCAAGGCAGAGGCCCCCAAGCCAGAGGAGCCCAAGGCAGAGGCCCCCAAGCCAGAGGAGCCCAAGGCAGAGGCCCCCAAGCCAGAGGAGCCCAAGGAGGAAGCCCCTAAGCCAGAGGAGCCAAAGGAGGAGGCCCCTAAGCCAGAGGAGCCAAAGGAGGAGGCCCCTAAGCCAGAGGAGCCAAAGGAGGAGGCCCCTAAGAAAAGATGAGGACTTACACTACACCTCTGCAACACTGAATCTGTTAAAAAAAAAAAATCTTTGGTTACATAGGAACCAGATTCTTTCTGAAGTTTTCCTGGGTCACTGAGACGTGTGACAAAGCGACACTGCAATATTACCTTTCACTGTGGTTGTTATTTATGTAGAAGTAAGGGAAAAAAATGAAGTGACATTTTGGAAAGGGAAAAGGGGTTCGTGACTGTACATACTAGGTTTACGCCATTGAGAAACCGCAAACTGTGAGAAATGTCTCACAAAACTCGCAGGTGCAACTGAGGAATGTGATGCGAGTGGATCTGCAGGTTTTTCACAAACTTCTTCCTGGACAGCAACGACGTCTGTCTGTCTGTCTTAGAAAATGTTAGACAATGTTTGAATTTTAAACACAGTGAAGAGAAATGAACGGAGAGCTTTGTATGTTGACACTGTCTTGTAGAATAAAAATGTTTTCCACGAATTGTCATTTGTCACAACGTCTATCCATACCATCAATTATGTATTCAACAAGTGAACTTAAATGACACAGTGAGTCAGTTGTTCTCCTAACACATACAGGTTTATACTTCACAATGCAGATATACAGTAGGTGGATTGGCGACTCCTCCTTATCTGTCAAACATTATCCTCAGCCACAAAGCAGTGGTTGATGAACTGTTTACTCATGCACTAACTTGTATTTGTTACAAAGATGCTGCACATTCAACATTTAAAAAAAAAAATGTCCCATTTAAATTACACATATGTCATATGTAAGAATGTGGCCAAAATTGGTTACTAAATTCAAAATACAGTCTACAGTCTTTTAGGTTTCGTTTTCTGACGTAACTGGCAACCCGTGGTTGCTCGGCAGCTGAGACTCTACTGACTGCAATGACTGGTAGATGGTCGTAGGTGGCGCCACATGCCAAAACATGATTTCAAAACATAAACATGATTTGCAGTCTGCAAAATATTTTTTTTAATGCAAATATTTTGTCTGTACTGTTGTTGTTGGTGAGTTCAGTTTGTTATATGAACATTATTCCTGAGTCTCTGTGACATATTAGGAGGATTTTATGGCCAGTTGCTTTAGATTTATTACATAATGCACCTTTAAATTTATCGTTTAGATTGGGATCACTGGGTTTTGCACTATAAGCACAATTGAGATGTGTGTTTTAGTTCTGGGCTAATGAGCGACTGTGTGCTCACATGAATGACTTAAATTGTCTGCTTAGCACAAGGATGTACTGTATGTGGGCACTGAGCCAGACCGATGTGTCATTATATCAATACAGTTAATACACAGGTCATATTAGAGAGCAGCGAAGAGGATAATCATTTATCAGTCCCACAATTGGAACATTTCTCCCTGGAGTTTGCAGTGAGTTGCGTTGGATGAATATATTTGAACTCTTGCAGCAAGAAGACCCGGGTTCACCGCCCAGTCAGAACAAGGGCCTTTTTGCATGTTCTCCCTGTTTGTGTGTGGGTTTTCTCCAGGTTCTCCGGTTTCTCCGGTTTCCTCCAACAGTCCAAAAATATGCATATTTGGGCACTAGGCAAATTGGACACTGCAAATTGACTGAATGTGTGAGTGTGTGAGTGGTTGTTTAAGTGCCACACCCTCAATGAGCAATGACGTGTGTGAATAAAGACACGCTGGACAGCCACCATGGTGGATTCCAAAATAAGCGGCGGCTTATTGAAGTTGATGTTTATACTAAATAGTCAGGACAAACATAGGACAAACAGAGATAAAAGATAAACCCTAATCCTAACCCACATTATGCTGGATGTGGCTCTTCCCTCTCTCTGCTGTAAGATAACAGCAGATAACTTTTTCTTTGTTTTTACAGAACATTCTGATACATTTGAGACAATAAAACATAATAATTTGTAAGTATTGAATAATAGGTATCATCCTTTTCTACCTCTGTTTCTGTTTAACTCTCTTTTTCAACAAGACAATGAGAAGTGAAGTGATGTTTCACTACACGTTAACATTAGTGTGTGTGTGTTTGTGTGTGTTATTAGATGCAGACATTGTCTATAATTTGAAGTCATTTTTGTGCTGAATCCTTGAAAGCGGTTGGTTTGTAGATCTCACCACACACGTCTCAAAGATTTTATTTTTATTTTGTGTTTCCCTCGTCCTTGATTCTTTCATTAGGCAAATTAGTTTAACTGCTTTTTGCATAGAGGTCAAAATGAAGACCCATGAGTGAATGATTAAACTGGAGGTAAAAGTGTTTAACTATTATTTAATTTTTATGGTATTTACTTTTTACTTTGTGTACTATACCCTCACTTTGCCTGGCACTGCTGACCATCTGTGAGAGATTAAAATAATCCCCCCCAGGCTCACAATTAGGCAATCAGAGGACTATTATTCTGCCCCAGTAGGCTCACAAGGTTACAAGGATACAGAGGTGACGAGGGGGGGGGTGTGTGCGTGTGTGCGTGCATGTGTGTGTGTGGCATACTGAGGACCAGTGAGGGTTTTTAACCAACAAAGTGAAGTCATTTTTACGAAGTGAGGACATTTTGGCCGGTCCTCACTTTGTTTTCATTGAAACCACTTCCATAGGTCGTAAACATGCTATAGTCTGTTTTTATGTGCGTGCTTGCGTGCGCGTAAAGATTCAAAACAATGTACATTTGCATTACAAATATGATGTTGATTCTAACTGATCACGTGACATCTATAAAGGGAAATAGATTGCGTTTATTCTGGCACACTGTAGTAGTATTAGATCTCCGTACATGATATGTCTTTTACAAAACAATCCCCTGTTCTCACACCTGTTTCTTTCTCAGTAAACCCAAAGGTCACGACTGACCCACAGGTGAAAGCGCCTTGCTCCTCTCATCTCACGAACCATCACGCATGATGGCAGACGATGGGAAGTCAACACATGTTACGGTCCCTCACGAGCCCGCTGAACACACAGAAGATGGGGTGATAGTCACCAGTCACTCTGAAAAGCAGAGGTCATATTGAAAGCTATAGAGGTCACCTTGACGACCATTCAATAAAAGCCCAGCAATAAAAAATACAGTCGTAATAAATATATAAGTTCTCACCCGGTAGATAATATAAGCACACTCTGTTTTACTGTTAATAATGATGTGTTCACTGTAGCTGCATGAATATTCAGTGCAGTTTATTTATTTTATTTGGAAAATAAACAGAATTCACCTTTTTATTCCCAAATTTGAGCTGGCTCTCTGCAGCTTCTCTGAGAAGTCTGAAATGAATCAAGCATAACATTCAACCATTAAAACTAATGTTTCTCTTCAGGAAGGCAAGTAAATAACTATAATTTGACATCTTAATCAAGAAATAAGAATGTTCTTTTTGTAAAACAGTCAATTTGAAAATCCATGGATGACAATAATAATCATTTTTAAGCATGAAAAATATCATTTAGGTTAAAGCGCTTCTACATACTGTTGTATTAACCCTTACAGAAACATTAAAAAAAACATATTTTTGATCATTACCAATGCTAATTTAGGGCAGCTGTGGCATAAACATCACACTTGGTGGTGGTCGAATACATTTGTTAAGCACTGTATAAAGTATATACTATATATGTACGTATATAAGATATTTTTACCTGGCTGCACAATTTATAGATACAGAGAATACAGTTGTGTGCACATTTTTTTGATTTTGTGACTCATTTTAATTTGTGAATAATAGTAACAGGGTTAATAAAAAATTAAAATAAAATAAAAAATAAAGCTATTTAGTGGAGTGACCATTGTGTTTTCATGTTTGTCCTCCCTACAGGCAATATTTGACTCTGCATCTGCAATCTGTGTGTGTGTGTGTGCGTGTGTGTGCGTGCGAGAGAGAGAGAGAGAGAGGTAGCTCACACTCACAGTAGGATGAACATCTCATCTATTGATCAGTCTAATGTGTGCAGGAAAGGCTGCAGGCCACAACAGCTGATCAATACTCCTCTAATTAAACGAAACACTGTGTGTGTGAGTGTGTGTGTTACTGAGCGAGCGTTTGTGGGTGACCCCCCCCCAAAAAAAACAAACAAAAAAAAAACCTCACAGGGTTACATATATAAATGCTGTCCCACTGAGGATTAGACACAGATCATAGCGGCTCACATGTTTGTCGGAAGTCCCATGTTTTACTCCAACTTTTCTTTCACTTTCACCACAACTGTGGTGGCAGCAGGACACGAGGACACCATCATATGCCATGTACAGATGAGAGGAACTGGTAAGTGTAGAAGCTTATTCACGTGCATGTGATGTTGGAGAAAAGTTTTGTTTGTTTAAATCTTTGGTCTCTTCTTTTTTTTTTGCTTGTAACTATGAGTTCTGATTCCCTGTGTTAATAACCCCCGTTCCTGCAGGCCCTTTAACTTTGTTGAAATTCATGTCTTGAACAGGTTCCTCAGGTTCTTCTGTTATTCCAGTCTTTCAGACACATCACACGCATGTTCTCTAACTCTTTTATATCTGCCACAGGCTTTTTCGGGTCCGGTATGGCACGGATACGCTCGAGGCTGTGTGATATGTTTGATATTCGGTTGTTCTTGTTCTTTATCATGTCAACTAAATATCAGACATATTCCTACAGAGTCTGGCACTCACTTCTCATCCTCTGGCCTGACTTCTTACAACCTACACTGGCAGATGTCTGGGTAAATGAAAAAAGAATAAAGTACATTTTGCTGAGAATGTATGTATCTTAATAGACTATCACCGCAGTAGCTGCATTTATTCAGTTAATGTGTGTGGGAGGAAAAGTCTTGCTCATGTGATAGTGCTTAATTATAATTTTTTTGCTTAATTGAATGCAATTACATTTTTAAAAAAAATGTTCTTCTCTGTCCTAAATAAAAAAAATATTGTGAGTTTCACTGACACAATGACTTTTTATGCCCTGACTCCAACACGCACGCACACACACAGACACACAAACACACATAATCTATTTAAAACAACATTAGTATTAGCACACATCTATATCCTGCTCCAAGAGCAAACAGACACAGCTATGGACACCAAACAGGTTTTTGACTGCAGGCATCCAATGCGATCACTGTCAGTCAGTCTCACCACAGCAGGGAAATGTCCAACTCCAATCCAATCCAAATTTACTTGTAAAGTACTTTAAAACCACCAGGATGGACCACAGCGCTGTAGAGGATAATCAATGAAAGACATAATAAATAAAAGACGCAATATATAACAGGAATAGAAGCTCGCACAAGGCAATAAGACACCTATCTAAAACAACTAAAATAAATGAAAACACAAAAAAACATGGATAAAAACCACAATAAAAACAGATCCAATAAAATAAAATGAAATGGAAATAACATCAACAACTCAGACTGCGTCAAAGGCCAATGAGAGTTTCATCTTTAGCACAGTCAGGAGCAGTCGATCAGCTGACCTGGGTCAGCGGGGACGTTGCTACTATGCCATTGGTCAGGGACAGAGTGTATTTAACAACTGACAAACCCATTCCTGCAGTAATAACTACTAGTAATGAAGCCTGAAGGCTTGTTAACGTCATCTGCAGCGCTTCATTATTGTTTCCACATTATTCCTGAGTCATATCTGACATAGTGAGCTATAAGCGTCAGTTACTATTTTTGCATTTTAATTGCACACATTTTACATAACAGGGACATTCTTTTTGGACACAGTGAATGAAGTCCTCAAAACCCATTTTGATTAAGTGATTGTTTGTTTTCAAGGGAAGCAATATAACATCCTTTGTGACTGATTTAGTGCCTGTGTAAGAATCTCGTGACATTCTCAGTCAGTTCGTGTAAGTGTATCTTGAAATTAGGCCGCAGAGGGGTTGGGATGCCTCAAGTTTCAAGAATGAGGCAAGTTGAGAACTGGACAGTCAGGACAGGGAGGTATCTATTGACATTTGACTATTCCTGAATAGCACCAGAGAAAAGACCCCAGGACATGTATGCAGCAAGACAAAGGGTTTGAAAAGTGTGTGACTCCGTGCAGCTCACTAGTATTCACAACTCAGGGCTCAAGTTAAACTAAGAGAGTATTTAAACATCTCCCCCTGACATCATACAACAATATGTCAAAGGGAGCTTTCATAAAATAAAGGTCACAGAGTCATGTAAAAACAATATTCAACATCACGAAATGCACATGGTGACATGAAATCAAAGTCAATAAGTTCTAAATCAAATATGAAAAGGAACTTGATTTGACAGGTCAAGGGCAGGGCTGCCTCTGAGCAAGGTGCCCAAGCCCCATTGATTGGGTTAATTGATTGGACATTCTAAATTGATGCCAGCCACGAAGAGGAGCCACATCCAGTGTACTCCTACTGCTGACACCAAGCCTGGATGAATGGGAGGTTTGCTAAAGGAAGGGCAATGTAGGGATAACAATTCTCCCGTATACCAAGTTAAAGGTACAATATGTAGTATTTATGGGTTTATATTACCCAAAATCCACTTTTTTATACATATTATGTGCTCCTGCATTGTCTAGTCGCTGTATAATAGTTTTTGTTTCATTTTCGTAGTGTTTCAAAAAGTCATGTAAAATAACATGGTCGTGGGCCGCGGTTGCATAGCCACTGTTAGCAGCGAGACGCCATGTTTCTACCGGAGCCTGTAAGGACAAACGCGAGAGAACAAAACAAGCGTCTCTTTCCATGTAGCGGAAGTCCCGCCTCCTCTCTCTCCGCTTCGTCTGCTACGTCCGTGGTAGCTCGCCCTCTCCCTCGCCTCACGAACCTCATCTGCTGACACGGAGAAAGACGACGAGGACGACATTTGACCAGCTGAGGATACCGTAGCGCTCAGGGAAGGGAGGGGGTGAGCAGAGCAGCAGGTCTTTGTTGTAAATTTCAGCCTCTCCTCTAGATGGCACTATAAACTACTTATTTCCCCTTTAAATAAAACATGCTGTACATTCTTTGGGGGAAATGTATAACATAATTAGAAAAAGAATAATAGGGAGGGCTACCATATTAACATGTTATGCACCATTTTGCATTGTTTTTTACCATTTAAAGTATTAATATTATGCATTCAATTGCGTACACATTAATTCCAGTGCTTACGCCTAACGATAATCAGTTTTTATAAACTATATCAATGATATTTTACTGAGTGATCATATGGATACGTGCAAGTGAGGCGAAGTGAAGTGAGCCCTCGGGCGCCGTATTGGCTGCCTGCGGGCTACCGGGTGCTCGCGGGCACCACGTTGGTGACCCCTGATATAGAGTGTCTAATTTGCCTAATCCCCAAATCTGCATGTTTTTTGGACTGTGGGAGGAAACCAGAGAATCCGGAGGAAACCCACACACACACACACACACACACACACACGGGAAGAACATGCAAACTCCATGTTCTGCCCGGGTCTTCTTGCTGAGAAGGCAAGAGTGCTAACCACTACACACCAACCGTGTGGCCCTTTATTTGAATATGTTTTATATAATTTATATAATATAGTACAGTAGCAAAAAGGTTGTAGCTAAGCAATAAAAATGGAAAAGGTGTGAGGCATGAGGGAGGATGAATTTCAACATTATAATAATGTAATTACCAATTCCGATAGAAGTAGTTATTCTCATTACCAATCATTTATCTGGATGTTACTTTGGAAATAACGTATTATTACTGTAAAAGTGTCTCCTTATTACCAACTGTTACTTTTTTAACAGTATATAAGTATAATAATGTTGCGTTAACGCATTTGAAATCTGTTACGCTAAGACCTAGAACATTATTTCCATTGAATGTCAAAGGAGTCTATGCATCTGCATCACGAGGGGTCAGGGGTCAAAGGTTTGTGTTTGTACTTTGTACACACATGTAGCTCCTGTGCAGGACAAAAGGCAGTGGCTGGTCGTATGGATCGAGTGATAGGGTCAAACGGTACCTTTTGAGACAAATGTTATCTGAAAGGGTGCACACTGTATACTCAAGGGCAATTTCTGAGGAGCAGCGCAAGAGGGGATGACGAACACAATGCTCAGAATAGCAATTAATGAAAGGGAGGGGGGGGGGTCGACAAATAGCAACGAATAGAGTAAAAATGAGCACAGCCATAAAGATGTGCTGGTGCAGTATAAATATCTGAGAGCAGAGGGAGAAAGTGCATCAGGCACCGGAGAGGAGACGGAGAGCTTCAGAGGTGGAAAGAGAAAGGATATAAGAATATTCGAGGAAAAAGGAATAACGGGAGAAAACGCAAGAAGTGTTCATTCAACTTAGTGAAAACTACACAGTAGGTAAGACACAAACTGGTATTCCTCTCATCAAGTTATGATGTCTGTTTTTCACATGCTTTTTACCGACATTGTGCTTTTATTTCAGAAATGGTTAACGCAGCAGGAAAAGTCCAAATGGCTGTACTCTTGTTACTGAGTGCCAGTGTCCCATGTTGTTCTGTGTCCAACAGCGGGGAGTGCTTCTTCAACACCAAAGGTACTTCTATGTGTGTGTGTGTGTGTGTGTGTGTGTGTGTGTGTGTGTGTGTGTGTGTGTGTGTGTGTGTGTGTGTCATGATTAGGATCCACTCATAATGTGACCCTGTGGTGGGCTGGTTCTGGCCCGTGGGCCTTATGTTTGACACCCCTGGTACAAACCATATAGGACACTTAAGAAACTGGGGACATTTTTGTTGATCCTCACATTCTGTCACCCCTTAAAATGTCTTTTTGAGGGTTAGGATTTGGTTTTAGGGTTAGGGTTAGGCATATGGTTGTGATGGTTAAGGTTAGGGTAAGGGAATGCATCATGTCAATGATGTGCCCGCACTACGAATGCTGCACCAATATGTGTGTGTTTGTGCTTCCTGATATATTGCAATAGAACAGAACATAGCATAACCAGATTACATCAAACCCTGTAATACTTAATGCACATTTTTCTAATTCAACTCTTAGTCAGATAAAATTTCAAATGTGCGCTGTGTTTATACTTCGTCACGTGACAATCAATACCTTTTTTCCATTTTCAGGGAGCTGTGTGTACATGGGGCAGGAGTATGGGATTGGAGAGAGCTGGACAACCAGTGACTGTTTTCAGTGTGTCTGCATGGAGCCTTTTGGAGTGGGATGTTGTGATCAGTGAGTTTCTTTCCATGACTCAGTCAGATACACTCATCTCGACATAATCTAGCTATAATCTAACCCCAATCTTCCCTGCAGTGGATCTAAACCTGTGGACTATCCAGACTGGTGTGAGATCATCCGTAAACCTGACTCCTGCACTAGTGTTGCAGTGATGAGAGCCAATCACAAACTTCCATGTCTGTGGGGACGAGGACGCCTAAGAACAGCTGCAGGCCAACCATGGAAATCTGACAACGACCCTTTATTTTGAGGTTATCAGTGGATGCAAAAACACATAGTGTCACGTGTGGTGTTTATGTTGAATTCAGTTAATACATTCCCTAGATTTTATTGAATTTTATTAACAAATATTCACAACATATTGTTATTTATTTGGATTTAGATGGCTGGCTGTACGGTTATCTATTTAAAATTAAAATATATGATTTCTGCAGCATGGTACTTACTTGCTTATGGTGTATTTATGGAGGGATTATATCATTCAGGAAAGAGGATTTCCACAATCTTAAAGCTGTGTGTCTCTGTGACTGGTTTTCACAGCAGCTGGACCTGAAGAGAGAAAAGGGATTCATTATGACATCGCATCATTGTTAAAAAAATATATATATGTATATATATATTAATTGGATTCAGATTTCCTTAGATAAAATGTAATCCCTTATTTGCCTGCTGTTTTCAATCTACTACTATTTGTTGACATGTTTGAAATAAAGCCTTCATTCATTCAATTTATTTTGTCTATTCATTTATTTATTTTATTTTTTTATAATTTCACAAACATACTTATACATCAATAGTAAATTAGCTTTTATGTGTAATTATATTCAAGTTGTGAAAGGAAACGGGAAATGGACGTGACTCTTATTTTGAAAATCCCGCGGCGGCGCAGGAGTTGTACGTGATTTCGTGGCGCGCCGGTACTTGTGAGTCCACATTGTTATTAAGAAGGTGTTTTTACGTGAGATATTCACCTTCTGCTGGGTTCACTACACAAAGCAACAGCAGCAGCAGCGGTGGAATGTGGATCCTGACGCCGCTGCAGCCTGAAGGAGAAGGGGGAGGAGGAGGAGGAGGAGGAGGTACCGTCGTCACGCTTATGCTAGCATAGTCAGCTAACTTAACTTCAGTCATTCTCAGTTTCATGACGTCTGATCCGAAAGCATTTACTGCCGTGTTTCACAGTAATAATTACAGTGTTGTGCAAGTGTGGCTGTCGTGGCTTTAAAAGTCGCATTTTGGTTTTCAAAATGTATTTACATGAATATGAAACGGTAACTCGTGAAACCTGCACACAGTTGTCACTCTCTCTAGTTGTTTGGAGGATCTGAGGAGAACAGTGAATGTGGATTCAGGCTGTTTCTTTATCAAATCCCACAAGGACTCCATGTTTAAAGTTCACTGTCTTTCATCTCATTCCTCTTCTCATTTTACTGCTCTAAAACTTGATTGTTATTACCTTAATAGGACCTTTAGTATTTAATTTAGTTCCCTTTCATGTAAAAGATGTTAAAAAAAAACAAATGACACCCTAATGCACATCTTTATCCTGTGGCAAATGTTCTGTGTATCACTGTGTAATATCATATAGATATCGATAACACAGAGGACGCCAACATACTGTGAAAGCTGCATAGTTTGAAATTAATGGAGCATCTCTCAACTAGAAAAGCACTCGGAGAGCGCAGACCTCTGCCAAGGCAGTATAACCGGTTTGCGTGCATTGAACCGCAGAAGAAGAATAACGTCTGTTGTGGAGATGTTTCACGAGCTGATAATGAGTAGCAGTGCATCCACCGTTCCAGAGGGGGGAGCTGCGCTTCTGAGAGCGGGTGTGCTAATTATGTCACTTCCGGGTACTGGCCAATCACAATACAGTCTGTCTTCTGGGCGTGAGATTTCAGTCTGAAACACCGCGGCTGAGGACAGCGTCAGTAAGGAGATATTTATATCGGCTCGGTTACAGCAACTAGGAGGTTTTTGACCATAAAAACAAGTTAATGTATGTAAGTAGACCTCCATAACTCACATATATGTGCAACAGGACCACTCTATGTGAGCTTTAATGTACGAGGAAGGACGACGATAAATCACCAAATTGATACTTTGTGATTTTGCAGTGAATGACGCTTAACCTTCCTTCTGTCACCCTCAGGTGAGATCCACTACCTCGTTGCCAGTAAGGACTATGTGGTTGGACGTAAAAACTGTGCCATCCTTCTTGCAAATGACCAGTCCATCAGCAGGGCTCACGCTCTCCTCACCGTTACTGACCAGGTGAGAGGAAGACAGGAAATAAATGCGCATAACGATGAAAACACACGCAGCTTCTCGAAGTAGCAGTAGCCATGTGTTTCCTCAGTGACGCGTAGCTGATTGGCCGAAAAAAAACCAACAAAAGCACTGGAATCACCACACCTCAACTAGCAATCGGTTCACAGCAATCAAACAACCCACATTCAAATACAAAGTTTATGGTTTTCTTGTGGCGCTGGTCACATATGTCACCAAATCAACTCCCAATCTGTCCTGAATGCGTCCTCGGACCCAATCAATAAAAACTACACTGGGCTGCATGAACGCAGTCTGTCCACAGACCGTCTCCTCAGCTGACGTCTTCAGATTCACAGCAGTTTCACTGGATTTTTACACTAATCAGTCAGCGTCCTTACTTTGAGTAATTTGCATTTGCCACTATATTAACACTGATTACAACAGGATTTCTTTTACATACACTAACAGCAGCTGGAGTAATGTTGATTAACTCTGGCTACCATCTTTGTTTTCTCTCTCTCTCGCAAACACGGATCCAATGATGTCAGACTGAATCAAACGTCAAAAGTTAAAAACTTAATTTCGTTAGTTGGCAAACAGACTTAATGTCAGTGTATATTTAAATAAAGGTGGGGTTGCCCGAACAAACCACTGATGGCGGATGTTAATTCCAGTTTGGAACAGGACCTTGTGCAGCTCGGCATACTGTTTTCTTTTTCCAGGGACAGTGAAAAATGAGTAGTAGCAACTGCAAATATACAGAAGATTCCATACTGATGAGGCAAATCGATCAACTAAGTCGTAGACCTGCGTTCGGACAGAGTGCATGTTTACACTCGGTAACGTTTCACTGTAGTAACACAGCTGGTCACATGTTTAGAATGTAAGCTGAAGGCGTTAATATTTGTTGTCTGATGTGTGTTGAGATACCTGACAAACAATCTTAATTTGATCTTATCACAACAGCTCTGTGACAGTATGATTAGATCTCTTATCAATTTAAACGTGCAACGTGTTTGTAGGAGTTCTTTAATATCAGTGTGAGAACATTACTTGCATGCATAAGTCACATGCACCTAGTTTGAAAAACATTCACCCGAGTGGTGCCAGTAGGTGTCGCTGTTGCACTGCTCTTATTTAAATAAAGCTTGGATGGTAAGATACACACGAATCATTGAACACTGGGATAATTGAACAGAAATGGCTCGTTCTTGTGTGTTACACTTTTAGGCCCTGACCTTGAAAGACACCTCCAAGTACGGCACTTTTGTCAACAGCCAGCGTGTGACAGAGAACACAGCAGTCCACCTGAAGACGGGGGACAGTATCACCTTTGGAGCCTTTGACAGCAAATTCAGGTACGAGACAGAGACCTGTCAGCTGTGGTCTGTTGTGTGTTTTACATCACATCATCAGTGATTTTTGAACTCAGTGACTATTTCCGTCATTAAATCTTATAACATCCAAACTCATTAAATGCCAGTAAAACGTACAGTTAACGCAGATGTGTTGTGACACGTGTATTATCGCCCTGTGTTGATTTATGTCAGTGTGGACTATTTGAAGCCAGTGGTGTGTTCTTCATGTTTGGACAACGATGGCAAAGCGTCACTCTGTCGCGCTCTGCTGGCTTTGGGAGGAAAACTGGTCAACACGTGGACTCAGGACTGCACCCACCTGGCTATGCCCTCTGTTAAAGTCACCATCAAGGTCCTTCTATATCTAATATTTAATTGGGATTATGTTTTTTGTTTATTATTATTATTATTATTATCATTATTATTATGCCATTTGATTTGTAATCATTTTTTAGGCCAGGTTTCAGTTCAATAATCTTTGTGTGATAGATATAGAATGTGATCACTGAAGAAAATAGACACACTTTAAAATTACTTAAATTAGTAACACACAAGTTCAATAAAATTAAAATTAAGCCTGTTTTGCCCCTCATTTGGAGGATAAAGCGGTAGAAGTTTAGTGAAGTAATTGTTTAAGTTTGCCAAACCATATTTCCTGAGAGACCAAAGCATTAACTACTCTAGATAGATAGATAGATAGATAGATAGATAGATAGATAGATAGATAGATAGATAGATAGATAGATAGATAGATAGATAGACAGACAGACAGACAGACAGACAGACAGACAGACAGACACGCTGAGATTGACCTGAGATAAATGTAAATTTAAATGTGTACAGAGAAATCAAAGAAATTAAATTAAACATATGTAACAAAACAAAAAAAAAATTGTTTCTGAGAACAATATCCGCTCATTAATGATAAACTCTGTGTCAGACATGATGCGGAACATGAATTGTAAACTGTAAAACAGCTTGCATTAGAAAGGCAGTCAACAGTTCAACTTATTTAAGTTTATCATCGTCATCATCGACAGCAACATTTCATAATTGAAACGTGCGATTTTAAGTTGAAAACGATTAAATAAAGCTCTACTTCTGTCCTCTGTAGAGAATGTTGTGTTTGTCCCTGCTTGTGCTGACATGCTTACTTGTGTTTTTTGTAAACAGACCATTTCTGCTCTGCTGTGCTGTTGTCCCATCGTGAAGCCAGAGTTCTTCTCGGAGGTCAACAAAGCTGTTGAGCAAAAAGTGCCGCTTCCTAAAGCAGAGAGGTACAATCGTGTCCGCCTGCATGTAAACACATTAGCTGTGGCACTGAACCAAACTATCATCTGTTCTCTTCATTGTTTTTCAAGTTTCATCCCTGTGATGGACGAGCCCAGCTTGAATAAAGATGATGTTAAGCTTGGAGTGACTCCACTTCGCAAAAGGCTTTTTGCTGAAAAGACCTTCATATTTCTCAGTGCAAAACAGGTCTGTTTACTTTGTTTTCCTGCAAAACACTAACTAAAAGAGCAGAGAATGTCAGGTTTTACAATTTGTCGATCAGTAATTGAGTCAGGATTTTCAGTCATTAGCTTAAGAAATAATGGAGAGACACGCTGCTCCAGTGGAGAGCCTGCTTTTCAATGGAAAAGTTAATTTGACAACAAGATGAAACAAAGGACAGGCCAGTCTTTGCAAAATTGGTGGTTGTTTACCAAATTCTTTTTCAGTCAAGGCACAAATTAATCAAATAACAAGTGAAGTAAAGTCTGATGCCCTATGGAAAACATCTCTTATGTAAGACCACTTCCACACATTTTTCTGATTAATGCAACAGCATCATCCCAAGGACGGAATGCTTTTACAAAACTAAAATATTTATAGACCACTAAGAAGCCATGTCTCCGTAAGACAATCAACAAAACGAATTGTAATTGTTGTTCTTGTAGTTATTGAGCGTGTGCAGTGCAAAATCAAAGAGTGATTGTCATCAAAGCAGTCGCCATCAAATCTTTGTTGACCAAAGCACTTTTTGTATATAGCCAATTTTTTATTTGTTTGTCTTCATCTGTAACTGATCATCAGAACTTGTATGCTTTGTCGGTTTACAACCTATTAAGTAGTGCAGTGTTTCCCAACCCTGGTCCTCAGGGAACACTGCCCTGCCATGTTTTAGATGTTGCCCTGCTCCAAAAACACCTGATTCAAATAAATCGCCAATTCTGCAGAAGCCTAATAACGAACTTTTATATATATATTAAAAAAAATAGCACTTTTGTTAAAAAAAAAATTCCAAAATATATTTTTTTTAAATTAATGTTTCAACTTTTGTAAAAAAAAAATCAAACAACTTAATGTTTTACCTTTTGTCAATTTTTTTCAAACAATTTAATGTTTCACCTTTTGTAAATAAATAAAAAGAATTCATGTTTCAACTTTTGTTAAAAAAAAAATTTCAAAATGTAATGTTCCAACTTTTGTCTCTTTTCTTAAATTAATGTTTCAACTGAATCAGGTGTTTTTGGAGCAGGGTAACATCTAAAACATGGCAGGACAGTGTTCCCTAAGGATCAGGGTTGGGAAACACTGAAGTAGTGTATTAAGTTGTGAGTAGAATAAAGGCCACATTAAACTTCTCCGACTGCGTATGCGTTATCCGTCTGCGTCACCACGGAGACGCCTCGAGCATTTATACTTCTGCGTCGTGGTGACGGACACTCGCTGCAATTTCCCGCCCGATCAGTAGGGGTCGCTGCGCAAGGTTGTTGTGCTTCTGGCTACAGTGAGCAATGGCGTCCGAGAAAGAAAGAGAGAAAAAGACTGTTGTTGTTGAAACAGTGGCCGTTTCTCACTTTTCTGTGTGACGTAACGCAGTTTTAAGATAATTTGAGGCGAGAAATTGGCCATTTAGGGTCTAAACATGTGCTGTGTGTGTTAAGATATGACGTATTTATAGTTCGGCAGCGGCGTTATCGGCGGGGATCAGCTCCGCCTCTGTCAGGACGCCCGGAGCGCACTGAGAGCCGGCACAGAGCAGCTTCGCTCGGCCTGTCCTGAGGACCAATCGCAGCTCTTGCCGTCTCCGTTGTCCCTTGACGGAGTGACGGACACTTAAAAAATATTTCGTGCAGACGGAGACGACGCAGAGGCTCTTCGACAGGTTCTGCGTCGACGCAGAGTCTCTACGTAGCCTACGCAGAGCACTTTACGCAGAAGTAAACCTCTTAAGACACTCGAGTTGTCCGCCGTACTTGTGCCGATCGCCCTTCCCAGAGGGTAGTTTATTGAGTTATAAGAAGCAGCCGGTAAAAATCTGGACACTAATGATGGGAAATGTAACTCTGTCTTCAAACACGCAGAATAACATTATTTCTCCTCCTTGTTTGCAGCTGAAGCGTCTGAGTGCAGCCGTGAGTTTTGGCAGAGGTAAGAGCCAGCTGCTGGAGGAGGGCAGCCTCCCTCGAGACCTGCTGGAGTCTCCGCAGACCTGTGTGGTTGATGCTACAACAGGAAGCTCCCAAACTCTGCTCTCTTCCTCTGCTGCTGAGTGGGCAAACTCTGTGAAGAACATTGTTCAAAGGTTTCGCACAAACCCATGTTCTCCTGCACGAAATGACATAAGAATGTGTTTCAGTAACAGCACAGTGCTTGATGTGGTTTTGTCTTTTTGCACCGAAACAGAAAAGGCCTTCGAGTCATCACAGAGTCTGAAATTGGTTTGGCTGCCATTTTTGCTTCCTGTGACAAGTACTGCAATCCATCCAATCTAATGACAGAGTCAGGTGGGTGTTGGGACAGAAAACCACTGATTGACTTATGTTTTTTTTAATTATATTGTGTTTTGTGTGAACATTTTATACTTTATTTTAAGAATGCGAGAATTTGGGATTAGGATTTATACATGTATTTCCTGTATCCTGGGGTGTGTTTATAGACCACATCTTCAGGCTTAATTAGGCAGATTCATTTTATATTCATTATTTTTAATTATTATATTTTACATTATAAAAATGCAGTAGCGATCCTTGTGCAGAAGTCACAAAATAGACGTTTTTTATGTTATTTTTGTTCATAAAAACGAGCAAAGTGAATTTTGAAATGAGACATATTTCTAAATTTAGCTAATTCTATCCGAGTTTTAATGTTTAATGTGGTACTTTTTGCTCAGGTGTGTTTATTGCCTGTAGAGCCCAAATGCTCTGTGTTCTAAGGGTTTTCGTGATATTGGTGATTATTTTTTGCAAAGGGAAGACAAAAACATGAACATTATTTTCTTAACACCTTCTCCTTTTTTGTGTTCAAACATTTCCGATTGTTTCAATCTTCTCTCTTGTGTTTTAGAGTCGGCACCTCAATTGAAACCAAGAATCCCAAGTGCTTCACTGTCACAGAATATGGCGGTGGATGAGACCATGTTACCTGCAGCAACACTAAATATCACAGCATACGCTGTGAATACAGAGCCGCCAGAAGGGTACCACCTGACACATGTCCATATCATGTTCAACTGATGTTCTGTGGGCTCCAGAAAGTCTGTTTGATCTATATTTTTATGCATCCGCCAGGTCGGAGTCATGTGACATGGCTGGGGTTACAGCGGTGGGCGAAACACCTGAAAAGAAGCAAACCCAGGACACCAGTCTGTGTGATGCATCCAGAGTCTTATCTGAAAGTGTTTCCGCTCAGTGCATTGTGGCTGACACGATGAGCATGAACACTGTACACAACACAGACTCCCAGAGGAAGAAGCCCGAGTCCAAACTGACCGGTAGTTGCATTGTTTATCTTTCACGGTACTGATTCAAAACTGTAAATATGAAATATACAGAATATACGATATTCTGTCTCCTTTTCACTGTAGATTATCCTTTGTGACATCACAGCTCTATCTACGCAAGAAGTTCTTCTCAACTGTTATCTTTAATAATTGCATCACTTGAGCACATCTCTAAATGTTGCGGTTTCAGGCGAAAGAAGTAACGGCGTTAAGGCCCAGTCATCCATGTTCAGCGCCATGAAGCCACCATTCCAACAGAAGCCATCGCCACGGAAACCACAAACTCCTGCTCAGACGTCCCCACAGAAACAGTCGACACTGACAAATTTCTTTCAGCCAGTCAATAAGAAAAGGTAATCCTCTGCTCCTTCAGCCTTTATTTTACCTCAGTTTGGTTTGTATTGCACCAATTCATAACATACATTATCTCAGTGCACTTTACACGGTCAAGACCTGACGATTATTACAGAGAAACCCAACGGTGAGCAAGCACTTGGCAACAGTGGAGACAAAACAATCTCTGACAGCACCAGAGTGTACGGCCTTCTGCCTTTAGAAGACAATATCAGAGTGTTTCATATGTTAACTAGACCTAGCGATAAAAATAGTGATAGCACTTAAACATTTCTAACGTATGTAATAATATGTTATATTACAAAATTATATTTTACCCAATGAGAGAAAGATTTCAACATAAAGCTAGTCTGCATAAGGAATTGGGTCTGGACGTAAATGTCTGGAGTTTGTCATTTACATATGATAAACACAGTGGGAGATTGAAGATTATCTATCAGCAAGACGGTCTTCAGAGGATTTCTGGCCTCCAGTGCATGTTCAAAGCTGCTCTATTGATATTAAAGCAGAATAACTGTTGGAAACTGGCTTAAAGTCTGTATGTTGTCCTTTAAGGCCTCTGGACGATGAGCTCTCCCCCGTCATGTCTGAGTCAAAGCGACCTGCACTGGCATCATTCATGAGCAGGATACAAGCACCGAGCGCCACAGTCGCATCTAAAGAGGCACCCACGTCTCAGACTCCACTGGGTTCAGGAGCTGATCTGTTCGCAGGACAATCACAGACTCCACAGCAAAGAGTTTCCTACACTGCCCAGGAAGAGCCACGCAGCAGAAAGAGGAAGGAGATTGAAGAAGAGCTAAGGATGGAGGAGCTGGAGTCCATCATGTCTGAAGATATGGATTTTTTTGACCAACAACCATCGGGCAACCAATGCCAGCAAGCACAGCTAAAAGAGCAAAGTTCAGCTGCACAGAAACAAGCTTTAAATACAGCAGAGGCTTCATCCTCAAGCAAAAGGCAGCGGGTCCATGTAGAGGACAGTGGAGACAACAGAAGGCCACTGGTGGACACGGAGAAAAGGAACCAGAGCCGAGATCCCGAGCAGTGTGTCGTCTCCGTCAAGACAGAACCAGCTGACCCCTCACAATACAAGACGACTAATCATGAACCCAGCAAACGCGTCGATGCGTCATCTGCCAAAAAGAGCAAAAACGCCACGCCCTCTGAAGGTGACAAAGCATCTGAGGTGAGGAAAAGACAAAGACTCGTTCTCAATTCTTCTTCAATTTAAAGAGAACATTGACTTAGAGTTTTTACATGCAATTATGTTTCTTTGTTATTGTTAATTTTGTGTTCTTACAGGATCGGTTCAAAGGAGATAATCCTAAAGAGCCTAAAGAAGAAGTTAAGACCCCTCTAGTGAAACTAGTTGTGAAACAGGAGGTCCAAGTAAGTCTGCAGAAAAAAACTAGGAATATCAGAGTCTCTTACTAATCAAACTAATATATTAATGTGAATCTGTGCTTGCTTTACAATATTATATATATATATGATAAAAATATTACACATATATAGTAACTGCAGCGCGTTTTCTGTCACACATCAGTCACACACTGCTGTACAGCCATCAGGAAGGAGCTATTTGAGGATACATTTCTTGCCCAAAGACATAAAGGCACACAGACTAGAGACGCTCGGCTCACCCTCTGAGTCCCTTTATTCTTACTCCTACGTGTACTACCATTTTAGTTGTATTCCTCGCATTGCATTGTCAGTGCCTCTTGGTTGTAGGATGTAACCCACGCATTAAAAGCAGGTGGTGCATCTGAAGGTGAAGGACCAGTGTATCTGTGATCCGCCCCCAGCTCTGTTGCTGAGAACACCTGCAAATCCAGGGCAGAAGCACAATGAATTAGAGCGTTGTGTTTCTTGTTATGTTATTATATATTTAAAAAAAATAAAACACCAGTTTTTCAAATAGTCAAAAGTGGTGAGGGCTACATTTGGACCAGATAAGATAACAAAGAAAAGAGCCATATCATTGAACCACATCCTGACCACCATGCCGTTCAGGATCACTTTGTTATCTCACAACATAAGTTTCACGACTGATTACTGATGCTGTTTTACAGGATTCTAGGATTGATGAGGACCTTCCTAAAAAGCTGTTGCTGGTGGAGTTCCGCTCTCTCACTGTGACGGCTCCTCCCAAAACCAAACCAAAGCAGCCGACGGGCAACGGCGTCACCAAGAACTTCAAACGTTTCCGCAAGGTCGGTCTACAATTCGACATAGACGAGCCTCCTTTTACATTTAGAGACACTTAAAAACACACAATTTACTTTATAACTGCACATATGCCCACAGCTTATCTAATGATTGTATGGTCCACAAATCACACACAAGTTAAAAAGCTGATGTTTCAATTTATGTGAACACACAGCCATGTTAAAGGTACAATATGTAGTATTTATGGGTTTATATTACCCAAAATCCACTTTTTTTATACATATTATGTGCTCCTGCATTGTCTAGTCGCTGTATAATAGTTTTTGTTTCATTTTCGTAGTGTTTCAAAAAGTCATGTTAAATAACATGACCGCGGACCGCGGTTGCATAGCCACTGTTAGCAGCGAGACGCCATGTTTCTACCGGAGCCTGTAAGGACAAACGCGAGAGAACAAAACAAGCGTTTCTTTACTTGTAGCAGAAGTCCCGCCTCCTCTCTCTCCGCTTCGTCTGCTACGGCCGCGGTAGCTCGCCCTCTCCCTCGCCTCACGAACCTCATCTGCTGACACGGAGAAAGACGGCGAGGACGACATTTGACCAGCTGCGGACACCGTAGCGCTCAGGGAAGGGAGGGGGTGAGCAGAGCAGCAGGTCTTTGTTGTAAATGTCAGCCTCTCCTCTAGATGGCACTATAAACTACTTATTTCCCCTTTAAGCTAAGAGGAGCAGCTATGAGGTGCATTCAAAGACCCTGGTAAATTTCATCACTTCCGCATGATCTACAGTGTGAGAAGAGCAGCTTCACGATTCAGCGTCTTTTCACAAATCTTGCTCTATGTACAGGATCGTTGTTTTATATTTGGACCAATGTCCTCGTGTGTGTTTTTTTACAGAGCCGGGTAACGGACGCGGAGAACTCGGCCCACGTCATAGCAGGGTCTGCTCTGCTGGTTCACAACAAGGGGAAGAACTCTGATCTGGATGAATGGCTGAAAGATGTAGCCGAGGTAACTGTTTGTCACGCTGTCAGTCGTATCTGTTTGTAATCTGTCACACGATTGCCTCCGTTCATAACTGCAGTGTGTGTATGTGTGTGTGTGTGTGTTTACCTCAGGAGGAGCATCAGAGCAGACGGGATGAGAGTGCAGGCGACGACCTCTTCAGGTGAGAGAGAGGATTTCATTTTGTCCCAGAAGGCGTGACACAGCTTTGTTATCACAGCTTCCAGAGAAACATTCAAAGGTTTCTGTTATTTTGTTATTGTTACAAGATGGTGTTGGCCAAGAGTCCCTGGAAAGTAAAATCAAAATCATTTGTTTAGAAACTGTAGTGCATAACATGATTTATGTTTCATACAATTCATACAATCGGATGATTGTATACTTATAAAGGAAATAGGTATATTTATTTTATCTTCAACTCCTGCCAAATTCAAATAATGTCTATAATAATCATATTTAAATTAATAAAGTAAAACTTAGAACCTAGCTACATGTTGTCAAACTTGCTTGTCCACCAAAAGGGGGAATTTGTCTTCGACTTTCCAACATAAAATCCTGAAAACAAACATACAGACCGTTATAAAAAACAACAACGCACACTTAAAATAAGATACAAGGTAGTAGCAAGACATGGAAATAAGAGGCAATCATTTAAACATGAGCTGTTCTGTCCCCCTGTGATTAAGACTTAATAAAAAGGTTAGAAAGAGCGTCACTACCTTCTCCTGGTAATGAGATATTGGACAGTTTGTCATTATTCAGTCATTATAATCAGGTGCAGACAAATGAATCGTCCGACAATTATGGATATGGGGCCTGTGTAGCATCAGGTTAACCAATCAGGATGTTGTGCTTCTTTCGTCACAATGGTTGCCAGGGCAACGGGTGATGTAAGCTGCCAACGATGCTGCTGCCATGTTTTCTTTGACTAAGCAGAAAAGAGACTGTGTGTGTGTGTGTGTGTATAGGCTGGGCTGTTTGATCATGGAGTCATGCTCAGTCAGTCATGTGTCGCTGGGGAACAGACTCTGCTGCACAAGAAAACAATGTGGCTTTTTTTCTTTTCTTTTTTTTTTCTGGGCTGAAACAAAGTTTCCAGACATGGTTTATAGGAAGCCTGTTTGCTTTGACCTGTTCAAACACTGTCCATGTTTTATAGCGCTTCATTTGGGCCGTTTGTATTGTTTGTTCAAAATGCCTCTCAGGATAGTGAGGAATGATCCACGAGGAATGTTAAAAGCCAATCCTGACTCTCACTCACTCTCTCTCTCTCTGTGTGTGTTTGTGTGTCCAGGTACAACCCCACCAAACTGACCAAGAGAAGATGAAACGCCTTCATTTTAAAGTCAACCAGTGGGAATTCATTTTAGAGACACAAGAAGAAAAAGAAAGAGCTAAAACGACCTGTGTTAATATCTAATACGGAGTCACTGCTTCATATCTGCTAAAAAAGAAAATGCTTTACTTTTCTTCCTGTTCTCTCTGTCGTGTCGTTATACATAAACCACTGACAGCAAACAATGTAAGAAAACACATACGTCTCATGTTTAGAGATGTTTTTTTTTCTCTGTTTTTATTTGTAAGTAATAAAAAATATGCCATACAAAACACTAAAAACTCTTCAGTTGTACAAGAGCGCATTAAAAGTCTACATGCTGAAAGCAGCTTTTTCGTTCCATTTGAAGTTAAGACCGAATGTGTTCCCTGGAACTAGAAACATGAGAGGGATTCAAGTGTTACCATTCCTTACATGATCTCTAATGAGCCACACCATCAGGCACTTGTACACGTCCATAAGGTGTTCAAATAATAAAAAGTCATCACAATAAGCATTTGTCCCAACACATTCGTAACAAGTGCCATGTGCAAAATCATGTTAAACTGAAAAGTCAAGAGTTCAAGAAGCTGTCCTTGTGGATTCTCAAATGTACAAGACTTTTCTTTACTTAACTGAGTATTTGGAAAATGCTTTCTGAAAAATAAATCAATATCAGTTTGAATTCAGGACATGGAATGAATTAATAAAAAAAAATGTGTTAGTGCTTTAAGTGGAAGCAAACAGATTTGCTCCAGGGATTAACAGAGGTGCGTTCAACATGCATGTCAGAGGCTCATATTATTCATTCTTAACAATAAAAGTTGGCCACTGTTGACTCACCCAGTCTCTGTAGTCTGACCATAACAGTCTTTGTAGCACTTATCTGCTCTGCAGTCGTTTATGCAGTCCTACATGCATACATTAAATATTAAATATACCAAAACAATGTTCTAATTGAGGTGAAATTCAGTATTTAACAAAAAATGTCTACTAAAGCTTTAACAGTAACTAACTAACTCAGTGGGGAAAAAGCAATGTGGCTACAAACATGATTTATAGTAATGATTCAGCACTCTGAAGAACTTCCCTACTGAGGGATCACATCATCAATAAACAAACCTTGAGCTGTGTGTGAGCAGCACACACACATAAAAATTAATATGGCAACAACACGCTCTTTAAAAAAAAAAGAACAAAATGCAGCAGAAGCATAAAATAAATTGTTAATGTTACTGGTCATGACGTCAAAACTGTTATTTGGCACTTAGCAAACCAGTTGCGGCTCTTTATTGTAAAGCTGTATTTAAAAAAAAAAGGAAAAAGAATATACTGTATAGATTAACACTTAAAATAGAAAAGAGCCTTTCCTTGTATGCGATTCTCAGAAATCAGAGAAACTTGATGATTGCTGTGAAGTTTAATGTAAACGAAATTGCACATTGCGTCTCACAATATTGAGAAAAGCCGATAAATACTAACGTAAGTGAGGGAGTTTGGATGTTCGTCTTCACAAGTATAGCCAATTCATCAAAATGCATAATGTCATTACAAAAATACAATAAGTAGATGTTAGGATTTTGTGAACTCAAAATATATTTAAAAAATAAATGATTTGGATGGTATGATTATAAAAATGGATTTGTTGCAAGTGTGCGTTTTGTGTCTTCTTTTTTTTTGTCTTATAACTGTGGAATCAAGACTAAGTCAATTTTGCTTAAAGGTGCCATATGTAAGAATGTGGCCAAAAACAGTTACTACATTCAAATTCAAAATACAGAGGTCTTTTAGGTTTTGTTTTTTGACGTAGCTGGCAACCCGTGGTTGCTCGGCAGCTGAGACACTACTGACTGCAATGATTGGTAGATGACGGTAGGTGGCGCCACATGGCAAAACATGATTTTTTTTTTTTAATGCTAATATTTTGGCTGTACTGTTGTTGTTGGTGAGTTCAGTTTGTCATATGAACATTATTCCTGAGTCTCTGTGACACATTAAGAGGATTTTACGGCCAGTTGCTTTTGATTTATTACATAATGCACCTTTAATCACCATATTCTAGCCTTAATGGAGGTTAAAGTCAAATGCTTCAGAAGAAAATTCAGTTATTATTGGGGAGAAAATATGCTATGAAGTTTGCAGATGTTCTGAATACAAATTCAACTCGGAGGGAAATGCCCTTAATATACTTTGGAATGCGTTTCTGAGAATAGATTCACATCTGCATGAGAAATTATCATCTTAGAAAATCCCATCATTTACAGTGTAATCAAAGCAACAGCAAAAGGTTTATTACACTTCAAACCTTTTAGGAAGCGGTAACTATGCTGTCGCCTACAACAGCAGGTAAAAGAATACATGAAGTTAAAAAAATAATAATAATAATACATGGTAGGCTCAGAATAAACAGGAACATTGGGTTTCTGTAGCTAAGAAGTTCATACTTTCTAGGATTCATCTCTACAGTCACCTTTGTTTCATAGTTATCGCCGTGTGGAGTAGAGAACATCAGGAGTTTGTGCCACAACTAAATGTATATGTTGCATAATGTCTCCTAAAGTTTAGAAAAGTTAGTAAGTAAATGAACTGAAACAAATACCACTGATGATAATGAGGGTCCCGTTCATTTATGAACGTGATGAAAACATTGGCACATGGTAGCTCGGACTTCTTGAGATGTCAGGCAAGTTGCTTCTAATTACTGTACATCCACAACTCCCCCAAGCATTTTCTTGAAGAGTTTGTAAAACCCCCTCAAAATCTGCCGTACGCGAACGTGTACCGTGTTTTCAAATGAAGTTATTCCCGACATTGCTGATAAGAGTCCCTTTCTTCTTGAGTCTCTTCAGCAGACAGGAGGCGATGCCTAAAGCGCCACCCTTCAAAAATCGAACAAAGTTGTCTCCCACCAGTGGACCCATGGCAAAGAGACCCGGCTCCTTGGTGCACTCAAACGTGTATGGGTGGATGTCAATGGGGTTTTGCTTGCAAGAGATGGGTTTTGTTGGATCCTGCCCCAGGTACTTGCCTTGCCCCTTCAAAAAGAACAAGTTTGGGTTGGTCCCGATCAGCACCAGGACCATGGAGATCTTGACCGCCTTCAGGGAGTTCATCCCCTGCAGCAAGCACTTCGAGTCAGGCTGGAAGGACACCACACAGTGTTCGGGGAAACTGGTGTAGTCGGGAAACAAACCCACGCTGGCGTTACCACCCATGTTGCCAATGGCAAGCTGGGGTTTCGGACACATCTTGGCACAAACGGAAGAGGCGATACTAGCTGCCTGGGGTCTGCTGGGAGCAGAGGAGGGAGCCACATTGGTGTAGGTCTGAGTGCGCATCATGTTGTAAACTTTGTGGTATTCCGGGTACATGGTCTTCGGCAGCTGCTTGAAGATGAGATCCGAGTCGTCGACACTCTTGCGGAAAACGTGCAGCACCCTCACGTTGCTGTTGCGAGCGCACAGGACTGCGTCCGCGGCGCTTAAACCGGCGCCTACAATCAAAACGGGATCGGAGTTCATGTCCAGCTTTCTTTGGCCCACGGCCAAGCCGAGGTCCGAGACACTGTGGAACACAAACGGAAGGTCCTCCCCCTCCACGCCCAATCGGACCGGTGAATCCGACGCGCCCGTGGCCAGAACCACGTTCTCGGTGAACAGACAGAAGGGGATGTGTGCGTCGTTCTGCACCTGCTGAAATCCCCTGACTTCCCAAAGAACGCCGCTTGATCCACTGTTTACGCACTCGACTCCGTTTCCCTTAAAGACCTCATCCCCACAGTCACCCACCCCTCCATCTGCTTCATCAGTGTGCCCATTCTCCAGAACTTCCCCATCGTGCCCCCGGCAGAGTTTGTGGACAGAGGTCACATAGGTGTTGTCTGCAAAGTTCTTTTGGAGCCCCTTTAGTTTCACATAGTTACGGTAATAGGATGAGATCACCTCTGGGGTTGCTCTGTCACTGGTTACATCCCTAGCGGGAGGAGAACAAAAGTGAGCAACGAGGCGGAACAATAAACTGAAACGAGAGCCGTCAAACTTGTCCTCGTCTTTACCTGCGTATTCCATTGTTTAGATCTCTGTAGTTGATACCGGGAAGCTCCATCCAGATGCCAAGACTAATAGTGAGCATGGAGCCTTCCATTGCCTGAGGGGAGATTAGAAGTGTAGAAGACAATGCAGTGTCAACGAGGACAAACAGGAAGGGTTTGAAGGCAAATGTGGATAGTCACAAAGGTTTGGAACACTTCGAGTGAATTCCAATTCCTTCCTTACCCCTTAATCTCAAAAATGTGCGCTCCCTCTAGTGCAAGTGCTGTCCCGATTGTCAGAAAAATTAAGTTATGGGGCAAGTTTAAGGGCTGTATCGCCCTCAATATTGAGATTTTCTGAGACCACCCTTGGGAGCAAGTGCTACCCAGAATGCATTGCGTGTTTTGACAGAACAAAGATGGCGCCGAAAGCAGCGAAACGAGTACACTACAAATTAAAGTTTTCTTTATTAATAGAGATATAAAAATGATGAAAACCATTGTATTATCTTAGTTTAGGCCCATATTATGGATTACTGACGTCATTGTTGCGTAACATTTATTTTATTTTTTTTTATTTTGTCAATAGCCGGCCGGTGCGGACAAGCGATCGTTTGCTATCGTTTACCCTTCAATAAGCCGTGGTGTGTGGTAACTGTCAGCTGAATATGTCCGTGGTTGTGGTATTTGTATGAGTATCATCTTATAACTAACTGACAACCTAATAACTTGACTGACGGATCGTAATAATAAAAATAATCGTGACGTAAATGTGTTCTTCTTCTTCTTCTTTTTTGGAGTTGACAGACTGGACGCAGCTTTCGCGTTATTCTGCCCCCCACAGTCTGAAGACGTATCTGCATTTAAGGGGTGTCCCATTTCTAAGTGACAAAATAACCCTCATCACTTGGTTTTGAGGGCCAGTTAAGATTAAGGGTTGAGCTTGAGGGTTAAGATCGAGGGTTAAGATAGGAATTGGAATTGGCCCTTGATCCTGTCGCTTACATGCCAAGCACCGCCAGGTGTTGCTCTCCCCAGCACCAGATGTGGGATGTGTTGCTGCTTGTCCCTCCTCCACTGAAGGACAGGAGGCAACTCGTAGCCATAGTCAGCGTTAGGGTGGAGCAGTGTGTCAAAAAGTACCGCCACTGGATTCATTGATCTCCCTTCAAGACCTTCACTTAAATATTCCAGATCCTGTAAAAACAATTGTCACCCTCATGACGACTGATTGCGTACATTTGCAGGCGACGCGTCATTGTTCGTACCTGTTCAGTGATGGGTGTGTGCTTGGACTCCTGTAGCTTCTTATATAGAATAGGGTTAGGGTGGACTGTTGCCAAATCGAGGCAGGGCGTGTATCCACTCAGCAGGTAGGACAGGCAGATGCCTGATGGTCCATTGCCTGAAAAAACAAGCCAGTTTTACATGCACTTTTTACTTTCGGAGATGGTTGGATTAGCATCAACACAGAGCACATGTCTACGTGGCACCAAAGAGAATATGGAAGATCTTGAAGCTGAAAACCAACAAAAAGAGCAAAAAAAGGTTTACCTATGATGACAACGGGGACAATGGGTGGGTGCTCTTGTGGCAGAGTGGTCTCTTCCAGGAGAGGCATGGCTACAGCCACTGTGAAGAAACCAAAGGAGAAAACGATGAAGACTTTTCTGAAACTAAAACAGAGCAGCATATTTCTGAGTCAGATCATTTGATCAAATCGGCTCGCTGTCTTTGTCTCTGCCAACGTTGGTGTCTTAGATTCTGTCTCCATTAACCGTCATCAGCTGAATCAGAAACCCAAGCACTGAGGAGAGGGGCCTTTATCCATTCTAGAGCTGAAACGATTAATCGATTACTAAATTAATCGCCAAATATTTTTGATAATCGATAATCGGTTTGAAGCTTTTTTCATGATTAAAACAAGATTTCTGATTGTTTCAGCCTCTTAAATGTGAATATTTTCTTGGCTTCTTTGCTCCACATAAGACAGAAATCATTCAAACTGAATCATTTTGGTTTGTGGACAAAACAAGTAATTCGAGAGCATCGTCAATTCCAGGTTTGACAAACACTGATCAACGTTTTTTAACATTTTATGACATTTTATGGACCAAACCATTCATCGATTAATCGAGAAAATAATCGTTAGTTGCAGCTCTAATCCATTCATTCTGCTGCTGTGCATCCATCCACACACACACACACACACACACACACACACACACACACACACACACACACACACACACACACACACACACACACACACACACACACACACACACACATCACCTTTCAAATCTCTGGGGCTTCACAAAACGTGGAAACATGCCACCACAACACAACACGACCCTCAGGTGACGACCCTCTGTAAACCCTGGTGCTGCTGCCCAAAACAAAAGGGAGTTGTTTGCCCGTCGGGCAGCAAATCCCCCGCTGATCGCTCCTCTGAGTGGGCCCTAATCCCACCGGGCTTGTTTATGTCTTTGCCGCCCTTTTCAATGGCAGCGGGACGAGAATGTGGCCCTGGCATGTCAACACACCAAAACCATCAGAGCTCCTCCTCCCTTTCACACGAGTCACCGCCACCAATACACACACTCCTGCCAAAAACAACCCACTATCAGCCAGTGCCCACTCAGCCCAGTTTCATACTATCTGAAACACAGCCCACACCTCTTTTATCATTTATACCAAACTTTGGCCCACTTCCCTGAAACTGCCACGTGTCCCCGGCTGCCAGCGTGATCGGCCTCATGTCTCACGTAGCCCTCCCCCCCCCCCCCCCCCCGTCTGACCTGTGTCTGAAAGCCAAACGCTTTTCTTTGGTCATCGGCCTGTTTACTGTTCTCAGTGAACTGGACTGGGATTCCACACATCGTCTGCCCTGTTCGAAGGACACCGTGCCTCGTTTTCACAATCAGAAAACATGACTGTCCATCGTACCATCTTTAGCGTAGCTCAACACGACAACATTACAACTAAAACCATGCAGCACAGACTCTGTAGAACACAGTATTGGACCGATATTGATATTTCCACCCCCACACACAGTGTTTATTGTCCTGTAAGTTGGGACTTGGATGTAATAAATGCATAATAATTAAAGACTGTAGTATTTTTTTCAATTTGGAATGTGTGTGTTTGGGACAGGTAGGTTGTTATCCAGTTCCTTAGGGTTAGGGGTTATACAATGTATTAGATATAGGCCACGTTTATGTGATCTTTTTAAAGCGGAATTAATTTCTTTTTATTGGGAATTAAAGGTGCATTATGTAATAAATCTAAAGCAACTGGCCATAAAATCCTCCTAATATGTCACAGAGACTCAGGAATAATGTTCATATAACAAACTGAACTCACCAACAACAACAGTACAGACAAAATATTTGCATTAAAAAAAAATATTTTGCAGACTGCAAATCATGTTTATGTTTTAAAATCATGTTTTGGCATGTGGCGCCACTTACCGCCGTCTACCAATCATTGCAGTCAGTAGAGTCTCAGCTGCCGAGCAACCACGGGTTGCCAGTTACGTCAGAAAACGAAACCTAAAAGACCTCGGTATTTTAAATTTGAATGTAGTAACCGTTTTTGGCCACATTCTTACATATGGCACCTTTAAAGCTCTCATGTAAACACGGCCATAGTCTCATCTGAACCTTTGCCTGATGAATTCACACAATGATTGTTGTTTCTTTATCTAAATGCTGACACAGTCACTTCTTCTGTTTTGTTGCATACTTCCTTGATTAATATTGTTTACCACTGTTAGAATGACAGTCGAATGAGGTCATGCACATTGTATAAATGTCTGTGTAAATCGAACTTTGTTGTTGTTCTGACTGAGCTCTTGCAGGAGCAACGTCAGAGCAGACCAGCGCTGAATACCATTGCCTGTGATAGACAGAATAAAGCTTTTTCTTTAACTGTTCTTCATAGTTATCATTACTCCGACTGTTGTGGACTGATCCAAAGAATTGGGGTGATACAACAATGTATGGTGTATTGCAGAGTAAAATGATTATGTAACGCATTATTACCACTGTTGGTGGGTATCACAAGACTGATTAATGTGAATAAATACTGTGAGTGCTTTATCATCAAAACCGCTTTCATTTTCACTTCACTCTTCTTGAGTAAACACCAACCACAGCAGATCATCCAAGCAGCGTTGACCTGAGTAGGTTTACTTTTTTAACTGCATGAGAACTACACGGCGACAGAAACGTGCAAAGCCAAAGACTATAGTAGGCTTCATTTTCTATCATTGCAGCCACCGTCTTCCTGCTCTTTCATGCACCAACCGTCAGCCAATCTGGGCGCTTTTTGCAGCATGTGTGGAAGCATGTGCACTTTTCCAGAACACTGGTACACTGAGACTGTACGTGAACAAAGAAAAAAAAGTGTGTGAATTGTATGTAGTATGCCTCTTGTGATGAGTGCAGGCGTGTCTATATGTACAAAACATGCATTCAATTATATAACAGTATGAAATATATTTCATATCTTCTGAAATGTGCCTTTAGTTTTCAACTGCAGCCATTTAAGTGGTATTAGTAAGTGGTATCTGGTCTATATACAGTCTGAGTGTGTGTGTCTGTGTGTGTGTGTGTGTGTGTGTGTGTGTGTGTTACTCCAGTACAGTCAACACTGATGGGACTGCATGCTGTAGCTGTGTGTGTGTGTGTGTGTGTGTGTGTGTGTGTGTGTGTGTGTGTGTGTGTGTGTGTGTGTGTTGCTCCAGTACAGTCAACACTGATGGGACTGCATGCTGTAGTTGTGCGTGCGTGCGTTTGTGTGTGTGCGTGTGCATGTGCGTGTGTGTGTGTGCGTGTCTGTGTGTGTGTGTGTGTGTGCGTGTGACCACATCACCATCATCCTCATCCTCATGGACCAACAACCTCGCACTCTGAGTGTGAGTGACTGCAGCCTTGTGTCCACACTGAGTCACACGGACTGGACGCATGCGACAGTGTCCCATTCAACCGCACGAATGAATCAGGTCAAACGCACGCTCACGAACATTCAACAACAGTTATGCGAAGAATCAAAGCTCTTACCTCGCTAGTGTAACCTATGACTGTGTGACTGTGTGACTGTGTGTGTGCGTGCGCGTGCGCGTGCCCCAGTGTCGTCCTGTTATCACGACCTACAGCTGCATCTCCACGCGTATAAATAACCTGCACACACACACACAAACACCGGTGGGAGGATCCATATCCTGCAACTGACCGGGATGTTGCATGAGATGAGAAGAGCTCCGTGAAGTTGGCCCCCCACCCCCAATAAAACCATTTCAAAATACTTGTAATCGATTGTGCTTCGTTTGTGCAGGTTTGTGCAGCAAAAATTTTCGTTTGTGCTGCTTTAGTTTTTGAGTTATTAACATGTTTATATCCAGCCCCCCATATCGTCCAAATGAGCTGAAAATGGTCTCGTTTGTTTCGGCTTCGTTTGTGCTGGTTTGTGCTGCAAAATTTTTCGTTTGTGCTGCTTTAGTTTTTGAGATATTAAACATTATTTCAAAATGGGGCGCGCGCGCGCGTGCCCGCGCCGCACAGAGCGAGCCTCTTCAGCACTCGGTAGGTGAGGAAGAGGAGGATGAAGCAGAACCAGCCAGATTTGTCCAAATGAGCTGAAAATGGTCTCATTTGTTTGGGCTTCGTTTGTGCTGTTTAGTGCTGCAAAAAGTTTCGTTTGTGCTGCTGTTGTTTATGAAATATTAATAAATCTATATTGTCACGCAGCCCCCCATATCCTCCAAATGAGCTGAAAATGGGCTCATTTGTTTGGGCTTCGTTTGTGCTGCTTAGTGCTGCAAAAAGTTTCGTTTGTGCTGCTTTAGTTTTTGAGATATTAATAAATCTATATTGTCACGCAGCCCCCCATATCCTCCAAATCAGCTGAAAATGGGCTCATTTGTTTGGGCTTCGTTTGTGCTGGTTTGTGCTGCAAAAAGTTTTGTTTGTGCTGCTTTAGTTTATGAAATATTAATATATCTATATTGTCACACAGCCCCCCATATCGTCCAAATCAGCTGAAAATGGTCTCATTTGATTGGGCTTCGTTTGTGCTGTTTAGTGCTGCAAAAAGTTTCGTTTGTGCTGCTTTAGTTTATGAAATATTAATAAATCTATATTGTCACGCAGCCATATCGTCCAAATCAGCTGAAAATGGTCTCATTTGTTCGTGCTTCGTTTGTGCTGCTTTACTTTACAGTACTGGGGTTAATATTAACCGTTTTCCGGGGTTTTAATTTTTTTGGACCTCCAGGCTCCACACCGGGACTTCCCCGGAGGTCTACCCGGCCCAGGGGGCCCCTGTCCCGGCCACAGCCACCGCCACACACCGCCCCCAAATCCTGGAAGTCAACACTTTGACATTTTTTCAAGTGACGTTTCGGTCAACGTCACACCTGTTTGTGCTTCGTTTTTGTGCCGTCTTTTGGACCCTGGGGTCTTCTGTCAGGTGTGACGTTGACCGAAACGTCACTTACCATCAAAGACCAAACTTGTGTGACAAAGTGTTGACTTCCAGGGTTTAGGAGCGGTGTGTGGCAGTGTCTGTGGCCGGTCTGGGGGCCCCCTGGGGCGGGTAAGCGTCTGTGAAAGCCTGGGTGTGGAGCTCCAGGAGTTAGTGAAAAAATGTCAAAGTGTTGACTTCCAGGATTTAGGGGCGGTGTGTGGCGGTGGCTGTGGCCGGGACAGGGGCCCCCTGGGCCGGGTAGACCTCCGGGGAAGTCCCGGTGTGGAGCCTGGAGGTCCAAAAAAATTAAAACCCCGGAAAACGGTTAATATTAACCCCAGTACTGTAAAGTAAAGCAGCACAAACGAAGCACGAACAAATGAGACCATTTTCAGCTGATTTGGAGGATATGGGGGGCTGTGTGACAATATAGATATATTAATATTTCATAAACTAAAGCAGCACAAACAAAACTTTTTGCAGCACAAACCAGCACAAACGAAGCCCAAACAAATGAGCCCATTTTCAGCTGATTTGGAGGATATGGGGGGCTGCGTGACAATATAGATTTATTAATATCTCAAAAACTAAAGCAGCACAAACAAAACTTTTTGCAGCACTAAGCAGCACAAACGAAGCCCAAACAAATGAGACCATTTTCAGCTCATTTGGACAAATCTGGCTGGTTCTGCTTCATCCTCCTCTTCCTCACCTACCGAGTGCTGAAGAGGCTCGCTCTGTGCGGCGCGGGCACGCGCGCGCGCGCCCCATTTTGAAATAATGTTTAATATCTCAAAAACTAAAGCAGCACAAACGAAAATTTTTGCAGCACAAACGAAGCCGAAACAAACGAGACCATTTTCAGCTCATTTGGACGATATGGGGGGCTGGATATAAACATGTTAATAACTCAAAAACTAAAGCAGCACAAACGAAAATTTTTGCTGCACAAACCTGCACAAACGAAGCACAATCGATTACAAGTATTTTGAAATGGTTTTATTGGGGGTGGGGGGCCAACTTCACGGAGCTGATGAGAAGCCTCTCTGTCGTCATCACACGCGCACGCTCGCGCACACACACACACACACACACTTACCTCCGTGCTGTTAAACCTGAGCTCACTGGAATATTCAAGTGTGATCAGCCTGGACATCTCTCTCTCTCTCTCTCTCTCTCTCTCTCTCTCTGTAGAGAGACACCGGCTCTGCGTTTTGCCTTCGCCGTCACGTGCTCCTCTCACGCCGCACACAATGCGCAGACAGAGGCGGGACCATCCTCACTCACAGCTCTCTCTCTATCTCTATCTCTCTGCTGTGGTCTGGACTGACCAGAGGCGATTCTAGAGTCTGTAGGGGCCCTAAGCAAAAAATTCCGAGGGGGCCCTTTCGATCAGTGTTCATCACCATTATTATTTTTCAAAATCAATGAAATAACATGGAATAACCTTGTAATTAAAAAGCAAGTGAAAATAGTATAAGTGTAAAGAACAATAAAATACTGTAAATAGCTTTTTTTTTTAAACTATAAAAACATATATAAACTGAGTTCAAAAGATATTCATTACACTGTAAATAATCCTCAGGTTAAAGTGAGGTGGGGCCCCTTTAGGGAGGTTTCCTACTGAGATGTCATTGCAAATCGCCCATTGTTTTTCAAGGGGGACGGGGAGGCGGCTGGTCACTGCACATTTCAGTAAAAACAGCCCTCGGGCTCCAAGTGTCAGGGGGCCCCCTATCAGCTTGGGGCCCCAAGCAGTTGCCTGCCTTGCCTGTTCACAAACGGTGCCTCTGCCTCTGGTGCCCTAATGAACAAAAATGCTGCATGCTACAGTTCCCTAGTTCTAGAGGGGTAAAAACATGAGGAAGTGTCCTAGGATGTCCCTGTATACACTGTGTGAGAATGTGGGTCATGGTTCTGTACAGATGCCTTTTTGATTTAAAGGTGCCATGTGTAAGAATGTGGCCAAAAACAGTTACTACATTCAAATTCAAAATACCGAGGTCTTTTAGGTTTCGTTTTCTGACGTAACTGGCAACCCGTGGTTGCTCGGCAGCTGAGACTCTACTGACTGCAATGATTGGTAGACGGCGGTAGGTGGCGCCACATGCCAAAACATGATTTCAAACCATAAACATGATTTGCAGTCTGCAAAAATATTTATTTTTTATGCAAATATTTTGTCTGTACTGTTGTTGTTGGTGAGTTCAGTTTGTTATATGAACATTATTCCTGAGTCTCTGTGACATATTAGGAGGATTTTATGGCCCGTTGCTTTAAATTTATTACATAATGCACCTTTAAAACTCATTTCATGCAGACATGCCTGCCTTTAGCGTAGTAGTGGCACCTGCTGCACACTAGGTGCCCTTTTGATTTTCACCCCTGCACTTCCAAATGTCCGTGGACGCCACTGCTCATTGTTACTCCTCTCTCTTCTGTCCTCTAGTTTCCTCTAGATGCTGCACATGTCTGAGTCTGGTTCAGTCAGAGATTGTCTGGTGTAAACTGTTGTGTTTCTATTCTCTCTATAATATTCTAAGGTTTCTGTCTCCCTGTGTACAGCACCTTCAGATCATATATGTTATAACTGTGATCCAAGAGTTCCTTATTTTTGCAGTACAGCTGCTTTAAATCCAGTACTGCTTTATCAGCGCGTCTCCGTTAAGCCCCGCCTTCCATCTGTGTCATTGTCCAATGAGGTGAGAGAACCCGCTCTCCACTTCCTGTTCTCCACACTGTCACATGTTAGCGGTGTGTTAGCTCAGTCAGTCAACAGAGCAGCAGGAAAAGTGGCAATAAACGCCACTAAAGATGGTCCAGCTGAGCAGAATCTGCCTCCGGAAGGTCAGTTCTACTGCAGACATCATCATAATGACATGAAAACTGTTCCACCAACAGCGACGGTTTCACCGAAGTAGTGACATTGGCTGTGAAGCTAACTGGCTAACGTAGCACTACCTTCAAAAACATCAACACTGTGACGTCTGTGCAAGTGTTTAGCCTCACATCATGGTTTAATGTTGTCATAGTGATAGTGACCGGTTAGTATCAGACCTGCTGTTAAGTAAGTTAACATAACCTAGAATAACCAACTGTGGAATACAATTCTTATTGAACAAGCTCAGTAGCCTAGCTTAATTTAGAGTCCACTATATTTAATTTGTATTTGTATTTGTAAGTCTATTGCATGGTTGATAGTCGGCTGGTTGTCATGGAGACGTGGCTGTTACTGATTGGACTGTAATTAGTAGCTCAGCTAGTCAGTATGTATGGTGACTGAGCATGAAATGCTAATATAATATAAGATCTAATGTCTCAATGGTGTAAATTATTAAAGAGAATACTGCAATATCAACAGTAACATCGCAGTCATTGCGACTCTGCACCTGATTAGATTAGATTTTTATTTATCTATTGTATTCGCCGCTTACATATCGTCTCCATTTACTTCATATTGCAACATACACCTATGTAAAACAGTGAGTGGTCCTTATATCTCTATGTTATTATTCTTCCACAAATAGCCACCTGCTGTTTGTCCTATATAAATAGGATAAAAAGAAGTGCTTTGAATTTGAAATAGTAAAAACTAAAAAACAGTGCTGACATTAAAAGGTAACTCTGGTAACATGACTTCAGTCCAAAATCCACGTTCTTAGGAACTATTGTTAAACACAAACAAAACATACTAATCTAGATTTCTTTTTCTGGAGGAATAAACAGAAAAAGACATGGTCTCTTTCTCTCATTACTTTACATTGTGTTTTTATAATTGTGTTCTAGTATTGTCTTATTGTAAGACTAACTTGTACAGTTAAAATATTCTTCTTAGTCCTCCTTTGCATATTTAATTTCCACTGCCTTGTCTACACTGCAGTTTCCCCCTACAAGATGAATAAAGTTATCTTTATCTTAATCAGTCTCCAACTTTGATTCACATCATTCTTATGTGTGGTTTTGACTCAAATCCTCCTGGAGAAGTCGCTCTAATGTCTCTCTTTTGCCTCTTTGCAGTTTGGGAACTTTGTGGACAACCTCCGGCTGTACGTGCGCGGGGGAGGCGGTGGCATGGGTTTACCCCGTCTTGGAGGACGGGGAGGGAACGGAGGAGATGTTTGGGTGGTGGGGTCAAAGAATATGACCTTGAAGAGGATCAAGGAAAAATATCCTCAGAAACGTTTCCTTGCCGGAGCAGGAGAGAACAGCAGGTTGTTTTCCCTCAATCTAACCTTGAGTTTTATTTTGAAACCACAGTGTTTGGTCCTCGTGAACAAAAACAGTGTAACGTTATTTTTATGCTGCGTCCTTCAGCTGAAAACTGAGGAAGCGCTTGCGCGTATACAACAGCAGCGCAGGAACGGGCGGGGCGTTAGAGAAACTTAAGTTTGATCAGCATTGTGTTAACTCATTTAGCAATGGTTTGAATGTCATGGTCCTTTTTTGCTTTTTAAAAGTTACGCACTTCAGTTTTAAGCTTACAGCAGTTGTGTTCTTGGTCAGACATGTTGTTAAAAAGGTGCAAATTCTCGTCAGTCGAGTCTGTTTTGTGAATTTGTGTGTGTTTTATTTTAATGACAGTGTGCGAGCACTTAAAGGAGAGAGGGGGCAGGACAAGGAGATCTGTGCTCCTGTGGGCATCACTGTCACCACTGATGACGGCAGAATACTTGGTAACTTTTAACATCATACACTACGGGTCAAGCATTTGTGGAATAACTTTAAAGTGACTAATAATGTACATGAAAGATTTCAGTTTGGAGATAAATCTTTGTTCAGAAAACGTGAAGAGGCAACGGTTGGGGAATGTGGAGAGTAAAAGTTCCTCATTCTTCTTCAAGGTGAACTGAACGCAGTAGGTGATCGTGTGAAGGTGGCGAAAGGAGGAGCTGGAGGGACCTACCACTCCAGATTTGAACCTCAGAAGGGCCACGTCAAACACATTCGGCTTGACCTCAAACTTATCGCAGACATGGGTCTCGTTGGGTGAGAGCAGCGATGCGTGTGAACATATCAGGTCTTTTGTGCTCAAGATCCAATCGGCTTAAAGTGTTTCTGATTGTGGGATTATCTTGTGTTGAAATAGATTCCCAAATGCAGGAAAATCGTCTCTCCTCACAGCCATGTCTAACGCCACACCTCAGATTGCCAACTACGCATGTATGTCAATAATTCTACTTTTACTCAGCCATTGTAGTTACTCTTTTATCGTCATTTCTAACATCCTTGTCCCTTTACAGTTACAACTGTGAAGCCGGAGATTGGCAAACTGATGTATGACGATTACAAACAGGTATGGGAATTTATATTAATGCGTATAAGTATTATTTACCATAGTGATTGTTATTAAAGGTGCATTATGTAATAAATCTAAAGCAACTGGCCATAAAATCCTCCTAATATGTCACAGAGACTCAGGAATAATGTTCATATAACAAACTGAACTCACCAACAACAACAGTACGGACAAAATATTTGCATTAAAAAAAATATTTTGCAGACTGCAAATCATGTTTATGTTTTGAAATCATGTTTTGGAATGTGGCGCCACCTACCGCCGTCTACCAATCATTGCAGTCAGTAGATTCTCAGCTGCAGCGAAACCACGGGTTATATCTGAGCTACAATGACGGAGAAAACAAAACCTAAAAAGACCTTGGTATTTTGAATTTGAGTGTAGTAACCGTTTTTGGCCACATTCTTACATATGGCACCTTTAACTTTCAACTCTACTGTATGTTAATTGGTTTCCGTTTTGGTTCTTCTCTGTAGATCTCTGTTGCAGACCTCCCCGGCCTGATCGAGGGAGCTCACATAAATAAAGGCATGGGCCATAAGTTCCTCAAACACGTGGAGAGGACCAAACAGCTGCTGTTTGTTGTGAGTGGAGACAAAGACGTACTTTAGCATTATCAACAAATAAGCAGAGAAATCACTCAGACAAAGCACAGCTCCACCAAGGCCACTCACATTTCACAAGTGTCAAAAAGGTCCCCTATCTCACAAGGTGAACAGTTTTTTTAAAACAAATCCTGGATCTGGATTCAGAATCGTTTCGGCTTTAGAATATATTTTCAGTGTTTTACTCAACTTTTACTCTATTTACTCCAAATCCATCCTTTACTATTTAAGTCATGCTGCTCAAAAAAACCAAAAAACACAACCCCCTTGGTGGAGGTAACCAAGTATTATGCTGGTGATTGTGATGATGATTTGATTGTGTTTTATCGCACTAAAGGTGGATGTTCATGGTTTCCAGCTGGCTAGTACGACACCATTTAGGTCGGCCTTTGAAGCTGTGCAGCTCCTCACCAAGGTTACACTGACACTACACGCGAAGCATCTCAAGACACCTCTGCGTATTATTTATTCACCTGCTCTGTATTGTCCTTCATCCTCCTCTTCTTCTTTGTCGTTCTCACTGACTTAAGGAGCTGGAGTTGTATAAAGCGGAGCTTGTGTTGAAGCCTGCGCTGCTGGTGGTGAATAAGATGGACCTGCCCGACGCCGACGACAAACTAGAGGAGCTGAAGGAGCAGCTACAAAACCCAGAGGGTAAGAATTTGTCTATGTATAACTCAAAAGTATAGGACAGATTTTGATGAAAATGCGGATGTAGTTTGCGGAGCTTGGTGGATCTGGATTTGGGATTTTTAAAAACAACTGTTACCCTTAAGAGCAAGAAACTGAGTGCATTGGTGGAGGCAAGTGCTTTCTTAAGTAAATAATCTTTTTTTTGTTACTTAAAGCACGTCTTAACCTTGTGAATCCACTTAATCTACCGTTAACAGCTTCAAAACCTAATCAATGGATTCTTTAAACTCATTTTAGGCGTCCAGGAGAAAGTAATGTAAATTGACCTTTAAATATAAAAGCAAAACTAGTGTGGAGAACAAACTTTACAGATAGAATCACACAGAAAGGCTGATTTTTACATAAAACAGCCTTTAAAAAACATAAAGAAAAGCTTAATTATAACTCTTTTTTTGTAACATATCATCAGGACAATGTGACTAAAAGTGGCCGTTTGTTCACTTTTCACCATTTACTGTCTTTGCCTCCCGCAGAGTTTTCTGATCTGTTGCCTGCCGACATGATACCGAAGAAGTACATTACCTTCACACACGTGCTTCCCGTCTCTGCCACCACTGGGTTCGGTGTTGACCTTTTAAGGAGCTGCATCCGGGAGTCGCTCGATGAAGATGCCGCCATGGCAACTAAAGCCGTCCATCAAGAAAGACTGCAAGCGCTCAGGCTAAGCCTCGCATGAGCATTTGTGGAAAAACATGGACAACGCCTCGCAGATTTCCCTCTGGTCCACAGTGAACATAGTAGCTGGCAGCATCTGGTAGAGGTTATGTCGCTGTGCGGGTAAATATCATCCAGAGTCTGCGACAACAGGAACAATGCGAAGTCAGACTTTTTTGACCTTCAGAGTGAAAACACCACTGCACTGGCTGTCTCTTGTTGTCAGTGTTAATAACAACAACAGTCCTCCTTTATGCAGAGATTGTAAAAAAGACTGATGTAATGTATTTATATACCTTTAGTGAAAAGGTTGTGGTCAAGCTAATGTAACTGCAGCAACGGCTTTAGCACCAGATAAATGTACTTGGTATTCTTGACGTTTTCTCCCACAATACTTACTCTGACACCTCAACACAGGAAGTCTGATCCAACACCATAAATATTTTATAATTAAATCAACTACCCAAATAGGGTAGTAGGGTATAGGGTACTTTATAATAAGTACACACTATTAGCATTAGTTAAGCATTAATAAATATTGAATTCATCATTTATAACTCATGAATATGCATTAGGATGTAGTTTATAAACGCAGTTCTAAATGTTTTACTCATGTGCTTTATAAACTACATACTAATGCATATTCATGTGTTATAAATGATGAATTCATTATTTATTAATGCTTATCTAATGCTAATAGTGTGTACTTATTATAAAGTGTTAACACCAAAAGGTATTTAATCGAGCCATAACAAAAGGCTAGTGCTGTTTGTAAAACAAAACAAATATTCAATCTAAAAGCCACTGAATCGGTAGCAACCTGTCTTGTAGATTTAAAGATCTACAAGACCAGTTGTTACTGATGCTTTGGATATCTATGGCCTGGATGAATGAGAATATACTCACAACTGTTGTTTTTCATTCAACCGAGTCAGTTTTCCTGCTCTGCTTCTTCCTTCTTCCTCTGCGCGGTACACAAATGTCTGAAAGCTACTGGAAATGGCGGAACACGCAGTTGTGTTGATGAAAGTTTTATTTTATATTAAATATATTACAATACTGACCGATTAAGAGGGAGGAAAAATATGGGGATTGATTTTTGCATCATTAGTCTGTACAACATACAGGCATTAATTAAAAAAAAGAAAACGTCAGCAACTTCAGTATTAAGATTTGAACTAATACATGTGGGCGCTTGTAAGGTTCCTGGAGCAGCAGTGTGTCGATGTGTTCTGGCAGACTACGTGGTTATGTTTGGGTGTAATCGTGGCTGTGCTCCAGTACATAAGATACATTCAAGTCTGTGGCCATACAGAGACAGACGACTCATTTGTGGAGGCATTTGTCAAAGTCGCCCAGTAAGGATTGGCGCGTCCACTCGTGTGTGAACAGGGACTTGCAGCAGATTTTGCCAGGTGTGGAATGACCCGTCTAAAGTGGCGCGTCAATGACACCAGGATAAACATACAGTATCACGATGTCAGAAATATTACTGGAGCTCTGAGACAAATCATGCTCCACAGCCTGGACCACAAGAGAACCAGGGTGAGAAAGCGTTCTCTGGACGAAGGCAAATCATGAGCCCATTCAGAGCGGCGTAGTAACACCTGTGTCCAAATCTTTAAACAATACAGATCAGCACATGCCAGAGGGGAGAAATAATGTTTCATCATCATGTGTCCGATCAAACTCATTAAACACACAGAATTACAAGTAATGCACTAAATAACAGGTTTGGACACTTGCTGTACATAATGCTGAGAAAAAGGTGAACATTACAAAGGTACTTAATAAAAAGATACTAATAGCAATATTAGTCCAATATTGTGACAATCATATTACCTATACAGTCCTAATGCATACATGAATTACAAATGAACGGGTGTCCACGCCGGAACTAAAACTAAACGACAATAAATGACAAACATGAGGCCTTAAGACAACAGTGTCTACACAAGGTAGAGCAATGAGTTGTAACTGTACAAAGAAGTGATAGTTTCCAGGGAATTCCACCTTAAATAGCTACATGACAAACCCTTCTTTATCGATCATGTTTAAACCCAGGGATTTCCTGCTCTGAATTGCCCTAAAGACAGTGTATTCTGTGCAGTAGGCCACGAAGGGAAACAGTCGTTCAGTGACATGCTCTCTGCTCCGTGTTCCTAGAAACAGCCTACCAGAGAAATAATGCAATTTGATATAGAACTGTCATGCTGTTGGTCTTCACAAGCTCAAAACACTGTACAGCATAGGTAATCATTTACAAGCTAAATATCTCAATCATCACAGCTAAATCCAAAATGCACATCTCAAGGTTCTCGCAAAGTGTCGCGACGCTCGCCGTGACGTCGTGTGCGACCTGACCCTTCTCTTAACGGCATCAAAGGGGGGGGAAACTTGCAAAAACCACACGAGTGAAACGTGGTAAATCTATAACTACGTCAGACACATCTCAGTCCATTCGTTTCACACGGGAAATGGCACGTAAAACTATTTGTCTAAATTAATACCGTCGCGGTGACATTCTCGACTGCGTCACAATCAATATCTTCCTCTGGTTGTTGTTCCTTCATGTCTGTGCATTTCTCCCAAAGATGGATGGAAACCAGAGCTAATATGAACACATTCTGCTATGGATGGACGGAGAGAAAACCTTTTCGAGGTCACGGTCACACATACGGAAAATGTTGAGAAGGGGAGGGAAACAAATTAGGACAGAAAGTAGAATCACAGACAGGTGTCATCTACAGAGACTCACTTCTGTCTACAACACAATACACAAGGAAGAGGAACTTTTTCCTCCTTCAAAATAAAAGCAAAAATGTGTTTGTTTTTTTTACTGTACATATTTACACACACACACAAGGCAATGGGATAAGGAGGAGGAGGGGTGAGGGTCGCGTCCATGTCTTGGCTTATGGGTTATAATTGTTGATATAATATGAGTTTTCCTATAATGGAGAGAAAGCATCAAAGCCTACAGAAGGTATAAAATCACTGTCCTCCCCCACATGCTTTTCCCCTCCGATCAGATCGCCGCTCTCCTCGTCTCGTCAGTGGGAGGAGTTTGCTGATAAACAGGTTTATCTCATGCATACAGTGTTTTCTACAGTGATTCGCGTGCGTCAAAAATGATCCAGCGATGCCGTGTGATACGATGACCCGCTCCTGGTGAAGTCTCAGGAAACAGTGGGCGCCGAAAGTGAGTGAGCGAGTGAGTGTGATTAGAGTTGAGTTAAGGAGGATGTGTTGTGGTTTAAGGTTTTCAGGGACGGGGGGAGGGGGGGGTGGGGTTTGGTGGGTGTGGGGGCTCAGAGTGGCGTGGGTTTGGAGGCCCGTTGGTGAAGGCTGAGCAGACTGAACAGCTCAGTCTCAGCTTCAGCTGGTCTGGAGTGGATATGGAGCTGGTTTCTCTGCCATCACTCTGCCATCATCGAGTGGTGATCCACTGAATGTGAAGGCTCGACGGCCTCAGAGATGGTTTCTACGCACCAACTCGCACACACACCGCTGCCTAGTTCCACTCCGGGTTGGGGGCTCTCTCTATCTATCTCTTCCTCATTAGTCGCTTAAGAGTCAATTGTGTTTTCGTTTTTTGTGTGTTTTTCATTCACAGACAAGGAGAGACAAGTGTAGTTCCTTAAGGTCTTTTGCTGAATGGGTTACACGGCTGTTATATTGAAGTCTCCCACAGCTGCAGAGACAAGAGAAGGCACAGAAAAGAGAAAGAAAAGACATTTATACAGGTTCAAGTCTTTTATACTTAGAGAGCTGTGTTGGACTTATGAGCTGTATCAGCAAGTATTCTGAGCTCCTCTGTGTTTGTCTGAGTGAAATTATACGCAAACAGAAGATTAATCGAGTACCTGGCTCCACATTTTTAACCACAGACTTATCTTTCTACTCAGATAGATTAGACATATATACACAAGTGTATATATACATATAAACATATATACATATACATATATACACATATACATATATACACATATACATATACAGTACAGACCAAAAGTTTGGACACACTTCCTCATTCAAGTAAATGGAAAGGTGTGTCCAAACTTTTGGTCTGTACTGTATATACATACACATATACATATATATACACACACATATATATACACACATATATATACACATACACATATATATATACACATATATATACATACACATATATATACACATATATATACATACATAGATGTATACATAATTATATACATACATATATACATACATACATATATATATATACATACATACATACACACACATATATATATGTATACGTGTATATATATGTCTGTTGGTGTGTTTAAGCAAACTGTTAACGTGTTTAGATCGTACAACGTGTATGTAAAGCTCAAGTATATCTTGGATAAACCTGGCGTAATAGAGCTTTTTTTTTTACAGCACATCATTTGAAATAGTAGGACAAAACAAAAACACAGGTTTTACAACATAATGTAACATAAATGATTAGATTTTAAGTTCCTCACATTCATGTATAATGATTTGCCCTATTGTGTGCCTAATAATGCAGAATCAGGATACTTGCCCGGGCACTCTGCCTGTTGGCTTTTCTCTGGTCGTCGGGGAGAGGGGGCATGGGGTACGGGTACTTCCTGCTGGACGCAATAGATCCTGTAGAGGAAGTGGGAGACTTGGCAGGGGATAGGGTCCTGAGGAAAAGAGAAAGAGAAATTATTAGAGTATTGCCCCGTTCATTTCTCGACGGTGTCCTATTGAGTTGGCCAAAGACACAGACTGATAAACGAGGGCAGAGCGAGGAAGGTAACCTCGTGTTAGGTCTGTGACGTTGGCCAACATCGTCCTTGAGCTGCTCTAATTATTCACTGTTCTCCTTCCTGCGGAGAGAGGTTGCTCTTAAAAGCACAGACAGACAGATCATGTAATCTGCTGAAATAGAAGACCATAACTCAGCCTTTATGGGCAACCTCTGTACACAGCATGAACTTCTGTTTTCCAGCAGTACACAGTACAACCCAGCAGAGGAGTGGACATAGTCATGGTTTCCTGCAATCTCACATGCTTCACTATGCAACAGCATCACCCTGCACTGACACACAAGAGGCCAGCATTAGCAGAAATACACCTCAGGCCTCTATGAAATAAAACATGCTGCTAGCTGGAGACACACTACAAGGATTTCTGCCCACGATTCACAGTTGGGCAGTAGTTGGGGAAAAGTCGCCAGGCCTCGTTGGTGAGGATTAAAGACCCGACCTGACCTTAATCGCAGTCAATCAAACATGTTTTTAACATTTTGAGCCGACTCGACACACTCAGGTAGTGTGAACTGATTACTGAGCCGACTGCAAACACATGTTGCAACACAACAGCCAATGAAAAAGAGTATGTGGGACATACAGGAAGTAGCTTGAGAAGACAAAGACGACAGGAAGTGGCGCGAACATCAAAAACGACGACGGTGATGTTTGTTGTCGCTCGACTACAAACGACTAATGTGACAGTTGTGTAGTGTGTCTCCAGCTTTAAAGGTAGACGTTTCTTATTCCACCACAGAACGTTGGATCAGTGAGTAAACGATGAATGCTGGCAGCAGTGAGTATGATGAGGCAACAGCAGACCAGACCACAGCTGGGTGAGAACACCCGTGAGATTCAGGGGGGGGGGAGGTTTTACAGAAAGCCACCGCCACTGTGTGACGGTCAAAAATACCTGGGCTGGACAAAGCAGTGGAGAGAGTGGAGAGGTTTGGCTGAAGGACCTGTTCCAGAAGTGCTTTTAATAAAAGCTCTAAATATGAAGTCATTCTGTAAGTTATGTTGGGCCCATAACTTTAGATGAAATTGAGCTTTTACAGTGATTTTTGTTGTCAGTAATGTTATTTTTCTGCCTCTGTTTGGTCTTTATGAACACAAAGTATATGACATTATTTGTATGCTGCACTTCATCTGAAAACAAGCTCTGTCAAGCAAAACTATCAGTCAAACTCCAACCTGATTACAGTTGTCTCATTCACACAATATGTTAACTTGCCACTGACCCATAAGTAGTATTGAGACAATTCCACCATGTCATAAAATGCAGCCATGTTGCTGCACTCAGGAACAAAGACTTAATGCCCGACTGTTATTATAAAAAATGATCATTGCCTTAACACATTATTGGACTAGGTTATCAGATCTACAGTATGGCTCTTTCCTCAAGTCCACTGTTAAATGTAAACTAAATAAATACTACAGTTATTCATTAGAAGAAAAATATATATTAAAATATATGCAAATATTTTGCATGTTCCCATCACATTTGGTCTTATAATTTTGTAGTTGGACTCTAATGTTTACCATTTGTTATTTATTAATCGGCCAATAGTTACAGATAATACATTTTTGCTTTGAGAAGCAATGTATTTTTTGATGACCTGTTCTTTGAATCTAATAATTTGTGTATACATTACTTTTGTTGGAAATACTGCGCAAAGACATACAATTGGATCGGAGAGACAGACCATTAGTGTTGTTCAATACCTGGTGCTAATTTAAATGTTATTATTTATTTATTTATTCATTCATTTCTTATTTTACCAGATGGTGGAAATAAAGAAAATCAAGTATGGGCAAAAATGATCGGCATCAATTTTCAGCCAGCGGCTGCCCTGATTTCTAAAAAATCAGTCGACTTCTAATCGATACGATTCAATCAGGAAACTTGGGCTTGAAGGAATCTATCAATCAATGATGACGTTGGATGGAGAAATGACCTCGATAATTATTATACTCCACACTCTACAAAGTCCTCCGCATCTCCTCTCCACTCAGTTCCACTGATTCCATCACTGAGCCTGTGTTAGAGCAGGGGAAGGGACAGGGATGAGCTCCTGGACACACTGAAGGTCTATAGATCACAATAGTGACCGAGTGTTAGGTGATATTTAGTTTGTTGAAATGAAAGAGCAGTCAGTGCAGAGCCAACGGTGCGCGTTTGTCGTCATCTATAGACCTTGGACACGATCACAGACGTGGGTTCGTCGTAGCGGCTCAGCGATGATGTCGGCGAACAAAATATTACGTTTGGCCTCGCGGTGACGTCATCGCTGACGACCCAAGACACTTAGTGACACGACAACACTGAACATGCAGAGGTGACGAGAGGCGGAGGGGGAGAAACAGAGGACGGGATGAGACCATGAAAGTATAACTGCAACACTAGCACAGGCGGCAAGAGCCATATTACAGCAGGAAAATAAACAAATCTGCAAAATAATTTGTATGTAGCTGTTCAAAAAGAAAAGAAAAAAACCGTTAAAAAAAAACTGGGCAACATATATGATATAATGTGAAGCAGAAAAACTTTAATTTATTTATTTATGCTCAGCAGGAAGCAGACCTTTAAATCTCCAAATTGCGGCGAGAGCTTTCTGCCACATTTGACTTACTTTTTATTGTTCGGCTCTAATTCTAACTTTCTTTGAACAAACGACAAATCAAATGAAAAAGTGAGGAGGGGGGAGGTTAAGACAAGCGTGTGAGGAAGAGGACATGGTCTGAGGTAATACCTAAGGTAAGGTCCTCGAGTGTTTCTATTCACATCTTCTACCCATTTAGTTACATCATAACACTCTGTTTTGATGCGAGGGGTTAAATACCTGTGGGAAGTGTGGGGGGGGAGGGGGAGGGAGGAGGACACAACACAAGGAGGGGGGAGAAGAGAGAAAAGGAAAGAAGGAAGGGAGTAAGGAAGGAAGGAAGGAAAAAGAAAAGGACAGAAAATCTCCAGAAATAAGTGTGAGGGATGAGAGAGGAGAGTAAATATTTTAGGAAAGCAGAGCAGAGCAAAGACATCCTGCACAAACACCAAGATGCACTTGAGAAAAATGGCGAGAAAGATGGCAGACAGACCTGTGTGCGGTGTCGGATGAAAACAGCGAGCGCGTAAAATGGCAAAACAACGTTTGTGTCGTGTGTTTATACAGGCTCGGTTGCAAACAGGCTACATGTCACATCATTCCAAGCGGTTAGCTTGTAGCCACTCAGTCGGTATCATGCTCGCAGTGAGAGCAGGTGCACTGCAGACTATACTTCAGTATGCCAAGACCTTCACACCTACAAACACGAGGCAGTCGATGCACACCGTTTTCACACATTGTTCGTTCACAGTCAACAGGCAAGAGTGCAAGTCCTTCATTAGTTCACAGGGGATGAAGTTCTCAAAGATGTACGGACTGCAACAGACGCGTGACTCGGCGTAACATACTCTTTATACCTCTGTCTGTGTCTTACATAAAACATAAGAGGCGTTAAGATAAAGAGTACAAGGAGTAGGATTTCTCCCAGAATTGTTTCTATGCTGTCAAAAGTAATTTAAACTAATATTATCTCTTTTCTAACTGCCAACAATTCGAACAAAAAGACCAAAACAGTAAATGAATCCACCTTTAAAGCTAAAGTAAGTAAGTCACACATCACAAAGCAAGTCTCAAGTCTTAATCTTCAAGTCTCAAGCAAGTCCCAAGTCATTCTTGCAGGAATTAAGTCAAGTCGAGTTCCTGCATTAAATCAAGCAAGTTACAAGTCAAGGCGTATGAATATATAGAATATGAAGATGATTTTCCAGATATTGCACATTTAATATGCTAAAAAAAAGTAATTTTGAACTGTTACAGAAACACTGTATTAGGACTGCTTCATGATCCCATACAGCTGAACTGTTTATAAAATGTGTAAATAATGAACATCAATAAAACTAGAATAAATACAACTACAGAGCCTAAATGTAAAGAATATTGACATTAGACCTGCATCAAATCATTTCAAATATTAGCCTTGAAAACTGCAAATTTCACACACTAATCATAACCAGCGTTTGATCCGCCAAGACGTAAACTAGCGTTAGGTTAAAATAGCAACCAACTGACTTTCCTGTCTTCCCTTCCTTTGTGGGATTTGAAGCGTCACATAGTGGTGTTGGTGTCGCTCGGTTGCCAGGTTTGTACGCAAGCTCCCCCGAAAGCAGACGCGCAAACTGTAACGTTACGTTAGCTCCTCAGTATTTGAGAAAATGTCAGTATTTCATAAGTCAAGTCATTTCGAGCCATTTGACTCTCGTTTAATTCGAGTCGAGTCTTTTACCAACGTTAGTGAAGCAAGTCTCAAGTCCTCAAGAAAGTCGTCAAGAAAGTCTTGAACAGCCTCACACCCCTCTCTAAACACACCAATAATTCCTAACACATGCACTACTGAATACAGTTTGCATAAAAACTAATGAATCAAAACAAGTTTATGTGTATAGCGTCAGGGCAAAGACCTGAAAATACTATAGAGAGAAGAGAAAACTAACTATTTTACACTGGAATTACATTTTTGACACATATCCAATCATTTACATATGCAGGAAGCAGTCAGGCCTGGTGGTTGGTGGGCTCTACATAAAAAGGTGGAAACATGTTGACAACTACATTGTTTTTGGTCTTTAAATGGGATTTGTTGACATGCAAACGAAGAACTAACACCAATCGAAGATATGAAAATCCAACAAACTGGTTAATCACGTCTGTTTACCAGCAGAGCTTTTATTAATGTGTTCAGTGACAACATCCACAATCATTAGGAACTTACTCTGTGGAGTTAGAGCGAGCGCGGAACTTCTTTCCTTTCAGTTTTTTCCGATTCCCACTAAGATTTCCTGGAGATAAACAAAACATAAACACACATTTGACAAAATTATATATACTGGTACAGTCTTTTGTCGAGGTGCTCGGTAAAAGAAAACGATTCTAAAGCAAGTGAATTGCCTCATGTACTGATACATGTTATATGGAAGTTAATTTCAATACCTTTTTAAGATTTTTTTCTCAAAATATTTTAAGACCTTATCACCACTTCAAGCTGTAATCAGCAGCACGTATTTAACCTTACAAAACAGTTTTAGTTTGCAATTAGGTCTATAGAGCACAACCATACAAAGGAACTCATGAGCTGGAAAGGAACAAAGCTGAAAATAATGCATGAAAACAAAGGCAAGGTTTAATAAAATAAACAACATGTGACAATTTGACTCAAGTATTCATGATTTTGGAGTTTATTTCGTGTGATTTCAGATATGAGGAGCGTGCCCACTGTCGCAAGATGCGTAACGTCACATGTGCACGCGCATTGTTGCCTGGGCAAAATGTAATGCCTCACGAAATTGTGATTAAGACTTTTTTATGCTTTTTAAGGACCTTAAAGGTGCATTATGTAATAAATCTAAAGCAACTGGCCATAAAATCCTCCTAATATGTCACAGAGACTCAGGAATAATGTTCATATAACAAACTGAACTCACCAACAACAACAACAGTACAGACAAAATATTTGCAATTAAAAAAAAATATTTTGCAGACTGCAAATCACGTTTATGTTTCGACATGGCATGTGGCGCCACCTACCGCCGTCTACCAATCATTGCAGTCAGTAGAGTCTCAGCTGCTGAGCAACCACGGGTTGCCAGTTACGTCAGAAAACGAAACCTAAAAGACCTCGGTATTTTGAATTTGAATGTAGTAACTGTTTTTGGCCACATTCTTACATATGGCACCTTTAATTTTTCCAAAATTGATTTATCAACTTTTAATACTTTTTAAGACCGCGCAGACACCCTGTGATAGAATGATTGATTACTTTGGCTCCGACTAAGGCTACATGCAACATTTCACTAACAGAACTTGCACTATGATGATCTATAACTATCCTTTGTGCAGCCTATTTCCTGCATTTACTTAAAAAAAAAAGAAAAGAAAAAAAGAAGGAAGGAATAACTGACATTTGTTCTTTTTGAGACACCAAAATAAAATTAAGTACAAGCATTTCCCCTCTCTGGGAATTTTGTGTGTTACCTTGCCATGAGTTGCTCCTTGGTCGCCCGTTTTCACAAATGTCGGAAACGTGTTTTGCATCTGGGATTCTCTCACTCCATGAGTGTGACAGTCCATTAGACCTAAACACACACACACACACACACACACAAATACAGCAAGGAAAACATATTATTGGTAACATCACTGTGACTAATTATTATAATATTATAATATTATATGCTGCCTTCCCCGCTCCGGTTGCAGATGTAGAGACGAGGGAAAGGCTGAGATAAATGAAGGCGAAAATGAAGACTCCATTACAGCAGATGACAACGTTATGAGTCACGAAAGAGCATCATGACATGGGGAGAGTGGCATGACGTGAGTACTGAGGTGTTTTCTGCAAAACTCTATTACACTGTTAGAACATTACGCTCCAAAAACGGAAATACACGTCCGTCAAAAGCCACGATCACACAAGAACATACTGAACTGGTCTACACTCATGAACACAACACACACACACACAGTGAATGAAAGAGTGATGATGAGGTGGCACACCTGAAGCCAAACAGTGAGATGTTCTGAGAAATGGATGGGATGGAGGGAGTGAAGGACAGGGTGCAAATCTGCAGGTGCGACAGGCAGGCTGACCTCTTCTTGGAGCTGCAGCCAGAGTTTGTGCTGACACCCGGAGGCATGTCACTGTAAAAGGAATCTGCATCCCCAGGCTTTGTGACATAGTCACCTGGGGGCATTTGCCTATAAATACAGAACAACACTTTAAGATAGAAGTAGACATAGAAAATGACAGAAAGAAAATGTCCAGCTTACTATATCTTTACAAATAAATGTGTCACTAGTTTCAACAAATTTTTCTTTTCCTTAAGCAATTCTATTCCTAATCTGAGCAAGTAATTAAAAATAGATAAATGATGAATGAATTATATTCAAACCGACTGAGTCGCTGTGATGAAATGTGTATTTTTGTCTCGCAAATTTCTGGCAGTTTACTTTATACTTTTACTGCACTGCATATTACTTTTCTTGACAGGGAAATTCACATTTTTCTTTGCAGTTTAACATTTTCTTTACAAAATACAAGGCATATAAGGCTAGCTTGTAGAATATGATTTGTTATACACTCGTTTCCATCACTATATAGATTAAAAAAATTGATTTATAAAAAATACAGATCGGAGTAATTCTTACATCAACGGTTATTTTGAAGCACAATGAGCACATTTTGTTTATCCACAGTAATAAAAAGCCAATTTGCAATCAAACTCTTGTAATAATTAAAAACATATTACAAAATATAATAAAACAAAATTGTGTGGAGACAAAAACCTAATAAGTCTTAAAGCACACTTGAACACAACAAAAAAATCTGACATTTTGAATGAATACAAGAAAAAAACATTAAAGTGAGCAAACCGGCAGAATCTTCGGTGAACCTCAGACTCAACGTAGCATCTCTGCTTGTAGCTCCTGTGAAGAGAAGTACACATTTTACACAATAACTATAATGTTGCTTTTATCAAATTTTATCAAAGTTGTGCATAATAATAAAGTGTAAAGTCATGATTCACAAGCCTCAAAACAAAGTCATTTTCACTAAGGAATCCATTATCATTAGCAGTGATCCCAATGTTTATTGGGATCATCCATCCATCCATTATCTACCGCTTTATCCTCCACCAGAGAGTCGCGGGGGCTGCTGTGCCTATCTTAGCTGACATAGGCGGGGTACACCCTGGACAGTTCGCCAGTCCATCACAGGGCCACATATAGAGACAAACAACCATTCACTCACACTCTCACACCTACGGTCAATTTAGAGTGACCAATTCAGCTAATCCCCATATCGCATGTTTTTGGACTGTGGGAGGAAGCCGGAGAACCCGGAGAAAACCCACGCACACGCGGGGAGAACATGCAAACTCCTTGCAGAAAGGCCCATGTTCTTATTGGGATCAATTAAACCAAATATTGTTCTTTTTTTTGTTTTATTTAGAAGCCATTAAGGACAGGACGAGAGTCAGAAAAAGGAAAACATTTGCGCGAAACAGCAAAATAAGTTTTTCTTTACGGCGCTAAAAATCCTCTCACACCCTCACAAGGTCACGGCCTCTCAGATCCTTTGAGGCCTGACCACTGGTTTGGAAATCACTGACTGACAACATCACAGATTCAGGTTACAGGGACACTTACTTGTAGCACCACGCTGTTACAGCCAGTATGAGCGCCAGGAAGAGGATGGAGCCCACAATGGCCCCGACGACGATGTTCGTACTGGTGATACCTGAAACAGAGGAGAGTGGTGGTGGTGTGTGTGTGTGTGTGTGTTAATTGATAAGTGTCTTGTTCCACGAGTCACGTGGACACGCGGGAATAGACAAACCACAAAAGACTGCAACAAAACCAAAACACACTACAATTAGCAGGAAGTGTAAAAGGAGAACAAGGGGAGATAAGCGGAGAACACTCTGAGGGGAACAGGCATATACGTGTACTTCCAGGTTAACAATAAAAACAGTCGAGAGGAAGTGAACGAGGATTTGACATCGAAGAAGGAACAAAAAACGAAAAAAAAAACAAAAAAAACCTCAAATCTAACCTCAAGTCACTCCGCCAAAGACATCAGCCTGTTGACAAAGAATGAGTATGAACACAATGACAAACAAAAAGAATGACATGCATGGTTTTAATCGGCAGACGTGAACCAAACTAAACAGGAATGGACGTAATGGACTGAAAAATAAAAAAAACAAGAAAAGGCACGAAATAAAGAGGCAGCACAGAAGAATAAATGAAATCACAGAAGAGAGCGATGAACGCAGAGACGCAGCAGGAGGCGAAAGAGTCGACGTCGCTACCTGAAACGGAGGCGGTCGGTCCAACCATGAGATAACGGAGAGGGGACGTGGAGTTACAGTCGTCTCCAGCCCAGCCCAGGTAACACACACACTTCAGCTCACTGCTGCACACCTACAACATCATCATACAGTACACAAAAAGAGAACATGATCTATTCTGAGTTTAAAAAAAAAACACATTTTGTGGAGGTATTCAAAATGTTTAATTAAAAAACTGCAGTGTAAAGAATTAAACAAAAAGGGAATACATCAATAATTACTATATTAAATTAAATGTGTGTGACTCAATATATAGTATTATTTAAAGGTGCTGTTTGTAACATTTCGCGTTGGCACTATTGCCAGAAATGTAATATACTGCCAATAAGTATGTTTGTATAAGTGTATAATCGCTTTAAAATAATACTCCTTTAGTTTCTGTAGAGTTAGAATAAGACTTTTATATAAGGGCCTTTTTTTTGTGGATAAAACAGCCAGAGCATGTGTTTTGAAGCAGAAGTTTTCTACATAAACGAGAGAACAATGACATCAGTGACCTTAGTACACTGACACACTTCTGTTTGTTGTAATATGCAGTCCAACCATCAGATGTCACTAAATATTACACACTGGACCTTTAAAACAATGTTTTTTTTGTTGTTGTTTTTTTAAAATTAGGCTTTAATGTACACAGATGACTTAAAGTATCATGTTAAGTCTCATAAATTAGGAGTTCAAAAGTTGTGATACTTTCAAGACGGATGTGTTTTTCAGAAAAAAAAAACTACAAGAGGCTCTAGGAAACAGAATCAATGCAACCTCCCATTCACAAACAAGCTTCTACTGAGTTTTCCTGGTCAAGGGAATTCTGCTCCAAGCCTGATTACACGTTCAGATTCACATTGGTTGTGTGTGTGTGTGTGTGTGTTTTCTGCTGTATGTGTGTGTGTGTGTGTACCCCGTGTCCAGAGCAGATGATCTTGTCGGTGGTCCCCGGGCAGGTGCTGAAGTTGAACTGTTGGATTGGGAGACATTTACGACTGAAACAGATTCGGTCCGTCCCGCAGGCTGTCCCGTCCTCCACGTATCCCAGGTCAGTGTCTCCATCGATCACCACGTGAGCGCCGCTGAATAACAAGCATGACAGGGGTCATTTAAAATGATAAAGACAGAGTTCACTTCATGTAAATGTGATCTAATGTCATTTATTTCACCCATTGTCCTATGACTGGTTTCCTTGTACCAGAGTTATATTATACAAGTACAACTCAGACAACCAAGAGTAAGGTGTTACCTGTTCCGACACCAAAACATATTATACCCTATTTCTCCAAGTTAAACTAGCTCCCTGGTGTCCTAATGAACATGTCTGTGACATGCTTTGGTCAAAATAGCATAAGGATGAAGCACCACAGCAGTTCAATCACCCTGCCAAAACAGCCCTGTTCAGAACGCTCAGTTTTGAGTGTCTGTCTATTTAAATGCAAATGAGACACAGGAAACTACATCAGCGTCACTGAGGCTCCGGGAGCTAACAGCAGTTAGCATTTGGAAAAGCCATCATTTGCCGACTCCAGCCGGCACATTGCCGTCATATATAACATGTATCCACTGGACACGTAAATCCTCTGAGGCTGGAAGTTTGTGTAGAACTCTGCGCTGCACTGTGGAGCCAAGAATAGAACACTTTGCGGACTTCTGCTCTTCCAGATACTATTGCCCTCCCCTGCACCTTTGCATTTTTACAGACAAAGCGGAGCTCCGTGAGACAACAATTCCAAGAATGTGTCATTGTGACGTCCCAATGAGCGCGGAAGTCAACATCGTGTGTTTTATCTCCTGTACTTACACTGGGGAGGACCACAAAAACATGAGTGATTCATCTTTTTTCTCACTTTGCCTACTCATAAGGCCTCCAGAGTCCCAAATATAAGTATAAAAAAGTTGATTAATTTTGCATAATATGTCCTCTTTAGCACTCCAAAAAATGACATTTTGAACCAGACAAAAAAATAGCGCATAAGTACAAGGATACATCACCATCGGTTTGGGCTTTGAGTTTTTTCCTGATTAATGTTCACCTGCAGTCAAGAGAAGCGCTGTGTCGTGCTACAGAGAAAGAAGTCAGTCCTCCCTGCAGCTCCCCCAGTCGCGGCGCAGGTGAGATGTTGGAGCACAGCAGGTAACCACAGTGAACATCCCTGGAAAAAAACAAAGTGAAACCAAAGATCACCTGGAGAGAACAACCCAGAACTGCGTTTCACATGCACGGAAAAGGTGTGACGTACTGTTTGTTACACTGGATCCAGGTGTCCTTGTCTTTGCCACAGTTGCCCTTCTCTGTCCCCTCAATGTTGAGCTTCTCGTAGCAGAACTTATCAGCTGCTGTTGCCTCTGAGGGAGACAAACGACACAATCAACATGAAGATGCATACAAGTGACTTTATGAGTTAATCTAATACAGACATATTGGACTTACTCTCTCCCCAGATGTACTTGCACTGTCTGTCTTTGGTTTTGCACCTTCCATTGAAGCAGCGACCCTGTGGAAACATGGACTGAGCATTAACCATCAAAATATGAACTATTCTGTGTTCCATCCTGACAACAGAATATGAAAATATGAATGACAAGTTATGAAAACTGTAACAGTGAACTGCAAACACTGGGTGAACATTGAAATTGCAGCCTTTGCGATTTGCTAAGTGGATTAGTTCAAATCTCACCTGATCCTTTTCACATGTGTAGCCATCCATCTTATGCACATTGGGTGGACACTGCAAAAAAAAACATATCATACACAATGTGAGCCATGGACAAAACGTGACAGTGAGAGTATGAAGTTTAAAGATCCACTTAAAGATGGAAGCTCATGCTCACCTGGCTGGAGTTGCCCGTGCAGTTCTCTGGGATATCACAGTCATTCACTGCATCTCGACACACGACCCCCATTAACTCCATCTGTGCACAAAAGGCTCTTAGATCATTCTTACTGTATTAAAGCTCTGCAATAGTTTGTTTTTCCTCATGGAAAAACCACACCATCATCTTCATTATCGCTTACTGTGTTTCTACCAAAACAAAAACTGAAACCCGTCAGCATTAATTCACCCACTGTTTATGGGACACATCATTAACCCTAGAACATTATCGCTCAAATTCAAAACACCATCACTAACGCCGGGTGATTTTTACCCGAGATAATAAATACAACCAATAAAAAGTACTTGTCATCAAAATATATCAAAACATGACAAATTTGAGTAGTGTTCTTTTATTTTAAACATGTGTCATGTCTAACAAAATGAAAGAAAAAGCATCATGAGGGGACCATAATTACTGGAAAATTAGGAATTTGGGAACAAAAAATGTCTAAAAAAATTATAATAATGAAGATGAAAACTTGGTTTTCATGAAAATCACATAAATGCATTTGCTCGGGTGAAAACCACCTGGCAATGGTGTTCTAGGGTTAAAGGACAAGCTCTGGATTGGATATGTCACTCCGTCCATTGTTTATGTAGTACTAGGTCTTGTTTTGTTGTCATGTTTTTCCTTTTTTTACCCCTTTTGCATCAGTGTTTTTTTCTTTAGTATAGCACATTGTTTTTTAGGAGTTAAGTTCTTAATTTTGTATTGTATTAATTTCATCTTTTGTGTGATTGAGGGAGGACCAATCATCACTATCTGTATTGTCAGGGGGGAGTCGTGGATGTATTACTGTGCAATTCAGTTGTCATTTACAGATGAATGGTTGAGACTGGTGAACTATATGAACCATGGAAAATGACAATAAAGAAGGACAAGCTCTCGTCTACCTGGCAGCTGTTGCAGCAGAGTCCGTTGCTACACTTTGATCCTTGAGTCAGCGTACATTTCTGACAGCAGTTTTCTCCTTCTCTGGCACACTCCTAACAGACAAACACAAAGTCATCCATGTCACGCGTCACCTCGTCATGGACACGTGATCCATTTTAAAACGCAGATATCTTTGGACAAACTCTTATCATCGTGTGTTAACTGGTGTTGGCAGGTGTTGGATTCCTCCTGTGAAATGACTGATGATGAATTCAAATGCGCTCCTGTCAGACAAAGTATGACACAGCAGGCAGTGATGTTGTTGTTGTTGTTGTGGAGAGTGGCTCATCATTTTGATTTGCATGTTAACCCTTTATTGTCGCTCCCCCTGCTGTAACTCACCGCCGGGCTGCCGCAATCGCACTCCTCTCCTGGCTCCAGAAAGCCGTTACCACAGATTGGAGGGTCCAACAGCTGAGGGGGGGGGACAAAGAGCATACAGTAAGTGACACAATACTAAAAAAAAAAACACCTTATATGTAAGAATGTGGCCAAAAAACAGTTACTACATTCAAATTCAAAATACCGAGGTCTTTTAGGTTTCATTTTCTGACGTAACTGGCAACCCGTGGTTGCTCGGCAGCTGAGACTCTACTGACTGCAATGATTGGTAGACGGCGGTAGGTGGCGCCACATGCCAAAACATGATTTCAAAACATAAACACGATTTGCAGTCTGCAAACTGTTTTTTTTTTAATGCAAATATTTGTCTGTGAGTTCAGTTTGTTATATGAACATTATTCCTGAGTCTCTGTGACATATTAGCAGGATTTTATGGCCAGTTGCTTTAGATTTATTACATAATGCACCTTTAAATGAATAATTTGTGTGTGTGTGTGTGAGAGAGTGACGTGCCTTCAGGGGTTTGTTGAACAGACAAGCTCCTCCTCCACTGTTCAGGAAGTTGTGGTACTCCTCCACATTGCAGTCAGAGAACCTCTTGGGCAGGAAGAAGCTGTTCAACACAACCATACGATGTGATTATTGCCGCTAATAAAGCACAGATGGGACCGTCGGATAAAAGGAGATAAATATATGACAGAAAGAAGGTTTGCTTTCAAAAACACACACAGCAGGACAAAAAAAAAAAACGCTTTGAAACAAGTTTTAAATCTTTTATACCCAAACAAAATAAACCTCATATTTAATTTACGGAAAGATCTGAATTTCTTATAGGAAATGTTTGAAGGCAGATTCACCATACTCACAGTTCAGAAGAGATCCTTACTACAACACGGAGGTGGATATTATAGTATGGCTAAAGCTGCAACAACATAGATGGAGATAAATTGTGCCGATGGATCTAACATGGATTAGTGAATGATGTCCTCGATGATTCACTTTGTGAACTGTTATTGCATCATCGTTTAACACTGTGCCCCTCAAACCATGAGCTGAAGTTTCTCTTCCGAGACCAGCGTTAACTCTTAAAGTGAAAATTATTATCATCTGAAGCATTGGTCCAAATGTCTGACAATCAAGTGTCTTTGAAGCTGCAAGCACTTATCATTTGAGCATAATGACCATGTGCTCCTGCTGATGAGGCTGCTGAGACCTGACCTGAGAGGCTCTGACTGGCACAGGAAACAATGCAATAAGAGAGACACTCACTGAGAGACTGTAAGAGGTTGATTCTACTCCATATGTGACGTGACTTAATGAAGCCACCTACACAGACGGTCGGTGACGCACCAATGCGATGCACTCATGATGCTTTGGTGGTGGATGAAGTACACTACAATATCTCAGAGAGATTTTTGTTCAAAGAATCAGGTTTAATCTGAGGGATTTGTGTTTCGTTTGGTTTGAATTAATCACCCAGGTCAAGAATCTTGTCAAAATCTTGTAGTGTCTGTCTTTTCTTTAAATAGCAATAAGATGAAACGTGCGTGAATTATTGACTGGAAATAAAAATGAGTCAGAACATGATTGGACTAATGTCATTTCTCTGCTTTGATTAAAAAAAAAAAAAAAAAAAAGCTTAATTTCAAAGTGCATGAAAACCCAGGAGGACAAAATATGCATTCCAAAAGATTGATGCTCCTGATTATTTGGTGCAAGTACATTTCAGTTTCTTCTTTCCCAGCTCACAATCAGCCTAGCGCCCCTTAGTGGCGACTATAAGACATAGCAGTGTTTACACATAACATCACTGTGTTACTGCACACTGGGAGATTCTGATTGTGTAATGTTGCACCACTTATCTCTTTAAAATACATATTTTGTCATGGCATCCATTCTTTTGGATGGGAAGAAAACAGGGAAATAAATAAATAAATATATAAGGGGACACGACACAAAACAATTCGAAATCCTAACTTGACCGTAATGTTCAAACGATAAAATGTCATGAGTACATTTCTGACCTTTCTGGAAGGAATGCACCATCTTTTTTTTTTTTTTAGGTATAGTTAGGATTTAAGAAGCCCATAATAAAGCTGCTGTAGAATACACGGATGTAAATGAATATATATATATATACAGTATATATAAAAAAAAAATACCAAATGCTCACTCACGCACACACACACAGACACACACAGTCACTAAACCCTGTGAAAAAAATGTGAAAAAGAGTTAGTAGTAGTTTTCAGGTTAAGTAGATCATGCAGGTGCTGAGAGAGGAAAAGGAAAACCCCCGTCAATGGACATGACTGCAGTTACTCATTGAATACAAGTGTCTGAAATACCATTGACTTCATTTTAGATCTGGGCCAGATCCATTCACAGAGGACAGACACAGCAGAGTGACCTGTCCTCTGTCATGTGACCACATGTTCTCACAGTAGTTTTATTACTGTAACCCAATAGAGCAGGATGTGGACGGGGTGTGTGTGTGTCAGAGGAGTGTGCTGCAGTGTGTTACAGGGAATAGAGAGAAGTATTGGCCTACGATGAAAATGACATTGCAGACTGTTTCAATCGGTTAGACATGGGGGAACAAACAAAAAAAAGATGGAACTGATGGAACTTCAGACTTTCAAATGGCAGAGGGGAAAAGGAGACTATTAATAATCAGGATAACCAAAATTAACAACAAAATCTTCTAGGTGGGCCAGCCAGTGACATTGGCCACAAACAAAAGGAATTCACATCAAGTACATGTGAAACTGTACAAAATGATATTGAAAAATACAGCTGGTGCATAATAATAACAATAAAGAGACATCTAACTGTATTTGTTCATATCATTTGACTTTAAAAGAGAAGCTGGGGCCACAGTGGCTGTAGTGCTGTTGGATGAAAATGGGAAAAGGGTTGTGATGACGGACAACCCCTCCCCGGCAGCCGGTCGGTTCAGAACAGCACAGGCAATGTTCTAGTCAAGCTTCTGCTCACCTGCTGTCCCATTCGGGATAGAGGGGGAATGTGAGAAGTATTTAAGAAGAGGGGTATATATATATACACACACACGAACACACACACACACACACACACACACACGACAGTGCCGCGTACAAACGCAACACATCAGTGGCACAGTGACAAGCAGGCCTTATCACAGTTTATATAGCAGACACACAGGCATGTTTAACAGTGACAACATAAAACACACAAAGACTAATGTATCACCTGCACACTGAGTTTAGAGCAAAAACGTTGTAGAATACACCTCTACATCTACTGACACGAGCCCAAACTACACGTGGTACACAAACAAGCTGATATCATCCATAAACAGACACAGACTGACACCTAGTGGTAAGTTACCATCCAATAATCATATTACAGTGGATGGAGATATCCGATATTACAATGTGAATCATGATAAATAAATAATATGTTTATTTGACAACAGGGACAGTGCACGTTAATAACATTGCTGTAAATGTGCCAGAATTAGCCAAGAGGCTATTTTTCATCTGTAGTCCTTATTATGATAATAATAATAATAATAATTATAATAATAATAATAATAGTAATAATAATAATTTTAAAAAAGCAAAATATTTAGTATTGCTAGCAATAATTTTGGTGTGTTTATATTTGGATTAAATAATAATTGAATGCAAAACAATAATTCAGGGTTTAGGACAAATGTGATGTGTGATGTTACCATTAAAGCAACATTACTACTATTTTTTGTGACGTTTGCATAGCAACTCTAAAATACAAATCTCGTTCATGTCCATTTTTAACAAACTTTATCTTCATCCAAGCTGAAGTTTTATAGTAATATTTGTTCAGGAAACCAGCAGCACCAGCATCTGTCGTGTCTTAAAGAAGCCTTTAAGACTCTGCAAGAAGGATATTGTAATTTAAAAACAAACTTACCCAACATCATCCATGATGCAGCCTGACCAGCGATCATCACACTTGCATTCACCTGAGAGAAGAAAACAAAAAAAAACATAAAAAAGAGACTGAGAATAATATCATGTTGTAAAATGGACAAATAAAAGACTCATGAGGGTTCAAACGTGTACCGTTGAGGATCCTCTTCTTGTCTGAGAAGATGCCGATGTTCTGTCCGAGCAGCTGAGCGAGGGTTATGGCCATCTCATCTGTTTTCCCGTACTGATGGAAAGAGAGACAAAGAGTAAGAAAAGAAACAAACATTATCAAACAAGTCACTTTTACAGAAAAAGGAGCATAGTTTCACGCCAGTATATTTTCCCTGTATGATTATTTGTAACTTAACAATGAGCAAGTGTAAACAGGCTTGACTGAGAATATTATGTTTCTCCACAAACCCAAACATGTCACATGTTATTTTGGCAGCAGCTTCATGTGAAGGTGAACACAAGGAAACCATAGTTCTTACATTTACTTGTACTTTTACTTTCATTAAAAGTCATTACTTTTGAACTCAAGCACAGTAAGTATAGTAGTAGTATTCAATTAAGTAACTTTAACTGCTCCTAGTTAGTGTAGTGACCAGTATCTTATGGGCAAATCAGTGGAAAGGAATTGGGCTTGCAACTGGAGGGTTCAAATCCTGGAACAGGTCAAGGACAGGGGTGCCTCTGAGCAAGGCATTCAATCCCCCACCTAAGCTCCTCATGTGCGTTCACTACTGGTGCAAAAATAACTAATTCTGCATTATAATAAAGTCTAATTGTTTAACTGTGTAAAGTGAGGTTTTCCAGTATTTCACACACCACCAGTTATAAAAGAGATTACAGAGGCATCACATCTTAAAAACACAAAATAATAATCTGTGGCTTGTGAATCACCTCGTTCACTCCACCTCCTTTAGTGAGAGAGCAAACTCCTCCCATGTAGGAAGCTCCGCCCCAGCTGCTATGAAAGCGATTCCCTCTGATGAAACAAGAAAAAATATATTAAAAATAATAATAATAACATGCGAGCGTCAAGTTAGCGAAGCAAAACTTTTCAGACGTTCACACTCACGAGAAGAGTTGAACAGAGTCACATTTCTCCTTGACGAAGTCTTTCCTGTACTTCATGAACTCCCTCAGGGTCACCATGGGGTCGTCGTCAATGTTGAACTTGTTGTCGGCTGACCAGGTTTCCATGGCAACCAGCACGATCCGCGTATTAAGCTGCTCTCTGAAAATCTGGGTAATTTAAAGGACAATAATGCTTTAAAAAACACACGCTTGTGTTAGATCTTTGTGTAAAGTGTTCAAGAAACTATGAAGGAACAGATAAGTGGTGCAGCCTGTGATGGTGATGACACGGAGAGGCATGAATCAAATTCATTATCATCTTTAGCTGTTCACTGTGACAGCACCTGTCAGAATGATTAGTATGATACTGCCTCTACACAACAGCACATGCACTCAGGCACACACTAGTGTAAGCGTCTGAAGGACAACGCTGGAGCGAACTGGATGGCAAATAATAATGTTGGCTTTCATAATTTGGAAATAAATCGGGTCCCCATTTCAGGAGGGACAACAGCAAAATGTCTCTTTGTTGAATGCCAAAAAATGAGTATTTGTCCATTTGTGTTGTCCCAAAATAGCAAGTGTGGAGCAAACACCTGAGATTGAGACTCTACACGACCTTTATATTAGGGGTGTTGGGGGGGGGGGAATAGATTCACATATGAATCGCAATTCTAATCATCTACGATTCTGAATCGATTCATAAACTTCAAAAATCGAATTTTAATTATTATTATTATTATTGTTTTTGTTTTTTTTAAGTTCCAATTTGAAAAACCACACAAAACACCAGTTTGTTTACAGTTTATTTTTGTAACTTCTGGGAGAAAAAGGCAGCTAGTCTAAGCTTTTGTTTATGAAAGTTATTTTTTTGTACAGTAAGTAAGTTTTAATTTGTTTTGAATGAATAAATGTTAACGTTTGCCTTTGTGTGATCACATTATCTCATACAAACTGTATTGTTTTGATGTCATAATTTGCCTTACACTATGTATTGTATCAATTTTTGAATCGAGAATCGTTTGGATCGAGAATCTATTCATTTTGAATCGAATCGTGACCCGAAGAATCGGAATCTTCTCGAATCGTGAGCCACCCAAGGATTCCCATCCCTACTTTATATAAACATTATGTTGGTCAGTCACATAAACCTTGGACTACATTTGCCAAACCCTGCTTCTTATGGTGAGATAAATACCACCAATATGTCACAGTCACATTCTAATTCAGGCTCTGTTTTGAAATGACTGTAACAGTGATAACTGCTCACCAAAGTACATGAAACAATTAAATACCCGTGTTTCTGTTTAATGAGCCACGACCACAGCATCCCTGAAGAACAAAGGTATTTACTTGCTTGTGACACTGTGGTGGGTATTGGATTAGGAAAGGATTATTATTATACAACTTTATTTATTAAGTCTGTGTCCTTGCATTCACTGTAGTTTACATGGAATTGCTATACAATTCATGATATACACAATGTCCCTGTTATAGCTAATATTGTGCTGTAATTGTGTGTGTCGCACACACAGAGAGCAGAAAGAGAACTCTATTTGCACATAGAAATCAATGTGGACTTCCTACACAGAGTCTGCCTCATATGATCGTCTACAAGGTCACAACAGAAAAAGCGTGACCTTGCTCCAGCTTTACCGGACTATCTGCTTACAGACGTGACCCTGTAGCAGGTCAGATTTCAGGAACACAGCACACAGATGTGGCCGCAAATATTAAAACATTGACATTTTCTGCATGTGCACTGTTGGAATGTCGCTGTTGCTTCACTCGTCTGAAACCGTAAAGGAAAAAAAAAAGTGCGCATCACTGCAGGAGAGGTTTTAAATGGAGTGACTGAGGTTGGTTAAATGACAAATCAGTACATTCAGCTTCAATGCATGGGAGTGCTTGTGGCAAGCTTTCCAAGAAGAGGATCAATACAAATCTTACCATGTCAGCCATATTGACCACCGACTTAGCATAGTTATTTGTGTGCCCAACGGAAAGACGGTGCTTCTTAAACTGGAGAGAGAGAGAGAGGGGGGGGGGTGGATGGAGAAAGAAAGAAAGAACAAGTAAAAAAAAGTGTCCACGATCTGGAACAAATTCATTTGACGGCATTTAAATGTGTAAAAGTAGCAGTGTCTGCTAATAGTGTACTTCAGACATCACTGTCGTTGTGGATAAAACAAAATCAGCCCCAGCAGATCTAAGAAAAGCACACTTGATCAAAATTTTTTCTGTTGTATGCACAGTTTGTGGAGTGACTCAAAGGTGCAAGTACTTTTAAAGTGCTGAGTGTCGGCACAGCCAGCATAGGAAGAAAGAAAAGTCTATAGTGCGTATCTGTATTTCCTTATCATCAATATATCCAGTGAAAATACCAATAGAGCTAACTGCAAAGAAAGCAATCCATCTTTATCAGGTGCTTTGATCATTTGAAAAATGATTTATCTGTATTTGAACACATAAGCTTTACAGTAAGAAACAAATAGCACAATTACTAGTATTTTCTTATTATAGGCGTACATTCAAGACATAGTGAGAAACTTACCATTAAATGGTCATTGATCACCATCAACTCGATGTATTTCGTCTCATCCTCTACACTGTGGGACACATGTGGAGCCTGAGAGGAAACAGACACCATTTAACACATCAAGAGCTCACACAGTAAACAAAAACAATCAACTTAATGTCTCCTGTCACCAAGAAAAGTAGACGATAAATCAATACGGAGGAATTTGACTAAATCTAAAGCAGGTGTGTGTTCATTCTGTTTGTTCCAAATAAAGAGCAGCAGCTCAAAGGACTGAGACAAACAGCTGCACACATCTGACTGTGTGGGACAAACAGATTAGCCTGGAAGCAAGCTCCACTCATGAGGTAAATAATTCATGAAAAAGAAGAAGAGGAGGAGAATAGGAAGAAGTAGAGAGCTGTTGTGAGGAAACACTGCTCTCTCCCTCTTTAAAGGTGCCATATGTAAGAATGTGGCCAAAAACAGTTACTACATTCGAATTCAAAGTACCGAGGTCTTTTAGGTTTCGTTTTCTGACGTAACTGGCAACCCGTGGTTGCTCGGCAGCTGAGACTCTACTGATTGCAATGATTGGTAGGTGACGCCACATGCCAAAACATGATTTGCAGTCTGCAAAATATTTTTTTTAATGTAAATGTTTTGTCTGTACTGTTGTTGTTGGTGAGTTCAGTTTGTTATATGAACATTATTCCTGAGTCTCTGTGACATATTAGGAGGATTTTATGGCCAGTTGCTTTAGATTTATTACATAATGCACCTTTAACTTTGTATAGTATCATCTATGTACACTTGAGTGAAGCCGTATGAAGTTTTACAAAAAACAAAAAAACATTCTGAGCATAATTATTATGTCTCTATTTACAACATAGTAATGTGCACAAATTGAATTCCTCTGCAAAGGATGATTATGTTAGAACAAAAGCTGCAGCTACATACCTGTCTCTTTTTTCTCCTGTGAACATCCTTTGACTCAGGAAATGGAGGGCTGGGAAAAGGTGGCTCTGGCAGATCTCCTAAGAAACAAAAACATTAAATACTACTAGAAGACAACTGACCCTTTTTTGTCTGTCTTTAGCAATGCGCATCTTTTAATATTAAATTAAACCCTAATTTGCATTACTTTACTTTCTGAAGTCCTCCTCCATCATCTTACCATTTAGGAATTTTTTAAATCCCTCCTCCTCTGCAGATTTGTATATCATGTGAATTCGGACGTCTCCCTGGAATCACACAAGAAGAGGATGGCAATCAGCTTCATCAGTGAGGCAAAACACAACCTAGTATATGATTCCTGCAAATTCCTAGAATCACTCAAAAAGAAGGTAAAAGAGTCAGAGAGAAGACAGACAAAGTTCACAATGATACAACCCTCGCACAAACACAACATTAAGAAAACTTCCATAGGTTCAAACACATCGTTGCATTTCTATTAGACCACAGCTACTAAAAGTTGAACTGTTGAACAGAACCTGGACAGGAACACATTATCCTGGATAGGAACACATTATCCTGGATGGTTGTTTGTCTCTGTGTCCCTGTGATGGACTGGTGACCTGTCCAGGATGTACCCTGCCTTTCACCTTATGTCAGCTAGGACTGGCACCAGTGCCCCCCATGAGCCTCATGTGGAGGATAAAGCGGTAGAAGATCGGCAGATGGATGAATGAATGAATGAATGAATGAATGAATGAGTCTTTCCTTAGTGCACTAAGGGTTAACCACCTGTGTGACGACGGCGCTGAGGGCGGAAACAGTGCTGCTGCTCCGTGAAACCACATCCTGTTTACGCTCGTCATCCTCTGTACTTACGGGGTTGACAAAGCCCCCGTCTCAGCTCAAGTGGGTTAAAAGACGACAAAGCTGAAATGCCTTCACTGTGAACACGGCTTAAGTACTGTAAGTACACGGTACTGTGTCTATGTTCTCTGTAGTGTACGTGGTTTAATTTCTTTTTTTACACATTCATTTCCGGACGTAACAGGTTGCTGTGATGCTATCGTTTTAGCTTAGCTAACATCTCGCGGGCTAGTCGAACGAACACGCTATATTATAGTTTTAAACGACACAATAATCGAGCGATACACCTTAGCGAACACATTTGTAGATATATTCAGATATAAACGATGATTATATAGTTATATGGCTAACAAAGCCAACCGATTGTACCTGGTGTTTATAAAATTAGCCTAGCTGGCTAGAGTTAATGGAACTTGGTGAGATGTCGAGAGTTCCTTCTTCACTCTGGTCTATGTATTATAATGAATCATCTTGTGATGCATTTTAGTCTATTATTTCTATATGAGGGATCAAGTAGCTTTAGTAATAGCTTTCATGAAGAAATCAAAATCAGATTTATTCGATATGCATAACCATACTATTATAGATTATTATATTATTAGATCAAGTCTGGGAACTTAAAGTAAATTAAAATACACTACCAAGAGGTAGCATTACAACTGAGTGAATAAAACCTGGAACCAGCATTATGCATTTTGATAAGGATAATATGCAAGTTTGTAAATGAAGCTGTAATACCATTGGCAGTCACTGTTGCTGCATGCTGTCACTTAAAGAAAGCTCAAGTGTGTAATTCAATTGTTAATTGTGTAGCTGTACAGTCATGCAATGCACTGCATTATCTATAGACACTTGCTCTGTTGCCTCAGCCATCAAGTCATTCCCACTTTGTTTGCTGATGAAATGAGAGCATTGTTTCTCTGGGACAGCAGATATTGGGTCAACTATACTGTAGTGAATAGGAATATGGGGGGGGGGGGGGGGGGGGGCGGCCCATAGCTAGGTCAGTCTGTAACACAGTTAAGTAGTAACCAGGCCATTCACTAAACCTGTGTCTTTTTCCTGTGATTAGGAGTTTTGTAAGTGAATAAATTATATCCACATTGATTAATTCTAAATACACTGACCAGACGCTTCCTCACTTAATCTGTTCAAACAGGAACTCTCTCTGTGTCCTTGGTCCGTGACGGCACCAACAACCATGTCGTGTCGGGACATCCATGCCACCAACGCTTTTGCCTTCATCCTCTCTATCGTGTCAGTGGGAGGTCTTGCTGTGGCAGCAGTAATCCCACAGTGGCGTGTAACAAGACTCGTCACCTTCAATCGCAATGCCAAGAATGTCAGTGTTTATGATGGGCTGTGGTCTAAATGTGTAAAACAAGATGGCTATTCTGGATGCTACTACTATGATTCAGAGGTATTAATTCTCGTACTTACTCATTTCTGCTCTCTTCTTAAATTTAAGATCGTGCTAACAGAATTACGTTTTCTCATATTTCCAGTGGTACTCTAAAGTGGACCAGCTCGACCTGCGGCTCCTGCAGTTCTGTCTGCCTGCTGGCCTGTTCTTCGGCTCTCTAGCTTTGCTACTGTGCATGACTGGGATGTGTAAGACCTGCTGCTGCTCAGACAAACCTGAACCAGACATTAAGACCATCAGGTTCCTGGTTAACAGTGCAGGCTGTCACCTGGTGGCTGCGATGTTCTTGTTCCTGGGTGGAGCCATCGCCATGGCACCATCAGTGTGGTTTCTGTTCCGCACTAAGCAGCTCAACATCAGATATGTCAATATTTTTACGGACGGGTTTGCAGTATACGTGTCAATCGGCTGCTCTGGAGGACTAATGTTGGCGGCGCTGCTAATGTTCATGTGGTATTGTATGTGTAAGAAGTTACCTTCACCCTTCTGGTTACCTCTTCCCTCCATGCCGACCTCTCCATCCACCCAACCTCTCACTGCAAATGGATATCCTCCCTCCCCAGTATACGGCCCTCAGCCCTTCCCTCCGCAGACTTACCCTCCCACAGTCATCGATGCGCAGGCTTATTTGCCAGCCCAGGGTTATACACAAAGTATGGTTGCCCCTGCACCGCCACAGGTGTACATGTCTCAGATGTCTGCCCCAGATGGGTATGGCACAGAGGTGCACCAGGCCTACAGCTATGCCCCCTCTCAGAGCTACGCTCCCTCTCAGAGCTACGCCCCCTCTCAGAGCTACGCTCCCTCACAGAGCTACGCAGCTTCGCAAAGCTACGCTCCTTCTCAGGGCTATGCAACCAGCTATGTGGGCCATCGCAACTCCAGCCGCTCGCGGATGTCTGCCATTGAGATTGACATTCCTGTGCTGACACAGGGAGAATAAGTGGGGTGACAAAACCTCAGCACGTTGAGGCGTTTCACCTCATTTAGCTCACCACTAATAAAACTAAGTGTTTTTAGATGGAAGTTAATAAGCATTTTACAATCTCAAAATGTTAGTGTTGAGAGTGTACTCACTCCATGTCTATAAATGTTAGTTTAAGATTTTTTTTTTTAAATATATGTTACATGTGACCTGGAGGTACTGCGTACATGAAGGATAATTTCTTTAAAAAAAAAGGGAAATAGAAGAAGGAAAACTTAAGCACTGGAGCAAACAACACTGTATTAAGCTTAGCATTGTTTGAAATGGAAGGAATTAATTTGCAGCCAGAATCGCTACTTTTTTTCTACTACTGAACTAGATTTTTATCACTACATAATATTTCCTCACCCACTTTTAGGTGACCAGTGGACCAACTTACAAGTAACAACTGGCATTAAGTCAGTGGCTTTATATATTTATCTACCCTCACTCTGCTTTTGTATTATTGAAGCCCTTATGGTTGCTGCCAAAATAGTATTTTTCTGTTACAAATCTATGTTTGAACACATCATGTCATTGTGTCCACTTGGACATGGAGGTTTTCTGTTATCACAACTTAACAAACTGACTGTAGTTACTTTTATATTACTTGTTTTTACTTACTAACTCACTCTATTTTTTTAATGCACTAATTATGTGACAGTATATTAATACTGTGCCACTTTCCATTGCCTTAGTTCACTGACTTTGTTTACTTGTTGAGTATGAGCCTTTAATTTAATATTGCTTTTCACTTGTTGCAGCATGTAAAAACCATGGCACTAAATCTAGTTGCTGTGTTAAATGGATGCAGATTTTGATTTGCATTTTCATAATGAAGTAACAATGACAGGAATGAGAATGCTGTTCAGTGGCTCAGAGTGACAGATTATGGTGAACTGATGAAGCGTAAAAAGCAGCTGGATCACTAGATGAACATTTGAGGAATGATATTGTTTTCCTATTGTACATTTAAACCTCTGCCAACTTAGCTTGAAGTGTGAAGTCTTGCATTGTTCTCGTGACTAAGCCAGATGTAACTGTTCAGTTCAGTTGTTGCCTTTTCTACGTCTTGCTAAATGAGCATCGATCAACACTGTATCCAGGTTAATTTGCCATTCTGATGTTCATGTTTCTGGAACGTGTCTTTCTACACTGTTGTCATTGTGTTTTTATTAAAACAGAAATCACCATGCATCTCCATGCCTGATGTGTAACAACTGTAAAATCAAATAATTGACTATATGATTGCTATAAAAACAAGTCAGTATCTAACGGACTAAATGTGCCAAAAGATGACACATGGAAACATTTTCTGCCAAACTGAATTACAATCTTCAGGGGAAAAGAGAGTCTGCTCCAGTGATGGATCCATAGCTGATTATGTTTCCACATTATAACTGATCAATTATTAAAGAAAGCAATGAGAACATGGTTGACATATGTAAAAATTACTTTGATTAGGAACACCTTATATCTAAATTTAAGTTGATTGGACTTCCTTTCACCAGGATAATTAGTCCATATAAATGCAGCTCTCTAATAATTGACATGCAGTGCATACAATGTACATATAAACAAAAACAATAACTGTAGAACACAGGGAGGTGTCTCCAAGTGACTTCTTCTCTTATACAATATAAAACAAGATAGAGTCAAAGAAGAATTGGTAAACTAACTTAAGAAAAATTAAGTGGACCTTAGACGTGTCGGCAAAATCGGTCATATACGACAATGCAAAACACATAAATATGGCTTTGCCTCTGCTTGATGGGGAACTCAATATTTTATAGCTTTGGGGTTAAACGTGGTCACCACCTTCATCAACAATGTCATCAAAATTCACCTCAACAAATTGTAAAAATACAATTTTGGTCAAACTACTTAGAAATGCAATCTAGTCTAGGTAAATATTTAACTCTCAACAACCAATTAAAAGTAATGAGAGTGCCATAAAAGACCAGCTGTGACTGTTTTGTCTTATCGATTAACGATCTTTTAATTATTTTATTCAGGTTTTCTTCATATTATGATTGTTTATGTTGCTTGTCCTGTGGCTTGTTCTATTTGTTGTCTGATTGATCTTTTTTGTACTGTTGTTATTGTCTTGAATTCTGGCACTCGTTTCAGCTGCAGAACACTAATTGTCATTTGGGGGATCCCAGGGCCAAGCGGAAAGAGAACTTGGCTTGTTACCAAAGGGTTGCCAGTTTGAGACCCCACGTCAATGGCTGTTGTACTCCTGAGCAAGGTGCCCAATCCCCACTGCTTATTGTCAGTTGGACACTGGTCAATGACACTGAACTCCTTGTGCCGATCCCAAGCCCGGATAAATGGAAGGTAAAAAAAAATGCTGGTGTAACCAACTGAAACCGTTATGTTAGCAGACTGATTATTGAAATGAACATAATTATTCTCTCTCACACAATTCATCTCTATTAACTGCTTAATTCATTGTTGTAATGAAACATTTTCTTGACCAGATTGTTGTGCTCCAGATCATCACAGACACTCGCTTAAACCAATATACACACGCAACCTATAGACTGCAGGGTGTGTGTAGAGATGAAGATTAAGGGACTTAACACAGATGGCTTTCATATGTGGCGATACAAAGAGAAAGAGGCGGAGCCTGGGTTGCCAGGGGAGATGATACCTCAGACTCAGACTGCTGGCTCATGAATATAAAGCAGTGAGGGGTAACGCACCTTTTATTCTCGCTCTGTCTGTGCATGTGTGAACGAACTGGTCCAGGTTTAGCAACATGAAATTGGCTTTAATCCACAGGGAGAGCCCCCCCGCCCCTCCCCTCCCCTCCCAGCTTGTGCTAAAAAATCCTGCCTTTGGCACTGGCAAACAACCCCCCACCCTACAACCTGCCACCACTCCCCATTAACAGCCCTCCAACTCCCAACCCCCAGTAAATGAAAACAGTTATCCATAGATTCTCCTCTTCGTGTGCCTGCAGGTCACATCATTTCAAAGGACCCGAGGCCTGCAACAATAAAAACACAGACCACTAATTGACAGCAGACGATGAGACACTTAGACTGGTATCTTGGCATTTTATGTAAATCCCTCACTAAAAATTAAGAGCTATTGAATTGATGACAAAATCATACATTCCAAAAAGTTCCAAAAAGCTTAACAGGGACTAGAAACATGGAGATGGAGCAGGGTGAAGGACCCTCGATTTGGAGCCGATTTGTGAATTTTGCAGTTTTATAGTATGCAGCACTATGCTTTGTCTAAAACCTTGTGGAAAGCAAATAAAAAAAAAAAAGAGCTGCTGGGCTGTAGCCACAGTGGCCCTGAGGTGCAGGCGGTGCTGGAAAGGTGTCCAGGAAAAATAAGACGGCAAAACATATGGTGTTTTCTGGATATGCAAGCTGGCAACACACATCCTCCCTACATGTTGTCCACACACACACACACACACGCTCAGAAGTGAAAGATTCAACACCCAGGACATCACGTCTCACGAGCTGATGAACTTTAATTTTGACGCTTTGTTCTCTACTCTGTACTCGAGCCTATTTACGCGATAAAGACGCTCTGGAGTCATTTCTTTCGCATATGGTGGACATGAGGTGCTTGTTCAGGACACACTTTGCTAATGTCCAGCATAACTTTTTTCTGGCTTGGATGAAGGAGGACAGATGGATTTCCCATATGGCCAACAGGGGACACGCTGACTCTCCCTCTCATCAGCCTCCCCACATCTGACCATGATTTTCAACCGGATCATAACAGCCAGAACTGGTGGTGCATCATGTCGCAACCAACGGTGTTTCGAAACGGTTCACGTGTTTTGTCTTGCGTCTGACTTTCATGGGAACACGGACTGTCGTCTGAAACGACACACGTGCACTTTCTCCTCCTATCTGTTGTTGGGTTTTACCGTACTGCTGCAGTTTAGTGACAGCAACAAGGATTAGCACGTGCACATTGGCAAAAAAAGGCTGCATAAAATTCCAATATGACTGTTCACTCATGTCACATGGTTATGTATTGGGTCTGATCTAGGACTGTATATTGAAGTGACCCAAATCTGACTTTAAAAATAGGGATTGAGAACTGGTTTTCTGTATCACACACAGGCCTCACACAGGAGTCGCACAAATCTAACATGGTTTATGATGGTCTATATAGACATACATATATGCATATCTATATATACATATATACATACATATATGTATATGTGTTATATTATATTAATTGATCGTTTCATTCGGTCATTATCAGTGAAACAGAACATTCAGTACAGATATTCGTAATCCATTATAATGAGGGCAATGCAGAAGAAAGTGTGACTTCGTGCCACTTTTCACCGTTACCGTTTTATTAAAACAAGAGGAAGGAATAATGTCATGAACTAAAGATATCTGACTTTATCATAAGTTGCTTTAGATCACATTATGTCAAACTCAAGGCCCGGGGGCCAGATGTGGCCCGCCACGTCATTTTATGTGGCCCGTGAGTGATTAAAAATCTGTGTTAAAATAGGTCTATGCAGATAAACTACATTTCCCATAATGCATGGCGATTGCGTTACTCTCAAAGTGATGGCATCACCATCACGGACCAGGTTATACACTGACAGAGATGCAGCAGGAGAGAGACAGACAGTCGCGGTGAGGACTGCATCACCAGGGGGAAGCAGACATCCAGAGCTCAGTGCTGACAAACTGGCAGATACTGCCTCGGCTCCAGGGCAGAGCCGTCCCCAGCATTATCATGCAGACAGGATTTCCCCACCTCACGGGCCAACACCAGCTCTGCCAATGGAGGAACTCACCTGCAGTTTATGTCCCTGACTTTAGTCCACATCGTCACACCACAGTGTAAAACTACAAATAAGTCTTGCATTCAAACTATTTCATCAGCATCAGTGAGGGTTTTATATTATATACCATATTATAACATTATAATAACATAAAATTGCTATAAACAATGTATTAAAGCAAATACAGGCAGGGCAAATTGGTAATATATTATAATTTACTGAATTGGGTATAAATAATAATAACAGGACAGTATGATGTTTTATGTTCCATATGCTTTGCATGTTGAATCTGCAGTTACCTGCAGGTAGCTCAAAAGTATTTCAGTGCCACTATATTTTTTTTTTTTAAATCGGGAATCACACATCCAGGTTTACCAGGATAGAACAGAAAAAGACCACAGTGGGTCTAAAAAGTAAAGCTAAAGCTAAAATTGAATTTTACACTGCTGCTCTATTAAACAAACACGGTTCCTGAAACTAGATTTATTTTTTTACACTGTGCTTGACGATGACAAAACAGGTGGACGTGTGTTTGTGTGAATGAGCTAAAAACGCATCTTCTTCTGTATCTCAGAAGAAAAGTGCTGCATCAATATTACTATCTCCTCTCTCTCTCTCTTGAATAATTCAGCTTCTCCAGAAAATGTAGAAGAGCAATGATGGAGTGCAGAGGAGAGATGAAGAGGCCAGAAAAGATGTTTCTACATCAGCAGAGCGGCGTAGCGCTCAGTAATTCTGTCTTCTATCATATTTTCTCACTTTAGGAGTCGGAATACTGCATTGGTTTGATTTGCTTAAAATTTTAATTGAATTTTCACTGTTATGTTAAAGTATAACTGAGATGTACTGTAGCCAATGGCATTACAAACTAATTAGCTCCCCTTGTTTTACAATTTCTCTGCAGAAGATGCAATTACAAGCGTCTAATTACATTTATTTCACTCATGGTTGCGTTTTTGTCTCCTCCTCCTCCATGTTTTTAATTTTCATTTCCTGCCACCACTTTTGGCGCCAATGTTGTGAAAACTGTCTTAAGCGAATGACTTTAAAGTAGTAGCTAAAGTAGTGTGCGTGCATACATACACGGGTGTCCCTGACTTCTCTTCTTATCCTGTCTATTTTTTCATCCTTTACTGATGAACACCAGACACACTTCTTCTGGACGTTTTAATTAGGGCAGCAAGGAAGTAACACACAAACACACACACACAGACACACACACACAGCTGCTGTTCTCTCATGCTCGCAGCGTCTTCTCAGATCTACCCCGACCATAATGCCTGTAATTGGTATCATCTAACTGGGTTGTAGGTTTTTCTTCCGTCTGCTGGCTTTGTCACACAGAAAAGTCCCACTGTCCTGGCACCTGTTCACCACCCTCACTCTTCATTAGGAACAGTTGCTGCAACTGGTTTGTGATCTGTAAGTCATACTGGTTTTGTCTCAAACTCCTTTCAGGACAATCGCTGAACCATGTGTGAATGAATCCTATTCTGAGCACATGGTCCTGGTGGTTTCAAAGTGAATCACAGCATGCATCCCAGGGGGACAGGGGTTTCTCTACTATTGGGCCACAACTAACAACTAGTTAGACAAGTCCTCAAACATCAGCTGTTTGAGTTAAAAAAAAATTAAAAATACAGCTTTGAACACGTATGTCAAACTCAAGGCCCGGGGGCCAGATATGGCCGGCCACGTCATTTTATGTGGCCCGAGAGTGATTAATTGGTCTTAAAAATCTGTGTTAAAATAGGTCTATGCTGCTTTAAGGCGTGCCTTGACAATAAACTACATTTCCCATAATGCATGGCGGTTGTGTTACCCGCAAAGTGACGGCGCCGCCACCAGATCGCAGTGTATAATTGTATATGCATCATGCGACGAGTGAAATTGAATAAGTAATAAATACAGAAAGTTATTTAGCAATATTTTACATTATATTTGGTTACATTTAGTTACATTTATTCTGTATGACGGTTACATCTGGCCCTTTGAGGGTAACCATTATGCTGATGTGAAAATGAGTTTGACACCCCTGGCTTGGATGCACATCAAACAATTTAAAGTAATTAGCCTGTTGTACAGCAGAGGGCATTGTGAGCGCAGATTGGCCTGCATCCGTGCCCACTTTGTTCATCACAAGAAAGATCGGTTATGTTTTTTTTTCCTTTACCATGAAAGACACAAAGTAAACTGTCCTCTTGAGTGGACAATCACAACAATCACAACTCTAAAGCATCTAAGAAAAAAGCAGTGTCGTCATGTCTGTAATTCTCAGCAGAGATCAGTATAAAACAAGAAAACAATGTTGTTGAAAAGAAACTGGCATTTATCGACAAACCAATTTGTCGGCAACTCATTTTGCCATCCATTTTGTGTGGACAACGTAAGTAACTAATCGTTGCACCGCTACATTAGAACACGTATAGCTGGTGTCTATATCTGGATGAACTGGAAAACTACTCTGAATGTCCTTTAACCTTCAGAAATACACTATATTATTTCTGAACAAGGGGTTGCTTTTATTTCAATATTAAAGAGACAGCGGACAACTTTCGTGACCCCAGAGGTTCGTCTTTGGCCTCCGTCATGAAGGCGCAGCAAAAACAAGACGCTGATAAGAACACTGGGACGTTCGGTGTAATAAATCACTCATAATAAACACTCCTGTGTGTGTAGATAATGGGTGAACACTATTCCGTGTAGTGTTTTCAGCAGAGACCCCTTTCCAGTACGTACAAGAACAACTAAAAGCACGACTAACACAACTTAAGTGACTTGTAACTCATTTCTTAATTGACATTGCAGGTTTAAATGTATACAAGTGAAGAAGGAAAGTGGTGTTAATAAAGAGCTGTATTTGAGCTCATCAGGTGGACATGAAAAGATGGATGGAGAACATTATTGAAAAACATTCCCGTCACTCAGCAGTACTTACAGCGCTGCCGTCCTGTCCTCCAGGTTCAATCATGTAGGTGTGATTGCCATCGAAAAACATCCCACTGAAAGAGGGAGGGGAGAGGGAGATGTGGCATGAGAGCGGCTGTCGGCAACACTTTCTACAGTTTTAGTCAACGCTGAATTAAATAATGCATCTGAATTGAACTCCTCCTCAGCTTTTAGTGTGGTAGATTCACCACTTCAGTGCTTACCCAGGGAGGGTTTATATATTTTCAGAACAATAACTGCAATGCACTCTTACAAGCTTCAGTTTTGACAAAATCCTCACTGCAAATCATTGTGGAGATTTCCCCCACATAGGTTAACTTAAAGGTGGTCACCTTAAGATTGTTATTTCTGGAATTACTAAAAGTCTGGACAGGATGACAATGAGTTGTGATTACTGAGACTGCATTTGAAAGGAAAAGAAAAGTATTTAAAAAAAATAACTCTGTATACATCAATATAATAAGAATATGAGGAAAAGTAGGCCACGACACACATTCAAAAGAGTTTCATTGATCATTTTGTTGAAGGTCATGCTGTGTTTTCTGCCTGTGTCCTGCATGCATGTGCACATGTACAGACACCATCCATTAATTAATTTTCTGTGAAGCTTTTAGGAGATTAGGCAGGTCGACTCGTGAAGTCAGAAGGGTAAACACTGCAGGTACTCCCGATCTGTCTTCTCTCTGCTATCTCTCGGGTTATTTTTCTGCCTCTTTCTGGCCTTCAACACATAATTCACCTTCAACGCACTCATAGTCCCAGGTGAACGTGGCACTCGGTGCAGATTAAATATGGGGAGAACATTCAATCAGTGTCTGTTGTTGTGTAAGAACGAGGCTGAACCTTGCATGTAACTCATCACGGCACCATTTAGCCAGTTATCCTGAGGGATGGATCAGTCTTAAAGGTGCCATATGTAAGAATGTGGCCAAAAACAGTTACTACATTCGAAATCAAAATACCGAAGTCTTTTAGGTTTCGTTTTCTGACGTAACTGGCAACCCGTGGTTGTTCGGCAGCTGAGACTCGACTGACTGCAATAATTGGTAGACGGCGGTAGGTGGCGCCACATGCCAAAACATGATTTCAAAACATAAACATGATTTGCAGTCTGCAAAAGATTTTTTTAATGCAAATATTTTGTCTGTACTGTTGTTGTTGGTGAGTTCAGTTTGTTATATGAACATTATTGCTGAGTCTCTGTGACATATTAGGAGGATTTTATGGCCAGTTGCTTTAGATTTATTACATAATGCACCTTTAAATATTTGCTGTGAGACGATAAATAAACCAATCACAATTCTTCCGTTGAATTTAAAGGTAATCAGATTATGACACACTGCTAAAGTTAAAACAAACGGGATTATTCACACATTGACCACTTTTCTCTGATTGGTAGAGAACAAAAGACAGATTGAGATGAATGAATATGCTGATATGTAACTGCTATTGCTATGTGTGTAAATAAAAATAGCGTCAGCTAATTAGTTTGACATTTTAACTCAATTGGTAACAATATATTTCTAGAATTCTGCTCACAATTTGTTTCTGCTGCCACCAAGTGTCTGAAAATATATTGCAGGCTTATAATTCACTAAGGTTTTGGGAGCTTTGTAGCTACACGATATCATTTAGCTCTAACGGTAACATTCAAATTATGTGCTGATGCTCACTTTTGTTCTGAATTAAAAATAGATTTTTTTTTATTGTTATTTTTAGTGTTTGCATCGTTTTTCATGAGTACAACTTGTACGGCTCGTAACGGGAACCTGTGTAACTACTGAGCATACATCCCGTTTGATGGATGTAGCCAAGATCACTATCCCTCTGTGTAGAGCTAATAGCAGTATAGCATTGCAGAGTAATGTTTCTCTGAGAGTGAGAGAGCAGAATGTATATTATGCATGGTAAAAACCTGACTCAGCATCGGGGAAATATCTCCTCCCTAATGTCTCACCCCTGGACAACATGATGTACTCTCTTAACTCCCACTCCTGCACACACTGTTTCTACTGGATATATCATGGGATCATGGGCACATCACATCACTACGTCCTTGTCAACTTGTTTTTTTTTTGTCCGCATTAAGCAAGCAACTAAAGTACCCAATCAAAGTTCCTACAACTACTCATAATGATTAATAGCAATTGCACAACAAACTGCAGTAAACCTGAACTAAGTCAGACAAACTGTGACCTTAGTGAGTCCTATATATGAGATGGATCATGCCAAACATTTACCATGTCTGGTTTTATACATACAACCCTAAAACTAAATGATTATATTGAACATTACTGCACCACAATCACATCCAACATGCACATGTTATTAAAAGCCTGAGCTTAGCTTCGTTTACTCAGCAAACTTCAATCTAATTTTACCACAATTAGTTGGACGTGCATGTCTTTACTGATTATTTGGTTAATCATTCAAGTGTCAACAAAACAGAGTATAGGTCAACGATATGCAGATGAGCATGGTGATGTATATATATATATATATATATATATATATATATATATATAAATATACTCCACTGTTAGATCTCCGTCATCACATCTTAAATCTTAAAACCACAAAGCTGTTCGATAGTCACACAGTTTGAAAACTCTATCAAACAACTATCTCTATTCTCTGCTTCACAGTAAGAAATTATAGTTTTTATTACCTCAGACATAGAGGCTGTTTTTGCTCGTTAGATTTTGATTTAATATCTAGCCCTGTAGGTTAGGGTTCAAGGGAGAAATAATTAGGTAGTGATCCAGACATGGAAACTGGACAGCCTTGGCGATGGTTTATGTGCTCCGAGAGTTTTCCTCTAATTAAACATAAAATGTCCAGTCAGTCGTCACAACTACATGGTCTGTATTTACACTATATAGCGTTTCTCTAGTCTTGATGACGGTCTAAGGATAAAGAGTGTCATCTGCTCTACAGACTGTAAAGACATTTGAAGCCAACCGTGCCATCAGGAGTCCAAGGACACATCGGCAAACAAACAGACTTGCGGAGATGGGAATCAAACCCACAACCTTCCAGCATATATGTATATACATATGCCTGTGCCTAAATATATATATATATACATACACATACATACATACACATATATACACATATATATATATATACACACACATATACACACATATATATACATACATATATACACATATATACACGTACATATACATATATACACGTACATATACATATATACATGTACATATACATATATACACATACATATATACGAATATATACATATATATATACACGTACATATACATATATACATGTACATATACATATATACACATACATATATACGAATATATACATATATATATACACATACATATATACGTATATATACACACACACATACATATATACGTATATATACACACACATATACATATATACGTATATATACACACATATACATATATACGTATATATACACACATATACGTATATATACACACATATACATATATACGTATATATACACACATATACGTATATATACACATATACATATATACGTATATATACACATATACATACACATATACATATATACGTATATATACACATATACATATATACGTATATATACACATATACATATATACATATATACGTATATATACACATATACATATATACGTATATATACACATATACATATATATATACACACATATACATATACACATACATATATACATATAAATACATATATATATATATATATATATATATATATATGTATATATATATATATATATGTATATACATACATACATACAGACATGAATTTCAATAAAAAACGGGAAAAATTGGGGTGTTCTAAAACTTTTGACCGGTAGTGTATATCTACATATACATATGTCATCTCCCTTCTGATGCAATGAATTCATCTCTATTTCCATTTTTGCAATATATCTATAAATGCGAGGAACATGTGACTGTGCAGTGCTAACTTTTACAGTGTTTGGATGAGACATGCAAGAGAATGGGCACAGGTGCTGCACTCGACATGTAAATAATTTATGTAAAAAACATCAGCACCATTATCAGGACAGTGTGAGTTTTCTTTCTTACGTTCACCATGGAAAAGACAATTTACTGTTAGTAAATGTGTGTTAGCAACAAAAAAAAATCTGCCTGCACATGAATTATATACGAGTGTGTTATTTATTATTATATATGCAAGTAGTAAACAGTCCACACACAAGATTTACTGTTAAATATACATGCTGCCCTATACTGGATCTCTTTTCTTCATATATGTATAAAGACAAAACTCAATGTGCTTAGTGCGGTGTAGTGTCGATAAATTCTTTCCAACAAGCCTTGCGACAAACCCTTCTTCTCTCTGACGGGGCGAGTGCTGCTTTAGAGCACAAAAGCTAAAAATAACAGAGGAGAGGAGAAGAGTTTGAGCAGCACCCGTCTGAGAGAATGATAACCTGTGTACATAAGAAATGCAGACAGACAAGACAGAGAAGGGTTGGCCCGAAGTGTACTCACTGACCTAATAGATAAGTGCGAGGCCCAGGACCTCGAACACAAACAGAAATCCGCATGTACAGCAAACATATAAAGTCACTTAACACTTTTGTACTTACTGTAATCCATGACAAGATGACAGAGCCACAAAGGAGTGAGGGATTTCTCTGACCTTCCCCTGGTAGTAGCAGTGCTCTCCTCCCTGTATGAGCACAACACATCACATTCTTTAGATCATAAACAAATGTGTCTCATACTGTCACACACACACTGCTGCAATAAATGCTCAATATTCCATTAGCAAATGGAATAATATCATTTCTTTAACAAGTGTGTGGTTTTCTGCACATTCGTCTTAACCATTTTTAAACCGATTTACTACCATCTGTGTGTTAACTGCTCGGTAATTTCTCTTTTTCTCAACCCAACACCAGAAAGCCACAGCATCAGCCACACGTAAACCATTTCCCCCCATCTCTTTCACCGCTGACCGTCAACCACTCAATCCCTGTCGTCACTCTTTATCTCCAGATGCCCTGCATGTGCAGTTTGGTGTCTGCTCTCCTTCGCAGCGAGCATAAACACACTTTTATTTTCTATGTAGACGTGGATGATGTCTAAGTGCTCTGCAGGCCTCTTCCTGGTCCATTTCTCGCTGCCTAACAGCCATTAGACAGGAAGCTGCTCTCCCTGAGGAAACGCGGCTTTTATCAGTGGATCAATTTCTGCTCCACAGTCTGATGCCGTGTGCAGCAACGCCACTACGTCCACTTCTACACCCTCAGCTCTCTCAGTGGACTTCACCCATGTCTTATTCGTTTTTGTATTAGAAAGCGTGTTTGTGTTTGTTGTTTTCATTAAACTACGTGGTCAACAGTTGATTGTGAAGCTCCTGCCTGGAGTCATCAGTTTAAATGAAACAGTGGAGGATAATTGCATCCATCTTGCCGACGCTGTTTTTTCCCCCCATGTTCCTGGGTTTCACTATTTCTCATTTCCATTATGTCAAACTAATCATTTATGATACAAGACGCGGCCGAGATGACCCAAAAACTGACAGAGAACACTGAGAGAACGGTTAACTAACCACGTGATTGTGTGTGCAGGTGCTAATAAAACAGGTTGTACAGGATTTGTACTGCACAAATTGATCTACAGGTGAAGGAGACGCTGGGTTAAGAATGGTAGAGTGACAGTAAAACGAAGACATATAGAGGGGGAGGTAGAAAGAGGAGCTATTTATAAGTTGTGCTGTGCTCTACTATCTCAGTGTCTTCACTCCTTCTGCTGTCCTGAACCCAAATGCAAGTACGTGTGTGTGAGTAGTAGGACACTCTACTACATGTCTATAAAGAGAAATAAGAAAAAGGAAATCACACCGAAATGCATAATAATATAAAAAAATGTATTTTCCTAGTTAATGCATGAACAGTATTAATATATGTATTTTATTCAGATTCTCCCAACTTGTCACAAAGGAATAATATAGAGAGAGATATAGATCACTACGGTCTATAGCATTATTATTATATATAATTTATCAACACAAGATTGTCTTTCTTTCCTGCCGAGATACTGTATCTATTCTTGTAAACATGCCTGGGTGTATCAGGTCACTGTGGGCAAATCTCAGGACTGTTTTGTGACAACACGGCATTTTTATATGGGGGGAGTTTTATATTCAGGCCAATAAACTCCTTCCATTAGAAAAGAAAGCTGGATTAAACAGCACTGTGTGAACTCATTTGACATTGGTTTGAACCTAGATTTCTACGTTGTACGTATGTAACCTTTTTCTCAGATATCGTTTGGAGTTGCCCTTTCACAAAAGCTTTCCCCTGTACACTACTTTGGGTACACAAAGTCTGAAAAAACAGGTGTATCGATGTTGATTTAGATTAGTTTGTCAGATTGGCCAAAAACAGGCATTTCTGTGAGGCTACTTTATAAAACAGAATCATGTTAAATGACATACAAAGTGTTAAAGGATGCTACAAACACCCCAGATGTTCCTGACCTTTTTTTTTTCCAGGACACCAGAACTTTCCATCAACTTACTTCATGAAGGAAAAGTTTCCACACTTTGCTGAGCACAAAATAGAAAAGGCTGCCAACACTTTGGCCAATGTGATGCAGATACCTTCCTTACACTCTCCTGGGCCTCGTTTAAAAGTAGCTCTTATTCTTTCCACTGTTTAAAAGGGAAACCACAACACACAGCAGCTCTACCAGACAAAGCACATTCTGGATATTCATCGAGAGATTTAATTACACCACAGAAAGATTGCTCTATAATACGTTCCATAATTACGAGTGACCATATCATACAAAATGTGGTGTAATCGTTTGGGTCATTCTCTTTAAAGTACCTAATATCTAACTAATCTGCTGCTTAGCTGAGTAAATCCTGACAATTATAATCCTCATTATAGCACAACACTGCGGCGGGTGTCATGTAATTTAAACCCAGATTTTACAGGATTATCACAGGCCTTTTAAAGCCAGGTCAGACCTGGAATTAACATCCACCCTGAGAGATTGATCACATGTGGACAGTGCTAAGCACGGGTGTGAACGCAGACCGCCCTCACACACAGTACAACAGTACTGGCAGCTGGGTTGCCATTATGTTACTGTAAAATTAACATCTTATTACTGTTTACAGTGTAAACTGATATTTAAAATTACTTTCACTGACTATTTTAGCTTGTATTATTTGTACATTTCAATAATCTATTAAAAAATATGATTGCACACAGTTAAAGGCACTTTTGTTATGAAAAACATGTTACATATCATTGACTTTAGGTTTCACAAAATCTCTGTTTGAACCTGGCCACAAGCACGGAAGGCAAATAAAAATTAAACTACTGATTTTTCACTGGATAATTTCCTGAAATTCAAATATTCATAAAAATTATTCCTTAAGAGGTTTGCAAATATTTTCAATGGATCCTTGTTCAGGGCGATGCCGACTATTATCATTCCGAGATACTTTTTGTTTTCAAGAAGAAAGTCAGCTCACTGTCAAAGTGCATCAGGGCAAATGGATAATTTCCTGAATTTCAAAAATTCATTAAAATTATTCCTTAAGAGGTTTGCAAATATTTTCAACAGATCCTTGTTCAGGGCGATGCTGACTATTATGATGGTAAATTTCAAGTCATTCCGAGGTACTTTTTGTTTTCCGAGAAGAAAGTCAGCTCACTGTCAAAGTGCATCAGGGCAAATGGATCATTTCCTGAATTTCAAAAATTCATTAAAATTATTCCTTAAGAGGTTTGCAAATATTTTCAACGGATCCTTGTTCAGGGCGACGCCGACTATTATGATGGTAAATTTCAAGTCATTCCGAGATACTTTTTATTTTTTTGAAGAAACAGCTCACTGTCAAAGTGCATCAGGGCAAATGGATCATTTCCTGAATTTCAAAAATTCATTAAAATTATTCCTTAGGGGGTTTGGAAATATTTTCAACGGATCCTTATTCAGGGCGATGCCGACTATTATGAGGGTAAATTTCAAATAATTCACAGGGTCCTGTTAAAAAAACAGTAAATGAGCTGTAATTTCACTGATGTTCTGTAATATCAACAGTAAAGCACCGTTAATAAAACATTTCAATACAGTTGAAATTCTGCCATAAATTTACAGAAATTAATTATAGTGCAGCTTCACTTGTGATCCACTCACTTGTTAATAGAGCTGGGATGTGAGATCTGATCAGAAGTGGCAGCAGGACATGCATTCAGGACACATTTAACTAGGTGTGTACAGATACAGAAATGTCTCGTCTTTCTCTCTCTTTCTCTCTCTCTCAGCTCGCAGATAATTTTTTGTTTGGTTCATGAAGGATCAACACCTCACCCATCATGTCATTCATCCACACACCTACATTCAACACTGATATTGCAGATAACATCCCACATATATTATCTTTATCTTTTTATCACATCTATGTGAACCAAAACCATGACTGACTGTGACACGGTTGTGAGATGATCACGATGCAAACCAGACTTTTTTCCCAGACAATGAAATGTGTTTTATGTGCGTTTACTTAGAATCAAGACCTGGGCACCATCAAATCAGCAGCTCCTATTTGATATGTAAACAGCCTCATAGTTAAGGTGAGCAGAAAGAAAGACAATATCAAGATTCTTACATTGGTGATGATGGCCTTCCCTTTATCCGACAAATGCCTTTCCACATATCCAGAAGACAGCAGATCACTGTAAACAAAGCAAAAAAAAAAAAAATTTTAAGTTAGAAAATGTTCTTTAAGTGTCACTCATTTGTGTACTTGTATTTTAAAGAATAATTGTTTTTCTGTCTTGAAGATGATTAGCCGATCAAACCCATTTACGTATGAGAGCAATGAAGGACGAGCTAAGGTCAGTAAAAGAAAGTGACACAGGGAGAAGAGGAAGGGGGCAGGAAATAAATTGAGAGTAAGGAAGAAAAACAGTGGCATAAATAAAAGCAAATCAGTGTGTGTGTGCTTTCTCAGCAAGAGCTGGGCACAAGACTCCCGATGGGGTTCACACTGCGGACCCAATCTGAGACAGAGATGTACGAGGTGGAGAGCACAAACACAGCGCGCACACACACACACACACACACTCTGACACACAGTGGATTGCGGATTCATCCCTTGAGTCCATTTCCAAAAAATATAATACGGTTAAAACATTTTAGCCTTTTATCTCACAAAAAAGATGACCTGAATGTGGACACACACACACACACATGAACGGGAGGGGGGAAGTGTACATGTGTGCTTTTATGTCCGTATACTGTGAAGTACAAACAGTTTGACTTTAGGACCCTGACTTTAAACTGTACGTACTGTACATTCAGCAGTGTTGTAGCCAACAAAGATCTCCTCTCTCACACACACACACACACACACACACACACATTCTTGTACTTGCTGCATACTGAGGACCGGGTAAAAGAGCTGACAAAATGAGGACCAGCATTTCCACTTTATAAATCAACACAATTACAAATATCTACTTCATGAATGACATCTACAAAAATTTGACCCAAAATGTTTGGTCCAAAATTTGGAGAAAAAAAATTTACCTAAAATTTTTGGTCCATAATTTGAAAAAAAAATTTTACCCAAAATGTTTGGTCCACAATTTGAAAAAAAATTTGATGCAAAATTTTTGGTCCATAATTTGAAAAAAAATTTTTACCCAAAATGTTTGGTCCAAAATGTGATATGAAAAAAAATTTGACTAAAAAATGTATGCAAAATTTTTGGTCCAAAATTTGAAAAAAAAAATTGGACAAAGTGAGGACCGACCAAAATGTCCTCACTCCGTAAAAATGTCCTCACTTTGTTGGTTAAAAACCCTCACTGGTCCTCAGTATGGCGCAAGTACAAGAACACACGCACGCGCACGCGCACACGCACACGCACACGCACACACACACACACACACACACACACACACACACACACACACACACACACACACACACACACACACACACACACACACACACACACACACACACACACACACACACACACACACACACACACAGCTAACTTTGCACCAGAAGAGAACAGCTGAAAAATGGAATAGATCAATCAACATGACAGGGGGTGTTTTTGTAATCAGAATAACCTGAATTTGGATTTGTTGAGTCATCGCAAGAAAAGCAAATCAGGGGGTTTCACAAAGATGCATTAATATTCATTCATGTCTTTATCACAAGGTACATTTTTAATAAAACTGATAAAAGATTCATCCTGAGGAGCAGTGACAGATGGGACTTATTGCTTTACATTAATACTAATAAGTCAGTTCTGTTATTTTTCAGGGATTAGGACTAAGTATTATTCGCTCCATTTCTATAACCAATTCAAAAATAGTGATACCTTTGGCAAAATGACCAACTGCGGAGTTGAAAAGAAATAAAAGTAATTCCTCATGATAAAATAGATGACAAGAAATGATTCTGGTTTAAAGGTAGCAATCAATTTTTTTCCCTGACATGAAAAAGGTACATAATTCACGTACAGATCACCAACATCAGCATGTGCACAGAGGAAAGAGGATGCTCAGTGATTAACAGGCAGTTTCCTGTGGAAATAAACATGATACAGGGAAGGGGATAGAGAAGGAGGGAATGGAAAGAGGAAGAAAATGGCCATGAAAGGAAGAATATAAAGCTAAATTAGTGAGGAAGAGGGTGTGAAAACAGAGCTCATCACATATCAACATCATTCACAGCCCGTAGTGAAGCTTTCTTCTTTTCTTACCCCCCGCCCCAATCATGATTACACAACAACAAAAACAAGCATCCCCCAACTCACACATCACACACGTCACCTCGCCAACACTGTTAAAAATTAAACACCATGATTCTCAACACACACGGAGCCGTTCATGGACATTTTTCCCCCATTAACGCATTCATGCTCTCCTGTAATGAAGATGTTCACCGTTAGCCTTTGTTCTGCAGGGATGTGTATTTATAAGACTCGGAGCTTGTGATCTCTCTCCTGCCTCATGCTGAGCTCAGACTGGGGGGGGGGGGGGGGGGGGGCAGACGCAGAGCATACTGAGGCAGCAAGGCAGACACACGGCCTTCTAATGGAGGACGCCGATAACAGATTTCAGCTTTAATTGTTACGGGATTTAAATAATTTATTTGACAGACAAAGACGCAAACTCAGCCTCTACACCAACCCCCACTCTCTCTCTCTCTCTCTCTCTCTCTCTCTCTCTCACACACACACAGAGAGGTTTGCACAGCTATTCTTCTTAGGACACTGCATTGACTTTGATTCATTTGGACAGCCTAAACAAAGCCTTATCCCTAACCCTAACCTCAACACAATTCAAATCTTAGCCCTAAACTTAACCAGTTTAGAACCAGGCTTTGGTCTCCACGTGGAGGTCCTAATGAGGCAATAACTACAAACACACACACATTCAAGCACACTCAAATGTAGCACAATCTCTCCATCGATGCATAGTGAACATGAACCTCCTCTCTTCCTGTCAACATGCATGCACATCAGGGCTGAGCAATTAATCAAAATGTAATCAAAATATCGTAAGAGGCGCAATATTTCTTAAAGCCAAAATGTGTCAAATCACCATTTAAGATGAAATATTGTCCTGACCTTTACACATCATCGTCTACAGACGGAAGAAAACGTCTTTGTTTCTCACAGATATCACACAGTAATCATTTAAAACGATGTAAAAAGATGTACTAATTTCCATTCCCTCGCATGATATCACAAATCATATTGCAATCACAATTTCAGTCAAAGTAATCGCAATTAAATATTTGTAGAAAATCGCTCAGCCCTAATACACATTATGACTTTCATGAAAAGATAAATCAACACACCGATTTATACTCCTGCACTGTTTGCCTGTGATTGATCTCTCTGAGGAATTAAACGCTGCACACGTTCAGCATAAGTGAAGATCGGAGCGAGACGGTTTGTAAAAATGAGAAGTAAAAAAAAAGATAAAGAAAATGGCCATGGAGGGGTTTATATTCAAAATGGTAATAAATTCCAACATTATCCCAGCATTTGCAGTGTAACACTGTGATGGCACAAGTGGTTTATCTCATGCCAGACACATTTCTGTGGGATCTGGCACCTTCTCTGCTGACCGGATGTGTGGCTGAAACAGAGACCAGGCAATTGTCTCCGTCTCAGTGTCCGTCCATCACGCTCTCAGCTCGTTGGGTTTTTGAATACTCTGCTTCTCCCACGCTCTACTGGAGTTTTCGGTGCCGTGGAGCTGCAGCAACATCTGTTTTTAAAAAAAACGCTAGCTCGCAGCTGTCAATCAACCCGGGAGGAGATTTCAGAGGTGGATATGCAGACGCTCCACTTTCAGCAATCAACGATTCATAGACGAATCACATGAATCTCCCACTTTTTCTTTTTCACTCAAATATCTGCCAAACCACACACACACACACACACAAAGAAACCTCAAAGCACTGGTGCTGTTTTAGCTGGGAAAATGTTGCAATCAAAAGCCTTTTTCAAATGTATTTACACTCTTTAGGAGGTAAAAAAAAAAAACCCTGAAACATTGAGTTCTCACTCAGAGTCCGATCACGTCAAATTGCACCCTCCCTTCACAGCATTTTGTTTTGAGTTGCTGGAGCTCCTGGGGTGAACGCGCAAACATAAACTAATTTTCTGTGAGGTCTGAAATTCCTCTCACGATCTGCGTCGCCAAGCACCAATGAAAAACAGCACAAGAAGAATGGCAGGGCTACTGTTTATTCCTATGTGTGTGAGTGAGTGTGTGTGTGTGTTGACTGGCACAAGTGATGGGATAGCAGGCCTTTCATTGCTTTCACACAGTCTTTTGAAAGACTCCTCTTAATACACTCAAAAAAACACACAGAAACTCATAAGAATATATAAGAACGAACCTTGATAATTAATCCAATGCATCCACACATTCATACGTGTTTGCACACACGAGTACAGCTGTCATCAAATGGACTTCTGCTCCATATATGGATTTGCCATTTAACCCAGTCATAAAAGGGCAGTGGCACACAAAGGACTGAACATGTGCAATGTCAGGGTTCCATAATGAGGTGGTGGGAGGGGAGGGGGCGGGGGGGGGGGGGGGGGGTGCTGAGGGAGGGAGAGAGAGAACGGAGAATAAGTGCACCACAAAAAAAGCATGAGGAGGAAGCAGCAAGATAGGAAAGGTAGACATGAGGGATAAGGATGTGGAAATGATTGAAGGAGAGGAGAGAGAGGAAAGGATGGGTGGTGATGGTGGTGATGGTGGTGGTGGGGGGTTCTCTTTGGGAAAAGCAGCAGCTGCTCTCACCTGCCCACCACCCCCTTCTAGCGTAAGCCTCCCTCCCACTGAGGCCTCATTAAAGGTCTCCTGGCTATAATTCATTCACTCCCCAATCACTTATCAGACATACAATTCCAGCAGCACACTCAATGGGACCCCTGTTCTTATCACACAGGGAATACTGACACTCACAAACACCGAAATACCAATAAAGGAGAACAGAAACGGAAACAATCCAAGACCCAGTTTCCTCCAACAACTCTGGTTCCGTCATACAATCGGGTTGTACGGCATGAAACCTCCAGGTTTATGAATAATGCAGTGGATGGGGATGAGGAGAACAAGTAGATCTGTATGTGTAAAAAAAAAAACATGTGGACACTTGGTGAACTCTACACCGTGTTAACAGGGTTAATAGAGACGGAAAGACACTTGGAGCGCTGCACACCTGGGAGCAAGCAGCCGTTTACATCCTCTGATCTCTTCCAGTGACATCATCGGACTTTTTGAGGTAAAATAGTTCATCTCCCGACAGTAAATCATACAGTCAAAGTGATTTTTATTCAGCATGACGGAGGAAAACTAGTGATTTTTTTTTAGAGACAACAGAGGCATTAGTATATTTGCCTGCTGAGAACAACAGTCTTCCTCCTGTCCCTGCCTTCAGTGACAGCTTGGATCGTGGATCCATCTTTGTCTCCACTAATCCTCCATACAGAGCAAGATGTCTCAACAAAGGAGAGGGTAAATGGGGAGGTGGGGGGGGGGGGGGGGGTAAAGGAATATAACAAGATGAGTAGAAACCTCGATGTCAAACATGCATGGACCACAAAAACAAGTCGGCTATGTTTACATGGTCACAAATAATGGGAATAAAGATAGATGTAAACGTGACGCAGCATTCAGATCTGTGTTCACGTAAACGTGTGACGCAGTATTCACATTGGCGATGTAAACGGCGACTCCCTGGTTTCATTTATCATGCGTCTGCCCTACAAACGTGACATACTTTCTTCCGCTCACAATATTTCTGGAAATGGATAGAAACAAGGTGAGAGTGGGAGCAAAGGCTGCTGTGGAACTGACACAGTTTTTGTTTTTTTTAACAGGATATTTTAACTCTGTATCATAGGGCAGTAAATGAAAAGTGCTTGGATGATTGGATTAACGTACAGTAAATATCCCCCCCCCCCCCTTTGGCCGACCATGGTAGCAGAATGAACTGAAGAACAAGATGTAAATTCAAGACATATAAACAGAAATGAAAGTCAGAGAAGTGAGAGAGGAGGGAAATGAAATCAGTGGTGTGTGACGAGGAGACGAGCAGAGGTGAAATATCTGAAAATGAGCCGAAAACAACTGCGTTTATTTATGATACAGGCAGAAGTAACTGTGTGCATGCAAAAATGTCTGCCATTAGTCTGATTAAACACCTGATGTCCATATACTGACGTCATAATCTGATTACTTGTATTTTCACCCATCTAAACAGGGAAGTTTTTGCAGTTTTTTTTTTTCCAATCAGAGATTGAAGAAGATTTGCACATGTAAACAAATCTATCTTCTTCACGCTAATGAGAACGCTTGAAGGATGATAGTGAGGTATCATTTTATGTTCCACCAGACCTTATATTGACATTATATTTTCTGCTTAATTAAGCAGCGATGTCTGACTTTTCAACTGGCATCACCATGAGGTTTGTTAATGTCTAAAAGTTTGTGATATTTAACTGTCCGTTTGAGTGCCATGATTGGGAAACAAACAAAACAAACAAGCAAACATTGGGAGCAATTATCTTTGTTAGTTCCACATCAACACACCTGCCCAGCACCTGTGTTCTGCACTTTCCCAATCTAAGTTGGTTTTGAAATTGAAACAGGGAAATACGTGCTTCTTTTTAGCCTTATTTCTTACTTTAATTATGAATTTTATTACAATTTGATTTGAGATGTGATGAGTATTACCAAACGAGACACCCATCAAAAACAATATTCTAATGCAAGGGCGAGGATTTAAACATACCATTAACGTGAAGCTTAAACCCTGTGTCAGATATGCTGAATAACACGCATGTAAATCCTCAACCGTAGCTGATTGCGTTGTTTCAAACTGCTTAAACTGTGACACTGTAAATGGAACTCCGATACACACCAAATACATGACATACTTGCATTTCTTTTCGGTGCTGAATTAGTAAAAATAATGTAGACACAACCCATTGTGTATTAGACCACTCACTTACCATAGAGCCCTTTAAAATTCCCATATTATACCCTATTTCTCCAAGTTAACCTAGTTCCCTGGTGTCCTAATGAACATGTCTGTGACATGCTTTGGTCAAAATACCATAAGGATGAAGCACCACAGCAGTTCAATCACCCTGCCAAAACAGCCCCATTCAGAACACTCTGTTTAGTAGTATCTCTTTAGGTCCACCTTTAAAAAAAAAGGCTACTGGTAGCTAACAGCTGTTAGCATTTGGAAAAGTGATCATTTACAGGCTCTAGCAGGCACATTGCCGTCATATATAACATGTATCCACTGGACAGATAAATCCTCTGAGGCTGGAAGTTTGTGTAGAACTCTGTGCTGCACTGAGGAGCCAAGAATAGAACTTTTCACGGACTTCCGGGTTTCGGATATCGTTGCCCTCACCAGTACTTTTGCGTGTTTTACAGACAAAGCGCCGCGATACAACAATAAGAGGAAATTAGCGCATCGTGTCATCACAATGAGTGCAGAAGTCAACGTCGCGTGTTTCATCTCCTGTTCTTAGACTGAGGAGGACCACAAAAACATGAGGGTCATCTTTTTTCACGCTTTGGCGACCTGTAAGACCAGAGTCCCAAATATAAGGATTTAAATCATTAAAAAGTTGATTTTGCAGATTAACTAAAACAAAGATATCATTTGGTTTAAGACGTTCTGAATGATAAAGCCTCAAATTAGTGTCTATACTAATTGTCTGCACCGGACAAGGACTGTGGGCTTTACTTGACTTACGCTGGAACTGCAGCATCAATACATGCTCACATGTAATTGTTAGAACAGCCAATTATATATCTACAGCAAGTGAGTTCTGCTTTAACACAGACTGGGGAAAAAAAGGGAAAATATTATTTCACCTCAGCCCAACATTTCTTTACTAATAAAATAAAAATGCCCGTAGTAGGGGCTCTTTCCGACATCTCTGTGTGAGTGTGTAACACATCTGTACTAATGTAATACTGTTGGTTTTTAATGAAGCCTGCTCAGCTACAAAAATACATCTGTATCCACTTCCCCCGACAACACAGATACACACAAATCTGCACTCACCGTCTTATACTGACAAACACTGTGCTGTCTGTACTGACACTGAGCCACTTAGCAAACACTATCTGTAATATACAGTGAGTGAGCAGTGCATTAGCTCTCCCTCTTATGTGTACACACACACACACGCACGCACACACGCATTCTTGTACTTGCTGCATACTGAGGACCAGGTAAAAGCGCTGACAAAGTGAGGACCAGCCTTTCCACTTTATAAATCAACACAATTACAAATATCTACTTCATGGATGACGTCGATAAAGAACTACTGGGTGCATTTCCATAAAATGTCTGCAGGTGGAGCCCCAGAGCAAAAAGTGTGTGAAACACCAGGGCTGGAATACGGGTTTTTGTACCAAATTGAGGACCGCTCTTAAAAACAGAGTATAGCATGTTTAAGTGATTTCAATGAAAACAAAGTGAGGACAGGCCAAAATGGCCTCACATTGTTGGTTAAAAACCCTTACTGGTCCTCAGTATGCTGCAAGTACAAGAACACACACAAAAAAAAGACACTTTCCAATGTGAAAGCCTTAAGTATGACTGTGTGTGTGTGTGTGTGTGTGTGTGTGTGTGTGTGTGTGTGTGTGTGTGTGTGTGTGTGTGTGTGTGTGTGTGTGTGTGTGTGTGTGTGTGTGTGTGTGTGTGTGTGTGTGTGGTCAGACACAGATCAGAGCAAAAGTACAAGATGCAAAGGAAGAGAGAAGAGGACAGGGTACTTTTTTTCCAAGTACATAGCTCCCCGAGCATGTATGTATGCACACACACATCTCCCTCATATCGCCTACACTTTATTCATCCCACCCAGTAGGACTCAAGGGTGCACGAAGGACATCCACATCTCTCTTTCCATCTTCTTCTTACTCTTCACACATAACTATTTCTTTCTCTCATTCTTTTCATCTTCTTTTTCCCCTCTTTCATGCACACACACACACTCGCACACAATCCACTCTGTGTTTTTCTCATTAAGTCTGCAGTAAATCAGATCACGCCTCTCTGCAATAAATTACAGACCAGGGAATAGAGGAGGAGAGACAGAGGTGGAGGTGGAAAAGGAGGAGAAGAAGAGTGGAGTTGGATAGATGGGGATGATAAATGACCCTGAAACGGGACACGAGAGAGTTAAACGTTCGTCCATGTGAAGACGTTAGGCCTGCATGTACATGTACCTACAACCAGCACATGCATAAATCCAGGCGCGCTCACTCGTGCAGCAGCGCAGCATCAGCAGCTTTCACAGTCAAAGTCATCGAGACACTCGTTTTTGGGAACTGATAGCAAATGTCACCATGTTCATGAGTCATGAAGTCGACACGAGCATGACATCAACTGAATAACATTCTGTGCGCTTCCTTTTCTGGAAAGTGAACAAGAGATTATTGTTGGGTAAAAAAGGAAACCAGCACACCAGCGACTCCTCCCAGATATTTTGGATGTGTATGTGAAGAATGTCTTCTTTTTTTTACAAAGACATTGTTTGATGTCTGGCATTTAGAGCAGCTGCAGAGATTCTCCAGGGTCAAAAAGTCTCGCCGTTGAGTCATTTTTTTTTTCAAACAGCGGTCAAGAAAATGTGAAAATATCCAAATCTTTGAAGCTGTGTAAGTGAAAAATAAGGGGCAAAATCACCTACTTGTACCAGGAAGACATTTTTTAGAAGCAGCCAATCACAGAGCTTATAATACTGTCACTCACAAAGCAAACAGCAGACATAAAGTCTTTGTTGAAGCCAGTGTAGAGCATTATGGTAGTTCTTCTGTAAATTATAAAACACCAAAGCATTATGATTTAGCTGTAACTGATAGGCTCTGGGGTAATGTAGCTTTTTTTTTTTTCAAAATTACAACTGAAAACAAATTAGCTTAAGCAGTAAAAAGCTGCAGTTGTCTCAACTCAACTCAACTTTATTTATAGAGCGCTTTAGGCAGCCATAGCTGGGACAAAGTGCTGAACAATACAATAAATAAAACATGGCACATAAAACATAGGAGACAAAATTAAAACAATAAATATATATATATATTAAAACAATAAAACTATAAAATAATAAAAATGTGTAAACAATAAAAAACAATAAAACTATAAAACAATAGAAATGTTTAAACAATGAAAATAATAAAACACTAAAACAAGAGCAGTCTCATGCTGAGTTGAACCAATGTGTTAAATGAATATTCTGTCATTAGTGCTATTAAGGCTGAATGACTTTGAGTAAATATTTAATTGCGGGAATGGTCATTTTTATATCATTATACTCATTTTCACTCGAAAAAAACATATTTAAAATGATGACTGTGGTATTTCTGCAGATCTGTGTGAAACAAAGATGTTCTCTTCAGTCTGTAGAATAAGATGTTTTCAGATCAAGACCATAACTAATCTAAAATGATATTTTGACATATATAATTTCAATGAATTGTTCTGCCCTAACTACTATCAAGATAAAACAAATATACTTAATAAGTGTACAATCCCCGATTGTACAAGTTGTTTTTCATTACTCCATAATATACCTTTTATGTTCTATATCAGGACCAAGGTCAGCTCTACAGAGGCCTCTATTTTGAACCACCATGTTTTTACAATATCCCACAATGGACTAAACATCTTTTGAGTTTTGATGCAAACTGAAGGCTACAGAGGTTCAATTCACCGTTTAGCTTATATCACAGAAAAGCATTAGGGCTATTCATAGATTCAATTCATGGATTTTTCCTTTTGTGTATTTGTATACACTGAGGACTTTGTCCTCTACATACTAACAGTGTGTCTTTAAAGAAACATCCACATTTACTCCAGCATTTGCTGGAAAATTGAAATGATTAAAATGAATGCAAATTGAGTTTAAAATCCAATATTGCATAACAAAGACACAAGGCTCTTTCTGCGTTTGTCCAACGCGCTTCATCCCCCTCTAACTATTGATCATCACGCTTTCCATCTGAGCTTCATTTCCTTCAATCCATTCTTGTTACCTTTAATTAAGACTTTACACGTCTCTCCTGCAGCTGGGGCCCAACCCCATGACAGGAACACCCAACAGCAGTGGATTTTCAGGGTTCACATCATATAAACAAATGAAATGGTAAAATCACACACACGCCCATACACCGAAACATACAGACACATTCATCAAACCACCGAACCATGGGATGTTTGGTGAGTTTCTTTTCCAAAACAGGAAGCCTCCACGGATACATCAGTGCTCTATCTGCAGCATCCCCCTCCCCACTCACATGTTCCCTTCAGAAAGATGAATAATGCATTTAGTGTTGAAAGTAATTGACCCTGAGCATTAACATTAACAACGTGTCTGTATGCTAGGAAAGCTGGCACAACACAGTAGTAAACATAATACAGAGTTTCCATGAGCGTGGACGTCAACATAAAATGAGAGAGGAGCCCTCTTTTCACTTTATGCCGTCGCAGCAAATTATTCCATAACAGTGAGATTATGAAACTGTCCAGGATTGGATCTGCACCTGTTTTTCCCTCCGTCCATACCCACAAATGACCACAAATCATGAATGCATGTCAACATTTCTGTTGAATATCTCTGAAAATATGTTGAATATAACTAAAATAATAATAATAAATAACTGAAATAACACTTTTGAGTTTGAGTGATTCATTTGACCAATTGATAGTAAGATGCTGCATGCTTACGTGTGTTTATATCCCTTTTACCAAATGATGAACATGGTAGAGAAACATATACATATATACATATACATATATACACATATATATATACATATATACATATATACATATATATATATACACATATATATATACATATATACATATATACATATATATATACACATATATATATACATACACATATACATATATATATACACACATATATAATATATACACACATATATATACATATATACACACTTTGTTTACATACATATACATATAATATATATATATTATATAAATGCATACATATACATATAATATATATACATATTATATAAATACATATATATATACATATAATATATATATATATACATACACATATATGTACACTCCTTTAATCTCACAGCAACATTTATTATTCAGCAAAAGCAGGTGGGGTAAATGGGACTAGGGGTTGAATGGAGAGAGGGTGTGAAGGGAGGGGGGTAATCATGGGTGAGGAAGTGTGCGAGAGAGAGAGAGAGTGCGAGTGTGTGTGATTTTTGTAAGGGTTGGAATTGGGGATGATGAAAAAACAGGCAACCCCCAACCCAGAGCACACTTTCCAGTCCCATTAATGGTAAATTGCAGGCGGCTGCTGAGGTGGAGGAGTGAGGGGAGGACAAAGACGGCGAGGAGGAATTAAGACCCTGTGACCCAGCAACCCCCTCTGACTTCCTCTGCCACACTTCAGATAGGCAGCTTCAGTCGACATGGCATATTACTGATGACGAAAGCACTGATTACTACAGCACACACATCAATGGAGCCTGTTATTCTCTCAATTTTGGGCTAGTTTCTTATCCAAATAAGGTCTGCGATAGAATAGCAACCTAGATGGATGGATGGACGAAAGGACACTTACAAAACTGTACCATTGTCAATGTTTGTCAAGCATGTTAGTAATCTAGCATATTAGTGTGTTGGAGAACCTTTGTTGCCTTCAAAACTCAAATGATGTTTAGCCCTTTGTGGGTTATCGTTAAAAAGATGGTGGTCCAAAAACATGGCCTCTGTAGAGCTGACCATGGTCCTGATATATAACATCTCATACAAATCAGGTACACTTGAGAAAAAATCAAGTATATTCACTTTATCTTAATGGTAATGAGAGTAATAATGACAGTATATTCATTTAACAGAGACAACTGCTGCTTTTTACTAAAGCTTAAGCTAAATTGTGTTCAGTTACAAAATATTTTTTTTTACAAATGTCCATGTATATGTCCAAAAACATGTAGATGTTAACATAACACTCTAAATTGCCCATAGGTGTGAGTGAATACTTGTACATCTCTATATGTTGACCCTGTGATGGAATAGTGACCTGTCCAGGGTTCACCACGTGACCCTCATGTGGAGGATAAAGTGGTAGACAATGATTGAAATGAATGAATGAAGGAATTAATGAATGTTGCCACTGCAGCTACAGCACAGCATGACAGCATGTATAAACATGGAATACAGCCTACTCTACACCACTAGTGTCGCCTATATCTGCGGTGTTAACCATAGAGGAAGTTGAGCATGATGTTTCTGTGGGAGAAGAGGATGAGGGGGACATTTCTGGAGTGAGGCCACGAATGTTTGAACCAATAAGTGATGCCAGTGTTGCTGCAGGAGGAAGAGACTGGAGAAATGCAGGCTCAGCCCGGCAATAGAGTTGATGCATCTGAATGGTATGTTGGGTCGCATTGGGCAGCATCAAACCGCTCGATTGGATGGGAACGAGTGTACTCCCCCCCGAGTACAAGGTGAGTCATCGTTATACACAAACATGCTGGAGCGGACTAGCGCCTCGAGAGCCATGGCATGGGGTCTTTTAACGCAATAGTACCAGGAATCAAAGATGGTCTGGTGACCACAAATGACTTTGTTATGATGTTATGAAAATCTGTCAACCATTTAGGAAATTCAATTCCAAAAAGCAAAACATCTGGCTCTTCATGAAAATCCAAGATCATTAAAGTTATAAGAATTAATTCTCGGGGGAAAATCATTGTCTTTTCTAAAATATGTCGTTTCAGACGAGGGATTAGAGCGGTCGATCAATCACCAGACCAACCGACACATCCACTGAGCCGAGCAGCTAACGTGGGTGACTAAAGACCATGTTGTAGTAGAAACACACCAGCTGTAATAACACACATCGGGATGCTGACATTCCAATCAATAACAGATTACGACAAAAACAACAAGTTGTCACTACTTATTACAGTACTATCACTTATTACTGAGTACTTTTGTGGTAGTTCATGCTACAGTAGCTGGTAAAGGTTTGTAGGAATTACAGAATCCAACTTCATCAGAAGAGCACCTGACAAAAAGATGTGCCCAGAAACACATGAAACTTAAAATTAAATAATGATAATAATAATAATAATAATAATAAAAAAAAACTAAAAAAACCACCTACACTCCTTATTCACAGCACATGGCCACACACCAACTCGACTTAATAAAATACATGATACTGTATGAAGCTTACTGTACTACTACACTAGAGACACAGTTGGCAGCTAAAGCTGAAAAACACACCATCCTTTTTATGCTTGTGCCGCAATTAAACGTATACGCACAGCATCGGAGTCACTCATTGATCAAAATGAGATTAGTGGACGTCAAAAAAAAACATTGTTGACCCATTCAGCTAGAATATCTCCCACTCCTGCACCCACACACATGTCAACTGGGTTTATTCTGTCTGGCATAAAATCTATCTATAAACAAAAGCGATATTGCTGTCAAGCAAGGGATCAGTTCACAGAGGAGTTTGGTTAAAGACGGTGAGGAGGAGAGAGGAGGACAGCAGAGGTGTACTAATACAGACTCGAGGGGAAACTGTAGATCTACACTCATGAGGGAAGGTAAGTGGGACTGGGAGAAAGTTATGCAGAGCCAAGATCATCAACAAAAAAGCAAACACATTTAAGGCACCAAAGTACACGAACAATAACAGTAAATCTTATTTATTGCTGCCTTAGAAGGCAGAGGCAAACAACAATATGTAACATACATAAGAGCAATAAAACTAACCGCAATCCCAAATGAAAACAAGACACTATACACACATAAACAGACATAACTGTCCCAGTGCAATTTTTTATTCTTACGATCACTGAATTCATTTAAATCATTTTAACCCTTTAACACAGAGCGTATCGCCGAAAACGCGTTTTGCGCAACCACACTTTGCATTACTGCAGTTACGCAGCGGTTTGTGCTATCGGAAAAAATTCCAACTGTCCAAAAGTCAAAGCCGACATGTGGTTATTACTGTCATTTCGCTCTCACTGTTGCAGGAAGCTGGCGAATCAGCGGCTTTGTCACCAGAGAGGAAAGAGTTGAAAAAACGCCTATACATAGTTTCCATATAGAGACAAAATAAATGTGTTTTATCCTGTTTCAAATTTAAAACACAAATCTGGTGTTCATGTAAAGCCACAGTGTTTTTTTTCTCAATAAAACTCTTTTTCTTCATTTGAGATTGTCAATACACTATTTTAACATGCAGTAAACCAAAATAGCCCTGCGATGGACTGGCTAACTGTCCAGGGTGTACCCCGCCTATCGCTCCTATGACAGCTGAGATAGGCACAGCACCCCCCGCCACCCTCTGGTGGAGGATAAAGCGGTAGATAATGGATGGAGAGACTAAAATCACAGCTGGATATTGAAGTTTATTCTGGAAAAATGGCCAAAAGCCCTTACTCGCAGGACATTTTCTGGCCCTTTTATGGTTAAAATAAGCAAAAAAAGAAAGTCCAAACAGACTTAAAGGGTTAAACTTGTTGGCACATGGTGGAGAATAAAAATATAAAGTTTGTCTGCTTGTCTGCTTATACAGATGAATAATGACCAATAAACCTAGTTCTTGTGTGACTGACTTCTTGTGCATACTACTATTACTATGTAATACTTTTCTTGGTTGTGTTATAGATTTACAGCTGTAGAGAGAAACAGCTACTAAAGTGTGAATGCCTGTGTTAAACAAAGTGACCAGCGTGTGGGCAAAATGAGACAAACCTGCCATGGTCTGACGAATGAACAAAAAAGACAGAAAAGAAAAAAGGGTTTATAATGAAACATGAGAAAGAGGTTGATTATAAAAAGGAGGTGGAGGAGAAAAGGTAGAGGAACTAAGTAAGAGTGGGAGAGACTGATAGAGAGTTGCTTGCTTTCCATCAGCAGTGATGTGATCAATATCTGGGTCTGACAGTGCAGTGCTCCAGCCTTTACCATAAATCACTTCCCATTATGATGGAACCTCTAAGTCACACACACACAATCACTGACATTCTGCAAACACACACGTAAACACACACTGTGCATTCATTCATACAATGGCTCAAACAAAGATGAGAAGAAGCCATCTTCATCTACATAAAACCATAAACATGTTTGTAAAATAATGAATATCATTTGAAAAAGGTTAATAAGAATGATGGATCGAGACAAACTAGACTCCGAGACGGCAAAGATGCAGCCAGAGAGAGAGAGAGAGAGATAACCAAATAGAGCTAAACCAAACACATACTCAACCAGTCAGACAGACGAATTAAGATGTTTAATAATGTAATACTCACTGATTCAGCTCCACGTCCAAGATGAATTCTTTCCCAAAGGCCTCGACTTTAAAGGTCGCCTGGGCCACATGGTTCACCTAAAAAGGTAGAGAGGGCAGGTTACTTACCGTTTCTAAAGGCAGCCATTATTACATTCACAGTTCAGTTCGTTATCATATGCACAGATCAGTATTTTACTAACAACTTCTGCTCAAATATAAGCAAACTTCCTTTAACTCCAGGCAGTTGTCACTATGGGGAAACTTGGACTTTTTAAGGCAATGTTAGCAAAATGTCCCATATAGATTGTAAACTTTCACATTGTGATTCAGTAGTTTAGTAGTAGAAGTGTAGAAGTGTAGAAGTTCAAACGTGCAGTGAGGTGACACAGCCCCTGCTCAATTCTATAATCTGCTAAACACTCTTGGTAACTTCTGCAGACACACAGACTGTAGAACATCTCTGCATCGTTGACTGACGGCTCACCGGAAACAGTCGATCCTCATCTACATTGATGGATGACTCTCCACTCTCTCAAACTCTGAACAGACTAATCTACACAATACAGAGACACATTAATAACACATGATAGGATTGCACAATGCTAACTGACTCATCCCTTCAAAATGAACCCACTGATGCTTCACTGAACTGAGTCTGTGAACACAATAGTACATTACAATAAAAATCAACAATACGAGGGCTTAAAGACACACACAAAAACCAAAAAGACGCATTATGCAAACAATAATACAAAAGAAAAAAGAAAATAAGCTAAAACACATATAAGACACAACTCACTCTGGGTTAAAAGCCAACAAAAATAAACATGTTTTTAAACGAGATTTAAAAACCAGCCTGGTGTGTAGCGGGAGCTCATTCTGAACAAAGATTATGATTACTACTGCATTGTAACTGTAACTATAGACAAGGCCAAACGGCCGTGTTAAACAACCTCCCTGGGCCCACGAGAATCAGATGACCATAAGCGATGATGCATTGCGTTTTATATACAGGCAGAATTGCACGCCCTTTCTTCCAAGTCCATCGATTTGGCCCCGAGGAAAGTCTGAATCATCCGCAGTGCTGAGCACATATGGCACAGCCTTCATTACACACCCTCGGGTCAACGAGAACTCCCAACAATCATTCCTGCGCAGGTCCAGGGGGGAGTCCCAGAGCTCAGCTACAGCACCACTGCCCCCTTCCCCCTCCACAGCCCAGCCCACGAGTGACCTTTGGTACAGACCAGCCGCTGCATGGCATCAAGGGGGGTGTGTGTGTGTGTGTGTGTGCGTTTCCGTTTGAGAGGGTACCCTTGTGCTCACCCAAGAACAAACGCAGCCCATGAGGTCCCCAGTGACCACAGACTCTATTGTTCAGAGTGTCAGTGCGTGGTCAATGCATATATGAGCGGCTAAGAGCGCGTGTGTGCGTGTGTGTGTGTGTGTGTGTGTGTGTGTGTGTGTGTGTGTGTGTGTGTGTGTGTGTGTGTGTGTGTGTGTGTGTGTGTGTGTGTGTGTGTGTGTGTGTGTGTGTGTGTGTGTGCAAAAGGCAATCCCTTTCCATGGCACATCTCTGAAATCTAATCTGGCAGATTGGATCCATGATGGGAGAAGGTACCAGTAATTGTGTTGAATGAAAGCATATCCTGGGCTCGACTGGGCCTGACCAATATTCGGAGACTACAACTGACTCTTTTTACATTGATTTCTCAGTTACAGCGAGACTGGCTTTCCACTCATGACAGTTGAAGTATGCGTGTGAGTGCTGTCAGAGCAGTGTGCGTGCACACACACACGCACACACACCACAGGAGGAGAGGCAGGGTAAAAACCAACAACACACGTGCTCAGACTAATTCAACTTGAAAAATTGTATTTTCTACCAAAACAACAGAGTGCTATGAACACGTAGCTGAAGTCCCCGCTGCTCATTCAGTGAGGTTTGTGCCAGAGACTGAAAATAGGCAAAGCAACAGAAGTCTATAAATAACTTCCTGTGTGTTGCACATTTTCTGACCCATCTGACGGATTTGTTTCAAGGCTATTGAGCTAAAAACAGCCGATAACTGATCAAACTTAGCGCACGTGACATCACAAACGTTATCTCTCCAGAGAATATGGGACTCAGACAATAACACAAAAAAAAAACAAAGATGTTAACATCCACCTCCTCCTCTCTGAATCTATTTTACATTTGAAATGTATATTTTATAGCTTCATTTAAAATGTTTAAACGGCAATCGAGTAAGCGTTATTTTTGTAACCATAAGTTAACAGAATACATTTTTCAGACATGGTAAAGTTAATGATTTTCCTGTGCTGAAACAAACTAACGCAAATATAAGAATTTAGGTCTGAGATCATCATAAAACTTAAAGGTGCATTATGTAATAAATCTAAAGCAACTGACCATAAAATCCTCCTAATAATAATAGAGACTCAGGAATAATGTTCATATAACAAACTGAACTCACCAACAACAACAGTACAGACAAAATATTTGCATTAAAAAAAATCTTTTGCAGACTGCAAATCATGTTTATGTTTTGAAATCATGTTTTGGCATGTGGCGCCACCTACCGCAGTGTACCAATCACTGCAGTCAATAGTCTCAGCTGCCGAGCAACCACGGGTTGCCAGTTACGTCAGAAAACGAAACCTAAAAGACCTCGGTATTTTGAATTTGAATGTAGTAACCGCTTTTGGCCACATTCTTACATATGGCACCTTTAAGCATCAAGACCAGCAACCAGTCGTGACGTCACCCATTAGAATCTGAACTCCTGATTTGGCTTAAGCCATCTTGATGTTTTGAAAGCAAAAGTTCTGCAGAGAGACTGCAAAGAGGCTGCAACCAGGCTCCTATTGGCTAATACCAGCTGTCAATCGCACAGATCTTCACACATGTGTCATACTTTATCTTATGGGAACATAATTTACAAAAAATGACATTGTAAGACTTGAAAATTGTGATCATTTGAGATCATTCAGTCTTCAGGAAAAAAACGTTTAGTGATGTTGTAAATTAAGTGAGACGTCTTCCCATATAGTTGCATTCAAACAAAGTTCTTTTGTAACCGGTGGAGTCGCCGCCTGGTGGCTATTCAATATATTGTTATTTCCTGAGTGACTTCACTATACAGCCTATGGTTATCATCAGCTCCAGAAGGGTTTGAATTAAAAATACATGGTGGTTTTAAGTAACACAGTAACAGTGATTACAAGTATTACTACACTGTAAATGTAACGACAGACAAGTCCAAAGGGCTCTGGTAAGTTCCCTTGCTAAACAACCTTGTTGGGCCCATGGGGATCAGATGACTAACAGCAGCTTTCTGCATAACTTTATCATGATTGATTTTATATTGTTGGTAATCATGTCCAAACCACACACACTGCAAAAATTGAGTTAAACCCATGTAGAGCCCACTTTGTCCACGAGTCTAGAGATTTTGAGTGGCTACATTAAGGCTCTGCCGACACATCACTGGCAACAGAATAGTGTTATTCAGCTGTATTTGTTTTAATGTAATTTAAATTCATGAATTATTGTGAGGATTGGTCCCGAGATTGATCATGATAGATTATAAAAAGAAAAAATGTGACTGCCAATGCTCTCTGGTAGTCAATCTATATAACTGTTTTTCATACATATCAACCAACAATAAGAATATACAGTATCTGCAATGTCAGCTTAATGTACACATCATATAAATCATACAGTATATTAGGTATGATATTAAATCTCCTGTCACAATTATTTCAGTTCTTAATAATATTGTGATATGAAGTGTGAAAATATTCTTTAATAGCGAGCATATTTATGTCCTTATTCTACCTTCATATAGTTTGTATGCACACGCTTTAAAAAATATGGACTTAAATAAGCTTAGAGATTTGAATACAAACATTTGTCTGTATTATAGATACAGAGAAAACAGATGAATTCATATCACTAATGATACAAAAACCATAAGTTGTACCATAAGGACACATAGAATAGTGAATGTTTTAAAGTGAAAAACAAGAATTTTAATTAAGGCCAGTGTTGGAATGACTGCAAAGATGCAGGCTCCCCCTGGTGGCGCTTCAGACCAAATCTCTAAGACTGCATGCTGATGAGCTAGACAGCATCTCAAGTCACTCGTGAAATATTAACGATTTTCCCAATGCAATCATCCCAATAATGGAAATTCACCACGGTCAACTAACTGTGAGTGCTTCTTCTTGTTCCGATAAACAGTAAAATTATATATAATATCCTTCCATCCCTAATGTACATCATCCACACATTTACTCATTAAAAAAGTGAACAGCTGCTGTGACCATGCCAACGCAGCTACACTCACAAGATAACACTCAAATAGTCGAATTACTCACTTTATATTATAGTATGTTTGCATTTTGCTTGTGAAGGCAGTGGTGATGACCCATAAATCACCCACAGACTTCCTGAAGCTTTTTCCTTTGTTAGTGATTGACTTATTATGTGTGCTACCTGTGAGTGGAGCTGAGGAGGAGATGAATCAAACAGAAAACAGACTGGAGACAGAGGACAGGGATGTCTCCTTAAGGCATCATCATCATCATCATCATCACACAGCCTCCTCTCTGTCTCTCTCTCTCTCTCTCTCTCCATCCTGACAACAGTACAATGAAACACCTCCATGTACCTGCGTGGAGCCGGGGCTCGCTTTGACCCTGGTGCTGAGCTCATCCTGCGTGATCTGGCTGAGGTTGTGCCTGCTGAAGAGCAGGCGGAGAGGCACCGTGTCCTCCTTCCCCACGAACCTGCCCGCATCACGAAGAGCCTTCATGTTCAGCAAGGCGTCTCCTGCGCGGAGAGGGAAACACAGACATAACAATCACAAACATGGCCATCCGAGGTGTTTCATGCGTCCCTGGATGATTTGATCACGCTCAACACAAAACAAGCAGTGCGTGTTATTCTAGATGCAGATCGTGAAGTCGTCGATCTGCCATAATTGATATATTGACATTTATCGTTTCGCGCTAAGGAGAACAGGAGAGATATCAGTTACCATTTCGTGCATTTGTGCTGCTCTGGTGACCGATGTGCATCAGTCCACAGACGCACAAAAGGGAAATCCACCATCGCGGGCTCATCATCAGCATCTTCACCTTTCTCTCTCTCTCTCTCTCTGGCTGGAAAATGACAAAACAATGCGGTATTCCAGGAGCAGGCTCCCGGGCTCTGGGTCCTGCCTTCGCTAGGAGCACTCGGAGCCGGGGCTGGTCGTCTGGTTAGCGCAGTCCCGTCGGTGCAGGGGGGCCATTGGGGGGTTCTTACGAGTGCGAACGCCAAACGCGTCTGAGCGCACAGAGACCCCGCGGATGAGCAGCACGGAGGGAGCAGAGGGAGAGGGAGAGGGAGAGGGAGGGAGGACTGGGAACACCTCCTTACAACACATCAATATCCAGCGACTCACTGCAGAAACGCCTAATGCATAAATATGAGCGGACACAGGGTGGAAAGGAGCTACGGGCCCGGCCTTTCCCCCACTGGGAGGGTTACCAAAAAAACACCACCAGCTCCACATCCACCGCCCTCCATGATAAAGGTCCAGTGTGTGAGATGTAAGCCGAGTTGTTTACATCAGGCAAAAACAGTATATAGAACAAAATTGCATAAAAATCACCTTGATTTATGAATCGTTTTCATCATCACCAAATAAAATATGTTTGACAACGATGTTTTTGGACAAACTGAACACCATTTTAAGTTTTGATCATAGGTTCTTGGTATGCTTGGTATGGAGGGATGGGGGTGAGAGATATTCAGCTGTAACATGGAACTAAGCAACCACCAGAGGTTGCTAAAGTCTACACACTGTACCTTTAAATCTCAGCGGGAGTCCTTGTCCTGCCCAAACCTGCCCGTCATGCATGATTCACTCCATCAACCGAGTATTTGTGCCGTTTCACAAGAACGTCATCTTTTTTTTTGTGGTATTCACCGTTTTACCACAACAATAACATATTTTGAAAAACTGGGATGATATGCAGGCGCACATCTTAATAAAAACCACTTGTGATAATTTGATGGTGGTAAATTTGCATTATTCCCATAATAGGGAAAGTGGGAAAATATCTGCATCTTTACAGTCATCTTATTTAAGTTTAAATATGATGGTTAACAGCCCCGAGTTAGTGCTCCTACTAATACTGGGACCGTAGTTGCCTTCACGTTCCACATCTTCTTAAGCACCTATTTCAGCCCTTGGTAACGCTCAGGCTTCTTGTGTTCCTTGTTCTTGATGTGGTCATCACATGGGATTGCCACATCTATGAACACTGCCCTTTGTTTTGTTGCTTTCAATTACCACTGCGTTACTCTTGACCACCTTTGTAGGCGTCCTCCATCTTGATCCTTGACCCAGCCTATAAACGGCACAGATGTTCCTGTACATTATTCAAGCCTTCCCAGCCAGTATCTTCCTGCTGTGATGTGCTGCACTGTCTCACTACACCTGGTGCTGTAGACCCCATGAGGTGCTGTCTGTCAGTCCAGCTTTCTCCAGCCATTGATATGGTTTTTTCAATTTCAAACCCTTCTTAAATTTGTAAGTGGAACATGCCATGTAGACGCTTGTCCCCCCAGGTTTGTCCCACTGACTCCTACTCACTGCTGGGGTTTCAGCTGCCTGTGGCGTTCACTTCGCAGTTCATCACTGGCGGCCATCTTCCACATGTACTCTTGGATGTTAGTTGCTTCATCCTGGATACTGTCCTCGGCCTCCTTCCTCCTGCTTAGTGAACAGCTTCAGGTGCTGGACTTAGGGTGAAACCCTCCATGTGTGGTGAGGAGCTCTCTCGACTGGGAAGTGTTCCCTTGGCCATATATGGAATCTGATTTCGAGCAGGGCGTCGGTATTGATGGCTTGGATCTTCTTGTTCCAACCATTCAGCTGACCCGTGAGGACCTGGCCTTATTCGGTGTATGAATTTGCCTGTGGCAGATCTCTTGGCGGTCTCCTTGTGGATGTAAAAACAGGCCAAATCAACTTCTTAGGACATGTGCATAAAGACAAAACTATTGAAAAGTAGTAAGGGGCTCTTTATAGGGGCAAGGGGTTGTCCTGGAGGTGTATAGCCCCATGCAGGTGACTATAGGCAGGGCTTGGGTGCACCTCTGGACTCATTCTGTAATTTTTTTTACATTAGTGAATACGTTATATTGTACATGAACTACTGAAACTGCTGGCGTCATCACATTACCTGTTGCAGTGAAAGCAATGTTGGAAGGCCACACCAGTCTGCGTAGTCTCAGTCACTGTTCACTCAGGGAGTTGCTGTGGTTCTGGGGCGAGAGTTAACACACAATCTGACACAATGTTAAATTTAATACATCCTGGAGCCTCTCTTCCATTGGGAAGAATTTAAATAATGTGTGAGGTCTGTGCATCTGCATTACATCCTTCACCTGTTAAGAGTTATGCAAGAACTTAAGCACATTATCTGTACTGCAAATGTGTGTGTACACTTAGCAAAGAGTTGTTCAATACAGGATGTAGATTCCAGTCTCACAGTGATAAATCATTACCATGTGCATGCTTAGTCTAAGAAAGATGCAGAACATGTATCATATTGTCATTTCACTATAATCAAAAAGTACACTGGGAGCAGGTTTTAATAAAATGACATGGTCTGCATTCAACATCGCCTTTATTTGCAATGATGCTGTGCTTATACCTCAGAACACACTGTTCTCATGTGTTTTTCTTAATGTCAGCGGCAAAGCGACTCCCATTTGACCCAGAGCATCCATTTAAGAGCAGTGATGGAGGACAAAAGGCACTACGCTAATGTAGCAAATGCAGGAAAATGAGAGAAGCTGAGCTAATGCATTAGAAAAACCACATGAAGGCAAGTCATGAAAAGTGCACTTATAAAAAAATCCTTAAATGTCACCTGTCTCCAAGTACCACACATTCAACAGACGGGTCATTCACCTTGTATTTTATTACACAATCTATTCCATTTGGAAAGAGCCATGTTTTCTTTCTCTGGATTATTGTATTAAAATATTAATACTGACGCTTCAGTATTTAGTCCTAAGAAATACATTCACTTACTAAAAATAAATATGATTTTTTTTTTCATCAATCTTCAAGTGGCAGTTTGCTATGGAATGCTTTAAAGAATGTGACACATTGTGGATATTTCATCATTGCACTGATAATCCATGGCACAAAAATTGATATGGTTATAGAATTGAAAACAGCAATAACAGTCCAGGTAATCGGTCCGGCTCATTCATTGTCGTCATCCTCAAATCCATGAAACTCTACATCCATGTCATCACTTGACTGGAAAAGCTCCCGAAGCTTCAGCATGGAGTCGTCAGGCACCTCGCTTGGCTTCGAATGTTCAATGTGTGGGTCTGCTTTCCGTCTTTTGCGTTTATAAACTCGGATCCTTCTCTGTATTTTCCGTACTGGAGAAAAGTTTTGTGAAAGAACTTGTGCGTTTTCTGGAAGGTCCGTTACGATCTTGTTGTCTGGTGATGCATTTCCATTCTCCAAAGCCTCAAACCATAACAAATCCTTTGTCATATCCTGCTCCTCTTGTTGCTTTGTAATAACATTTATCCTGTTTGAAGAGTCATTCTGTGCATTGATATGAAGAGGTGAGGGCGAGCCGTTTGTGTCTTTGTGAAGTATTTGGTCCACTGAGTCAATCTGAGCAGCTAAGGAAAGAAGCGGTACATGACATTCACCTCTAGAGGAGGCAGTTTCCTTTGTAAGCTGAGGACTTTCAACATCCTGAGCATTTCGAGAGCAAGTTGTCAAGGAATATTGTCTGCACTGCCGTTTACGTGCAAGAGATGTGCTCATCCTGTCCTTGTGCATCAGAGGCACAGACACAGGGAGTGATCTGATTTTCACAGCACATCCTGGATTAGATTCCACACTTAAAGTCTGATTGTGCTCCTGTTTAATAGTCTGTGTGGTATCGAGCTCTGCCCTTTGCCTTTGCTCCGTTTTCCCACATGATCCAGTAGCTACCAGGACAGAGGAAACACTGCACTTTGGTCTAAAGGGAATAGAAATATAGTTTAATGAAAATAGTAAAGAATAAAGACATATTTTTGTAAATATTAATGTTGATGTAATATGTAATGGAATACAGAAGCATTACCTCTTTGCTTTAGCATTGATGTGGATGAAGTTGCAGTGCAGTGATGAAATCTGCCTGTCCACCACCAAGTATTTATCACTCTTGGAGAAAGCCTTATGACGTTCACTCTGCAGATGCTGAACAAAATAGATGGCTGTTAAATTATTGATAAACACAGCTCTCTCCATTGAGGGGCTACTCGGAAACAATTGCAGTGAAAATCTGGTGTAAGCTTCTGCCTCACAATAAATCACACAGAATAAAAGGTAAGACCTGAAGACCCTGAAGATTACATTAAACTAAATGAGAACAATTACTGTGGGGAGTGATGATCAGTTTTCAGGTCTAGCTCGTAACAAAATGAAGATACAACTGACTGAAGCGCTCGTTGCCTTTTTTTTATCTTTTCTTTTTTAAATGCAACGATTTAAACAAGTCCAATCATTAGAAGTACAAGTCCTTCACAATTTGTGCACTCTAACCCTAATAACTACTAATTCAAGATAAGCTGTAATGAATTGTTAATAGTATACATTATAAAGTTAGTAGTATACATTATAAAGCTACCCATTTTTAAAGAATTAAAAATAATAAAATGGCAATTTCTGAACAAATGTGAAGACTTACCGTTGTGAGTTTTTCATATTTGACCACACAGCACTCGCAGTAGCCGCCTCGTTTCTTGTCTCTGTTCTTCTTTCGACCGTGAGCTTTGTCCTCACTGCCTGAGGCTTTCACACCTCTGTAACCAAAGACCCCAGGGGTTGAACAAATAGAATAATAGCAAGATAAAATTGTTCATTTTTGACTAATTTAAATGATTAATGTCCATGCAGTCTTGTTGTGCAAGCGATCGAGTAACGCCGATTAAAACGTGCAGACAGACACCTAAAGAATGTTAATTTTTTTAGTAAGAGCCCAAAAGACATCAAATACATTATTCGGTGGACAGTATTTTGGAGATAGTTGGTTAGACAGATAACTGGTTAGTAACTTTGTTGGAAATTTGTTTTATCCATGCATGGTTAAAAAACAAGGACAGGACATCAACAAACAGTGCAACTTTAAAAAGAGATAGAAAGATGAAGTCATCACACACTACACATTTTATTATGCAAGGACGAGGCATATGCCTTTTCCTTGAATAATTATAATAATAAAAACATCAGCAGTTTGAAGACTATTTTGTCTGTTAATAAATGAGGTAAATGAGGATTCAACCATTGATAAATCAACTTAAAGCTGATCTATGACATGATGACAGTGTAATTTCTATTTTAATTAATTCAAATGAGAGCGGGAATGAGAAGAAGTTTTCTGAACATGTAACATGTTGCACTGTCCACATAATGATACATTAGCTAAGAGCAAAGCAGAAAAGGAAATGACCAAACCTTTTCCCATCCTGTTTGTTACCAGGTGAATATTTGTCCTCGACACAGAAGGGACTACAAGGAGGAAGAGACTTCTGTTTGAACTCTGGCATGTTTGGCATTGTGAGGTAGATTGGACGGTAGTGTCTAAGGTAGAGCAAAGAAACATTAAATAGTTGGCAGGTGCAAACAAGTTAAAGACAGAAGATTGAGGTCAGCTTCATTTACTGTCCTGTTTTTTTTTACCTGCTTGAATCCTCAACCTTAACGAATGGTTTAGTGATTCTTCCAGCTGAAAAAAACATCATAAATAGTCCATTTCAATTCGAGTATGTATTTACAGAGCATCAAAAAGCGACACTGCATTTTGAGCTAAAGATATAAAACAATGCAAAAGAAAATCAAACCTTTGCATTTCTGAAATCCTTGTTTTGCTGTCGACTCCGGTTTGACCTATGAAGACAGACAGAGAAAGAACTTTAAATGAAAGTATTCATGTAATCCATGTTCACAGCAAAGGCACGAGTGAGTTTAAACCCATACACTTACATTTGTTTTCACAGCAGAAGTCGCAGGACACTGGCTGCTAAGAACCTTTTTCCTCTTCTGTACATACGCCATTACATCTGTGATTTTTTTAAAGCAACATTAGTTACAATTTCATGCACCGCAACAATTCACATAATATAATAAAGTGTAACGTAACATTAACTGAAATAACATTAGGGACATACCTTTGATATAGAGGATTTTCACACCCCACTCCAGAGCATTTGACAGAATCTTGCTGATTTGTGCCCTCTCCTAAACACATCACACATCAGATTGTCTATTAGCACAAAAAACTAAAGGTCTTTTGTTGATTTATTAATATTGACTTAACAAACCTGCTCTTTCACCACTTTTTCCACCAAAGATTTCCCTCGACTCGCGACAAACTGTGAAATATCAACAGAACGTTTTAATTTTTGAGGTTGAATGTGAAAGAATATAATGCTATATATGTATTTAAAGTAAGTGGAAAAAAGTTAAGTTAAAGAGTAAAAAAACATGTAAATAACGTGAATAAAAGTGATCTCACTGTCTCTATTTGACCCTGAGACCTGCTCTTGAGGTTGTCCCCATGGCTGCCTGGCCGGTGCGGATTTGAGCAAGGGTGAGGTGAACTTGGTCCAGAGTCTGGGCTGGGCACGGGCGAGTCCTGCCTGAGGCACTGCACATACTGGGCTTCCCTCTTGTTGGAGACCAGATATTTAATGTCCTTACTGAAGAACTTCTCGACGGTCTGACAGACAAGATACAAACAGATGTTTTTGAGGAATTCTTAAAGATTGACAACAGCATTTCACAGAGCATATTGAAAGCATCACAGGGCTGGGTATCCACCTATGCATAATCCAACTATGGTAATAGCAACTTATAAGAGTCCACAATTAAGCGAGTAGAGAAACACAATACAATACATTTTTCTGATTTAAAGGTCCCATATTATATCCTATTTCTCCAAGTTAAACTAGTTCCCTGGTGCCCTAATGAACACGTCTGTGACACAGCAGTTCAATCACACTGCCAAAACAGCCCTGTTTAGTAGTATCTCTCTTTAAAAAAACACAACGAAACATAAGGGACAGGAAATGACATCATTCACAGAGGGTATTGGGAGCTAACAGCAGTTAGCATTTGCAGGCTCTAGCATGTGTAACATGTATCCACTGGAAAGATAAATCATCTGAAGCTGGAAGTTTGTGTAGGACTCTGTGCTGCACTGTGGAGCCAAGGATATAAATTTTCGCAGACTTCCGGTTTTCAGATACAGTTGCCCTCGCCAGCACTCTTGCGTGTTTTACGGACAAAGCGGAGCTCCGCGAGACAACATTTCCAGGAATTTAGCATCTTGTGACGTCCCAAAGCGCGGAAGTCAACATCGCATGTTTTATCTCCTGTACTTAGACTGAGGAGGACCACAAAAACATGAGTGAATCATCTTTTTTCACACTTTGGCAACTGGTAGGGCCTCATACATCCATTTTGATCATTTCAGTGTGTTTTATCAAAGCAAGGTAAATTCAGTTGTTTTGTTTTGTTACCAAAATGCTACCCTTTTAAAATAGCATCAAATTAAATTAATTAATTAAAGACATAGCATGCCTTTTCCTTGAATAATTCTAATGAAAACATCACCACAGTTTAAGAACGATTTTGTCAGTCAATAAAAATAAATAGCAGCCAGTTGGCGCACAAAGATAAGGAGGTAAATTAGCCAAAAAAGGACATTGTGTGTTATACAATCATCAATAAATTAAGTTAAGATTGATCTATGATATATCATGAAGACAGGGAAGTGAGAGCAGGAAGTTTAAAGTATCCTTCACACACTGGCATGTCAGCGGTCATCAATAAAAAAAACAACTGATTATTAAGATGGTTTTACACTGAAACTTAATTTGAAGCTTGTTGCACAAGAGATGAAATGATAGCTGAAGCCTGCTTCTATTAAGCTGCAGTCCTAACGTAGAAGCAATATTGCAAGGTCTCCCTCTTACCCTGTAAAATGTATGCTTGCTAGCACAATACAAATGAAGTAGAATCGAATGCTGCCAAAAGAGACATTTAAAGCTAATTAAAACTGGAAGTAAATGTGATCATCGCTCACCCCTCCCAGTTGTTTGATGTCACTCTCCAGTATCTCTGTGGTCCTGTTTGATGGCAGGTCAAGGTAAAACACTCTCCCAGCAAAAGGTTTGTTGTGAGTGGAAGAGGAAACATGTGATGTTGGCTTGGCTTGGCTCAGTGTAATTGTGTCCCCAGGCTTTCCTAAAAGACAATGGAAAGAATAAAGCAGGAAAAAAGATCAGTTCCACAACTTAATCTCACCTGAGAGCATCAATAGATACTACTCAGTCAGCTGATCCCCAACAACTGAATCAATTTGACTTTACGCATCGTGACCACTGTTTGTCAGCACCTTCACCGTCAGCTGCTCAACACATGTTCTACTTTTAACTTCTTGGACTTGGGACAGACACCACTGTGTCTCGCCCTGTCCTAATATAAAATTGTATTATATTAATTGGTGTGGCTTTGATTTGAACCCACTACGTGCTCCTCCAGGGTAAAAAAAAGAGTCAAGATGTAAATATTGGTGCTAGTTCTGGTAGACTATATGATACTGTATGATATTATCTCATATACTGCAACAAGGAAGACCATCATCATTCTGTGTATAAATGTTAAATATCCTACCAATTGTCAAAATATAAGCATGGACTATTGAATAACTGATTTGTCTGCTTCATTCTTTCAAATGGGAGTGAAAATTGTGAAACTATTGAACCAGATCTCTAGTTTTCCAACTCCACTGTGGCAGTATTACACTTGATTGATTTTGGACTCCACCTGTAACATCCTTTTATCATCTGAGCATCTATCACATCGTTCTATCATCATCATCATGTTTATGTCATTTGTACAGCATTCTATTTTCGTTACAGTTTCGTTCAAAAATATAAAGTAATTCAATAAACTTGGATATGTTTCCTTTACTTTATTCAAATCGCGTGTGAGCTGATGATATTGTGTAGTCAGTGCTGTGTAATAACGTACTTGGTTATTATCTTGGATGGATTTCAATTGAAGATGGATTCATTTTAGACACCATTTGCTGATAAATTAGTATTAATCCTTTTAAAATAATTAGCGATGTTGTACTACGACGATACGTGAAACAGACTGAAAAGACACTACAATAAAATAATAAACTATAATTTTACCTTGCCAATTGGGTCCTCGAGGCCTTTGAATGCGTTTTGGCTTCATTTTACTCTTTCATTGAAAGATAAATGTTTTTCTCGCCCCTCGGTCTTGAGTCAACATGTCACAGGAAGTCCTCCGTTTTGTTCCGTTGTTGTAACAAACTACAAAAATTATTTACACTGAAAGGTGAAACAAAAACAGGCGTCTGGCAAAACAATAACAGCTGAGAAGAGGTACAGGCTGTTGTAACCGACACTGATTCAACTTCAGTAGGTCCAATGTTTCCACAGGCTCGTTGGTTTCCTGTTTCGAGTTCGCCTCAACATTTCGCAGGTTTAAGCCAACAAGAAAGTCTCCCGAGTTGTCGTGGCATGTTTGCTATCACACAACGTCCGTTGACCAGCTACTTTTCATTATATTTGTGCAGCTGGAGGAAACTTTTTTCGATCGACATTACGTCTCGTTCCCGCTTTAAATACAATGGTGGAGTGAGCGTACGTTGCCATGTTTGACACTTTCCGGTCACCTGATCATTATCACTTTCAAAAACACCCCACTTATCTGAGAACTGGGAGGAAAAAAGCAGAATATTTTTTAATTTATTTACTTATTAAAAAGCCGTTTTCTTTCCTCGGTTAAACTGACGTTATCAGACATATCTTCTGAAAAAACACGAGACGTCTCATGTTTACGGAACCTTACAAAACCTGGCAACACTCTTACTAAGTAAACGCCCCTTTTTGTTTGAATGTGCAGTTTCCTCAATAATGTAAAACAAAATACCTTAATTTAATTCGTTAAAAAAATCTGTTTTTTTTTTATTATTATTTACAAAGGTATTTCATGGTGTGCGCATGTGTTTTAGATGTATTGTATTTAATCTAAAATTTTAAAAAGGGAAGAATCTGCTTCACTTAAACCAATATGACGCAACAAACGTCAATATCATGTGTTTGTTGTGTAAACGGTGAAATCGAGGGTTACAGAGCACACACATACGTACACGTGGTTGTCTCTCATTCACGTCTGGACTCTACACTAACTCACAAGCTCGAGAAGAATGACTGTATGTTTTCATGGAACACATCGTGGATGACAAGAAGTTTTAGCAGGTAGGACGTTGGCTAAGCTAATTGGCTAACGCACGTTAGCCTAACCGATTGATTGGCTCGATGGGGTAACGTGACATTTCGCATACCTGACAGCTAATGTATATATTGTGTGTGTTTTATGAAGACATCATGAATGGCCAGAGATCTGCCCCTGCATCCAGCGATGACATAGCTCCTCTTCAGCAGATGGTGTCGTCCTGCTCTGGAGCCATCCTCACTTCACTGTTTGGTGAGGAATGTGTCAGACATTGTGATGATCCTTTAAATAACAGGACACGAGTGTCGACTAGTTTTGCAGCATGGCGTTGTGGAATTGTGGCTTTCACAATTTAATCAAACAATAAATCAAAACTTTTGTGCGTTTTTTATTATTATTATTATTATTATTATTTCTGAATGCAGCACAAACTATAATGGCCACATTTGTGACACTGAATTTCCACTTGATGATGGTATGACTTATTGTAGGGGAGCAACAATACCTGGTGGAGACATGTTAATTCAAATAGTTCTTTTTTACTTCAACTTTTTTGGGCATTTTTTGATAGTATTTTGGGATTGTGATGGAAATGGTGAGATTGCAGTTTAACAGATGTACTTGAAAGTCTCATTGATGTTTATTTTCTGTTTACTTTATTTTTCTATTTTTCAGTCACACCTTTGGATGTTGTGAAGATCAGACTTCAAGCTCAGAAGAACCCCTTCCCCAAAGGTATAACGGGCACACATTAAATTGGCTTAATATTATGATTTATATGATCCAGTGTTACTAACTACAAAATGGTCATTTACCGTATGTGTTATATGTGCAATATTTAGGCAAATGCTTCGTCTACTGCAACGGACTGATGGACCACATATGTGTGTGTGTAAATGGAAACTCAAAGGCCTGGTACAAAGCTCCCGGTCACTTCAGTGGCACCCTGGTAAGCAAGATAAAGCCAACTGTTTGTGATAATGTGTTATGACGTTTCACATTTGCTTTAGTGAGTGATAGAGCCCGTGCCTGTGACTCTTCACTCTGTATTTTATCCGTGCAGGATGCTTTCGTTAACATTATACGCCACGAAGGAATAAAGTCACTATGGAGTGGTCTACCTCCAACCCTGTAAGTGTTAAGTCTTGAATGTTTGTTTTTCTCTGTGTTTACACTTTGTTTGCCTTTTTTTTGTTTTATTGTGTTTATTAAACACAATAAATCATGTTTGTTTTTTTTGTTTAAAGACAATGGGATCTTTTACACTAATGTTTTAGGTTTATTTGCAGCATAGGCAGTTGTTGCCTGACATTGTAGATATAATGAATAGGTGTGCCTGCTCTAAACTGCCACTTGTCATGCCTCAGGTCGAGTTGTGAGGCTGTAAACACCGTCTATTGTAGTTGCAGAAGTGTAGATTAGGCTCGGATCGTTTTATTTTCGTTATGCTGAAAAGTAATTATGGGGCAATTACTCAATAAAGACATCCTGCCTATTGTCATTCAGCTTGAGGTTAATGCATTTTGTGTTGTTCATTAACCAAAATGTATGTTTTTTTGATTATAACTGAAATTTTTTGAATTTAATAAATAATGTTTGTTGCCGTTATTTATTTTTTTATTTTTTGTTAAATTCTTTCCAACAGTAACAATGTGTCTGAAAATCATGTTGCGTTTCTTGTCTCTAGTGTCATGGCTGTCCCAGCTACAGTGATCTACTTCACATGTTACGACCAGCTGTGTGCAGCACTCAGGGTGAGGATGGGCACCTATGCTGACGAGGCTCCTCTCCTGGCAGGACCTACTGCGAGATGTAAGCTATGGCACAAAATGGGCGACACGACAAATACACATTGATGTTCACAGACTGAAAAATCTGTGTTTAACAACACTATATGGACTGAAAAGTTGGCTGTAAAGTCAGATACACATCATTAATTTTTAAAGGGGAACCACCTTTACTGTAATTGCTGTAGCAGCCTTTGTGTTAATTGTATAAAGCTAAAACCATAATTTAAAAAAAAGAAAAAATAGGTCCACACTATTTCATCTGTGCTTTGTCTCTTCGGTTTGTTTCAGTTGGAGCAGCAACAATGATCAGCCCTCTGGAGCTGATACGCACTAAGCTGCAGTCTCAGAAACAGTCGTACAGGGAGCTGACCGCCTGCATACGCTCGGCAGTGGCGACCGAGGGCTGGCTGTCGCTGTGGAGAGGTTTGGGACCCACGCTGCTCCGAGACGTGCCCTTCTCAGCCATTTACTGGTACAGCTACGAAAAGGGCAAGAAGTGGCTGTGTGGTCGACAAAACGCCAGAGAACCCACAGTCGCCATCACCTTCATATCTGGAGCAGTGGCTGGCTCAGTGAGTGCAGTTAATCAGCAAAAACTGATTAACAGAAAGTGTGTCTGTTTATGAGTAAACAGTCAAGAAATACTGTCATTTACTGTTTGTCAAGTCTTTCTAAAATTTCTTGCAGATTGCGTCCATCGTAACATTACCGTTTGATGTGGTGAAAACAAGAAGGCAGGTGGAGCTTGGAGAGCTACAAGCAAAGAATTGTAACTATGGCATTAAATCTTTATTGTTGAATGATTCTGACAGCTAAAAGTGTTCTTCATCACTGATTCTCAAGCAGAGTAATGTGTACACATGGGCACTTCTGCAATTCCTGGGGGAAGCTTGGCTAAGACAGACAGGTGTTTCCATACAAAACCATATTTAGGGTTTAAAGAGAATGGTCCAGTGACCAGCAGTTCACCTGGAGAAAATTCCTTGTTGTGTTAAAGGTCAGAGGAGCAGGAGACCATTTCTGAATGCACGACATGGTGAACTTTGAAACAAATAATGCGCAACGTGGTGGTCAGCGATTAACCAACCAATCAGATATAAACATTTAAGAACCACTGCTCTATATCACTGAAACTAAATCCTATTGTGTCTTAATGTATCACTGATGAGTGTGTTTCTTTTGCCAGTGTCATGTAAGGCCTCAACCAGCACCTTCAGTTTGATGAGAAGGATTGCGACACAGGAAGGCTTTAGCAGACTGTTAGCAGGTAACTCCTGAATTCTGTGACACATTTATTACGGCCCAATCTAAATGCGTTGACTGTTATAATCCTATATTTTTTACTGACCGATGTTTTTGCCTCGTCTCATACGTGCTGTCGCTGTGCCAGGTTTTTTCCCCAGGTTGATCAAAGTGGCCCCGGCCTGTGCTATTATGATCAGCACTTATGAGTTTGGAAAGGCCTTCTTCCGCAAGCACAACCAAGAGAAGACGCTCAGTCTGCTACAGACCACTAACACCTGAAGGTTTTCCACTCACTTACTCAAATGACTATTGCTAGAAGAAGCTAATTTGCCAAATGAAGAAAAAAAAAAAAAGAAGCAGAATTGAAAATAAAAAATTGCCTGGCACATTTCTGCATCACATAGTATTGTTATATAATTCAACTTTATATGAAAGCTTTTTTATCATAGTATTTATAATCATACAATACATTACTGCTCTATGCTGTGCAGTACGCACACAACTGAAAACGTTTTCCAATTAATCTCATTGTAGGCAGCATTTTATGAGACGGCAGCCACAAGTTTGTAAATAATCTGTCATTTCCCAATTCCCACATCCTGTTGTGAGGTCCTCAGATTAGATGAATTAGTGTGATTTTTGAATGCCAGTGTCAATATTTCTCCCACCAGCAAGGAAGTTTTTCCATGTTTCTATACTTGAACTTAAATGTGAATGTTCGTAGACGTCAAAACTCCCATCAACACTTGCAGTTCATAGGACAACATTTTCTGTCGGACTGACACTTTTTATCATTTCATCTACAAAGACTTCGATTAAGATGGTAGAAATTAAAGTCTCAATATCACTAGAACTGATGTATAGTGGTATATGTTGGGGTTTTCAACAAAAAACTTTTTTTTTTCTCAAAGGCTGAACATAAAAATGGGCACTTTTTTGTTTGTTTACAAATCCAAACTAGATGTGAACGTGGTTGTTTAAATTACACTTTTTGTTTTATGTCAAAATAATGCATTCCTTCCAGATTCAGTAATTCAGATTTCTCCCCTTCCTACATTATTAGCTTCACATTGCCTTAATTTAAGCAGACAAATAATAATAACTGTATCGAGTTACAAATGCCTATAACACTGTGATTACATTGCTTTCAAATGTGGATAAATGTGGTGAGATCAAGCCTCATCCAGGTTCGTTTTCCATAAACTCATAAACAAGTGTTGCTGGAGTTTTGACCTCGAACCTGTGTCTCCTTTCTAATTCACCTGGAACAAAAGGTGCATTTGTGCCAGAAACCCCGACTCGGCTTCTAAAGTATGTGTTTGTGAGGGAAATAAAAGTCTGAAACCAAACAAAAACGTTTCTTAGGAAATTCCTTTCATTCATTCATTCATTCATTCATTCATTCATTCATCACAGCTTATTGTGTTCAATAGAACATTATTTGTTTCAGCAATTGGAGTTTATTGAAAATGATGACTTAAAAAGAGCATTTCTCTTTACACATCTGTGTCTGTGCAAATGACTGCTGAAATGAGCTAAATGCAAAGTCATGAGGTCACTGTTGAGGTACTCAGCCAGTGACAATATTTTATTAATATATACATTATGCCGATATTGTACACACTTGTATCTGTTTTTTTGTTTTTTTTATTTCTGAGACTTGTTGGATTATATGATTTGAAGTTTAGGGAATGATTTATCTGTGAAAACTAGACATTAAACTAAAATACTGCAATTCAAGTAAAGTAAGTCAAGTAATGGGAATAATAAATAAAGCTAAACCCAAAAATGAGAGGGGGTATAAATCATAATGGTCATTTCCTGAGAACAAACCATGTGATGCTGCATTACTTTCAACATTTGACAACAATGATATTCACACCCAAGAACTGAATGTGACATTAGATAATATAAATAAAACAATCTTGATGACGTTATGACATAAGTGAAAAGAAGTCAAGTAGCAGCAGTAACAGAACAGAGGATAAGAAACTAAAGGAAAATGTGTTGTAGTGAGAAACAAGATCGCACGGTTTTATCTTTTCTCCTTAATGCGGATCCGAGGCAGTCTGTATTTTAAGCATGCAGTGAAACCCTGGAGAGAAGGAAAGACACAGAAGCTCATCGACGTCGTCTCAATACTGTAAAGTGACACGGCAAATAGCCAAACTGCCATACACAAACTGTACAATTGTATAATTCAAGAAACAAACTATGCTCCACAGATAAAACACACACAGAACAAAACAAAACACATCAACGCACACAGTCTGAAGACACTTATTACATCTTCTGTACCAAGTGAGCAGTGTTAAAGCTCAGAGGTACTTTTGTAAGACATTATTTGGTGTAATGGAGCTGCTTTCACCTCACTTCAAAGATCACGTTACACCAGATCGTCATCTTGAGAACCTGACGTCCGACTACTAAAGCTCTGGCCTCCACATACAGAATAGAAATATCAATATCAACTACAATTAGAAAGTCCCTGTGTTGTCTGGCCCCATTGGTAAACTGTGTTGTTGTTGTTTTTTTTTAGCTCTTCATTCCTCATGAAGGGGTGATTCCTGGGCTACTGATTTCTGTTGCAGGACTGGCCAAACACTCGCTGGACTTCAGGCTGGCCAGAGACTTGTAGCTGGTGACGGAGGTCAGTGACCCACACAGGCCTCTTAAAGACGGAGTCTCCTCTTTATCTGAATGAGATGTGACATATTGTTAGTACTCAAATCGGAGTTATCAGTGTGTGCTTGCAAACGGCGACGTACCCCGGCGGCGCCACTGTGTGCCGACGGTCCTGGCCTCCACACTCAGTGTGTGTGATGGTTCGAGAGAATTCTGGGAGAGGCTCATGTCTGCAGACATCTGCTCCAGACTCTGGAAACTCTTCCTGCGCAGAAGATGAATTATGTTTATGGCTCAAAGACAAAATGATCAACTGTAATTTTTATCATTGATTTATTGATTGGAGTCATTTAATAAGCAAAAGCTAAAAACAATCTCAGATTCATTTTAGTAATGGAGTTGAAATCATCAGCTCCTAAAACTAAACACAGAAGCTGGGCCATGTGATGTCGTCTACATACTCCTCCCACTGTCCGGTGCTTTTCCTGTACAGCAGCGTGTCCAAGGCAACAGCGTTGGCATCCAGGGCATCAGGAGACGGCCACTGATTGGTCAGATGGGCTGTCAACTCCTGTCTGGAGCGCAAATCGTTGTTCTTCATCACCGTCCTAAAAACAAAAGTCCACCTTCATCAGTTCAAAAACATGAGGGCGGAGAATGAATTATTGAATCGCTCAAGTTTGAATTCACAAAATAAGAATCTCCATTCACACTTTTCCTGAAGATGCAACACCACTAGATGGTCAACAGTCACACTGGCTTATCTGATTGGTCTAAAATATTGCTGCTTTTAATAATCTTAGCAGATTATCTCGACTCGGGAAGTTTCCCTTAGCACACTGGTACTGTGAGTAAACCTGACTCTCAAAAGACGCTCTCCACTACTATTTCTGTCTGACAGTACATATGTTTTATTGAATTCTGACTTCCAGTTTTCGGATAATGTTGCCCTCGCCAGCACTCTCGCGTGTTTTACGGACAAAGTGGAGCGCATTGTGACGTTCCAATTGAGTGCGGAAGTCAACATCGTGTTTTATCTCCTGTACTTAGACTGATGAGGACCACAAAAACATGAGTGAGTCATCTTTTTTCACACTTTGCCAACTGATAGGGCCTCCAGAGTCACAAATATAAGGATTTAAATGATTAAGAGTTGATTTTGCTGACACTACTGACAACATTAAAGGGACTTATGAAGTGCTATTTGAACTGCGTATTTACCAAGCACACCACTATTGCTGTAAGTGATAACATGGCTGCCCACAGGGGTAGGACAAACGGCTATCCTAATAAATAAGTAATAAGTCGAGAAAATCACCAGTTTTATCATCATCAAATCTGTGAAAACGAGGCGACAGCAGCAGACCAGCAGCTCTTGTGTCCCCATTAGCCAAACCTGCTGATTTTCTGTTTGGACTTTGGAAACTTTACAACCGAAATTGCACAACAAAATTTCGAGGTCAGGCTAAAATCTGTTGTTTCCTCTGTCCCTGCTGGCAGTCATGTTATCAGTGAGTGTGAGGGTCCTGGGCTGTTTCACAAACATGGCAATGCTCTCTGGGAAGTCAGTGTAGAGTCAGTACCACACTGAAGAAAACTGATCTATCCCTTTGATGGATTGACACAATTAACCACCTATAACCTCCAGCCACCTCACTGTGTCCGAAACATCAAATTCTCGGTCGGTCAATTCCCCTTCGCCTCAACTTCAGTGACCTCTCACTGCCCCCTGACAAACAAACAAACACAGTGAAGAGCATGAACTCACAGCTGGTCCTGCAGTTCCAGTATGATGTACTCGAGCTGCTCCTTCTCCAGTCTGTGTGAGAGGTGTGCGTCTGCTAGGTTCTGCTGAAGAGCTTTGTTATGAGACATGGCCCCCGACAGCTGGGCTTCCCGTAGACGCACCAGCTCTTCCAGGTAACCCTGAGGCAAAACAAACACATATACACTCTAATTTGCCACTTACTTAGATGTAAACACACTGCGCACTGCGAACTAAATCATTTGTTTTTGCTCAAAGCAAATGACACAGCTGAAGAAGCCAGAGAGGAAATGCACACCATGCATGTTTTAGATGGAAGAAGACGAAGAATGTAGTCTAACCGAAAAGTTTGGGGTCACCTATACAATTTGTTGTGTTTTCCATTAAAAGCCACACTTTTATTCATCAAAAGAGTTGCCAAATTGTTGCTTTCGTCAACGAACCAGCAAAACATAATTGCACAAGGGTTTTCAAGGGTTTTCTAATGCGATTAGCAAACACAATGTACCACTAGAACACTGGAAATGGACCTCTATACACTTATGTACATATTCTATTAAAAACCAGACGTTTGCAGCTAGAATAGTCGTTTACCACATTAACAATGTATAGAGTGTATTTATTATTCATTTAAAGGTGCATTATGTAATAAATCTAAAGCAACTGATCGTAAAATCCTCCTAATATGTCACAGAGACTCAGGAATAATGTTCATATAACAAACTGAACTCACCAACAACAACAGTACAGACAAAATATTCGCATTTAAAAAAATCTTTTGCAGACTGCAAATCATGTTTATGTTTTGAAATCATGTTTTGGCATGTGGCGCCAACTACCGCTGTCTACCAATCATTGCAGTCAGTAGAGTCTCAGCTGCCGAGCAACCACGGGTTGCCAGTTACGTCAGAAAATGAAACCTAAAAGACCTCGGTATTTTGAATTTGAATGTAGTAACCGTTTTTGGCCACATTCTTACATATGGCACCTTTAATGTTATATTCATTGAAAAGAAAAGTGCTTTTCCTTCAAAAGTAAGGACCCCAAACTTTTGAACGGTAGTGTATATGTGTGTGTATTACTATTCCCAGCACTTCTTCTAACCCTTTGACAAATTAAAGCCTCTGATTTATGTGCAGACGTGAAGAAAAATGACACACTGTCACACAACAGCATCAAATGTAATTATCAGGAAACACCACACGTGTACGTATACGATACCTTCTGCTCCAGCGCCATTCGATACTTCTGCTCAAATCGTTTACACTTGTTGACCAGGTTGCTCTGCTCAGTGAAGATGGAGGCAGCGGTGGCTGTTTTGTCCGGGGAGCTGCTCTCGCTGCCGCTGCTCCCCAGAGTCCTCATCTCCTCCTCATCACTGCTGATGCTGTCTGCGCTGCACGGGGAACCACAGTTTGACTCATATTAACGCACATAGAATACATGTATGTAATATAAAAACAATGTAAAACACAATGAACATGATGCAGAAATATCTCGTATGAACCACACAAAGCACAGAGGTCAGTGTGAAAGTGTGTCCAATAACACAGGTTATTCTGTTCCCAGACGTTTGGCATAATTTGTAACAGACTGTAGGTGGAAAGGGGGCGCTACAGAGTTGATAATTAGATATAAGTCTTAAGTCACCAGCAATGCGAGCCCTAAACCAATTTTACAGAGACAATATGTGAGCAAGGTTTTTGACATCCACTGCAGACAATAACAAAAGACTGAGAAAGCCGCAGGGGATCCTGGGTAATAGCTCTCATGTCGTCTCGTTTGGTTCCCCTGTGCATCTGCACTTTACAGGGAGAGCTCTGGGCGGCAGAACACACAGTACTTGGCAATGAGTAGTCGTGTTCCATTAGTGTCAAATACACACAATCAATTACCACACTGGCTAACTAGTAGTACCAAATATTTTCCCTCAGAATTTAGAGCGGAGACGAGCAAAGAGGATAACATAAGGTGATCAAAATGAAATGGTTCATTACCTTAAATAGAAACATGGATTAGTCTCGTCACTTAGAAATGTCCTTATTTTTGAAGGAAAATCACCTTTTTTCAATGAATATAACATTAAATTAACCAGAAATACACTCTATACATCTATAAACCTCACATATTATTATATAACCGTTTCAAAGTTAAGGTCATGTTTAAATATAGAAATGTGAAGGTACTGTTGCCGTTCTTTGATACGACATACCTCTGAGTGAACTTGAGGTACGGCGTGTAGTCGATGACAGTGGGGCTGCTGCTGTCCAGACCTTCACCTTTCAGACAGAAGCTTGAAAAAGAAGATAACGGGGGAAGTAAAAGCACACTTCAACAATGTGCGTCTGTAAGGTTTTTAAAGCTTTGCTGTGCTGCACAAATGATAGATTGTTTTTACATCATCTCCTGACTTTTCACAGATATGCCTGATCTGCATCAGTGCGTCAGTGTCCAAATGAGGCAACATTAATACACTAATTAATGGTGCATTATGTAATAATTCTAAAGCAACTGGCCATAAAATCCTCCTAATATGTCACAGAGACTCAGGAATAATGTTCATATAACAAACTGAACTCACCAACAACAACAGTACAGACAAAATATTTGCATTAAAAAAATCTTCAAATCATGTTTATGTTTTGAAATCATGTTTTGGCATCATTGCAGTCAGTAGAGTCTCAGCTGCCGAGCAACCACGGGTTGCCAGTCACAAAACCTAAAAGACCTTGGTATTTTGAATTTGAATGTAGTAACCGTTTTTGGCCACATTCTTACATATGGCTTATCCAAGAACTTTTATATTCGCTTTTCTCATCTTAGTTTATGTTTTAAGAAAGGAATGAATAGGAGGAAGACTGCAAACATGTTTTATATTTTTTTTTAATTCAGCATTTAACCTAAGATGGGATTAACGTCCTGCTGTATACGGGAATTTGTTTAAATTCAATGATGATGAAATAGTAACTTCCACCTTGCTCTGTCACATACTTCTGCAACAACCAGAACATTATCCATCTGCATCTGTTATTTACTTAAGGTCAATTTCCTGAATGACTGATATGTGAATCATATCACATGGAGAAGTCAAAACCTGCAAATAAAAAGAGGACAAAGGGGCTCCACTGAAAATTCACAGGTCGTCTTTAGTCTAGTTTAGTTTAGTTTATTATTTAAGCCATGATGTATTTCTACTTGTGAGCTGGCAGACACTGAGGCACTGTGATTGCGGCTCTATGAACGTGGATGAAAGCCCACACTCAAAATGATTAAACGGATTGCTTTTTGCTTGACAACACTTTTTTCCAAAAATGTGTTTGATGCAGAAAAAGTTACGCACTGAAAACAGGAGGAGGAAACAGGACTGACCAAGCAAGAAACAGGGGGGGGGGGACATTATCGGTACCTGAAGTCGACAGTGTTGAGTCCGATTAGCGTGTCTGCTAAGAGCCCCGCCTCTTCTCCCAGCATGACTGCGCCTTCCTCGTAACACCGCCTAGAGTCAACATGACATTGCATGACAGCACTCAGTACGATGTGTGAACTGCTTGAGGTCAAGCATAAGAAGCAGGGATGTCCTCATCACAATCTCAACTATTGGATTGGAGCAGATTGGGCAACAATCACCTCTCCCTGACCTTTTACTCCAACTACAGAGCCTCCACAGTCGGCTACTTCATTGAGCAGGTCCTTCACGGAGACTCGTAGTGACTTTTACAAGAAGTGTAGTGATTTATTTCATGCATCAGGTGTTGGATATATTTGGTCGTGTTTTTTATACGATGCAGGTGAATGTCGCTCTAACTCAAGTTTAAAACTCATCAGTGTTTGTACGGAACATGACCGTAAAAGCTTTAATGTCAAACCATATATTTAAAGTTCCCATATTATACCCTATTTCTCCAAGTTAAACTAGTTTCCTGGTGTCCTAATGAACATGTCTGTGACATGCTTTAGTCAAAATAGCATAAGGATGAAGCACCACAGCAGTTCAATCACCCTGCCAAAACAGCCCTGTTCAGAACGCTCTGTTTAGTAGTTTCTATTTAGGTCCACCTTAAACGCCCACCGCTAAACTTAAGGGACAGGAAATGACATCAGCCACAGAGGCTACTGGGAGCTAACAGCAGTTAGCATTTGGAAAAGTGATCATTTGCAGGCTCTAGCAGGCACTTTGCCGTCATATATAACATGTATCTGCTGGACAGATAAATCCTCTGAGGCTGGAAGTTTGTGTAGAACTCTGTGCTGCACTGTGGAGCCAAGAATAGAACTTTTCGCGGACTTCTGGATACCGTTGCCCTCACCAGCACTCTCGCGTGTTTTACGGAGAAAGCGGAGCTCCGCAAGACAACAATTCCAGGAATTTAGCGCATTGTGACGTCCCAATGAGCGCGGAAGTCAACATGGCGTGTTTTATCTCCTGTACTTAGACTGAGGAGGACCACAAAAACATGAGTGAGTCATCTTTTTTCACAACCAACTGATAGGGCCTCCAGAGTCCCAAATATAAGGATTTAAATGATTAAAAACTATATTTTGCATAATTTGTCCCCTTTAACTAAGGGGCAGATACATGTATCGGATTAATTTAAACTGCCGCACACTAATGGTGGCGAGAGGTCAACTTGTGTAACTGCGGTGAAGGAGATAATCGTGTGTTTTTGAGCACCACATTAAGACCTGGTGGTTTTGAAGTCCCTCAGAGCAGATGAGAGGTATTCTGAGAGTCTTTTCTCCATCAGCACCACTCTGATCCACGCCCTGCCCTGCACACACACAAGAGGAAAACATACTTCAGACAGAACACAAACAACCCACTACATCACATTGTGACGTATACCAATCAACCAACAAATCATACATTCATTACCAACATGGCTAGAAATGTCCTCAAGAGCATAAATGACGATATCTCTCCATCTGTTCTTGTCACAAGGGTTCCATTTACAATTTCCTTCAATTGGGGACATTTCAATCACAATTTGAGTTTTGCCTGGATATTAGGGTTGGGAATCTTCATCATCGAAAGCGATGCGATACGCATCTCGATACACTGGCAAATATTCGATACATTAATGATTCATGAAAATTACCAGCGATACGTTACGATACAATTCTTCCACCTATTACGATACAGTGCGATACGATTTAATTTTAACATAATGCAATGCATTGTGATACGATATGATACGATGCGATGGAGAATAAAATTATACTATGGAATACATATTAGTTTTTAAGTTGTGGCACTTAAAGCATCAAAGCTGGACTGAAAGCACACGATTTAGTGCTGCTTGTATAAAACCAATGTTGTTTATCTGCGACACTAGACTGCAAGACTTTACAAATACAGTTGCATTTATCAAGAGTAATCTTTCAAGGTCCTTGTCTCTTTTGCGCCCTGCTGCCCAAGGCAAATAAATGGGACCTTAGGCTTCATCTAAACAGCCAGTGAAGGCTTTAGCTTCACCTTTGCTCTTGATGATCGCACATTTTCCATGCTCTCAATGCTCCGGGTGCAATTGTGAGGGACTTTACTGCAGGCTGCTTTTATGTAATCCCAGAAGCTGCGAGGACTCTCATAGCCAAACCAAGTTGTCTGACCTAAGAGAAGGAGACAGGAGAATGTATATATACTGTACGTGTGTGTGTGTGTGTGTGTGTGTGTGTGTGTGTGTGTGTGTGTGTGTGTGTGTGTGTGTGTGTGTGTGTGTGTGTGTGTTCTCACTTTGTTTTCATTGAAATCACTTCCTTAGGTTGTAAACATGCTATACTCAATTTGTCAAAAAAAAAATAATAATAAGTTTGGATGAAATAGTATAGTATGACGTTTTTGTCAAATTTTGGGTCAAAAATTTTGGCTCAAATTTTTTTTTTCAAATTTTGGACGACATAGTATAGTGTGATGTTTTAGTAAAATTTCATACCATACACATGTATAAAAAAAAAATTTGAACCAAAATTTTGGACCAAAATTTTTTGACCCAAAATTTGACAAAAACATCATAGTATACTATGTCGACCAAAATTTAAAAAAAATTGACCAAAAATGTTTGGTCCAAAATTTTACTAAAACATCACACTATACTATGTCGTCCAAAATTTGAAAAAAAAAATTTGAGCCAAAATTTTTGACCCAAAATTTGACAAAAACGTCATACTATACTATTTCATCCAAAATTATTATTTATTTTTTTTTGACAAATTGAGTATAGCATGTTTACAACCTAAGGAAGTGATTTCAATGAAAACAAAGTGAGAACACACAAAATTTTACAAAAAACGTCATACTTATACCATGTCGACAAATTTTTTTTTTAAAAGTTGACCCAAAATCTTTGGTCAAAAATTTGACACAAACGTCATACTACAACATAATATAGTATGACGTTTAAGAAGCAGGACCAAAAATAATAGTAAAAAAAAATAATCGAAAAAGTTTTCCAGCCCTTTTTGCTCTGGGGCTCCACCTGCAGACATGTTATGATACTGCAACCAGTAGTTCTTTGTAGATGTCATTCATGAAGTAGATATGTGTAATTGTGTTGATTTATAAAGTGGAAATGCTGGTCCTCAGTATGCAGCAAGTACAAGAATGTGTGTGTGTGTGTGTGTGTGTGTGTGTGTGTGTGTGTGTGTGTGTGTGTGTGTGTGTGTGTGTGTGTGTGTGTGTGTGTGTGTGTGTGTGTGTGTGCGTTCATACCATACACATGTATAAAATAAAATGCACATAGACATCTGGTTGCAAAACAAACAATGTGACACAGACACACAGTCAGAAGAATACTAGCTGTCAATCACACTGGTGTGGACATGGCTTTAACATCTATATTCTTCAAAAGGGAACATAATTTGACAAAATTGACATCACATGCTATTGATGAAAACCTGAAACTAGCGATTGAGACCAGACCATAAACTAAGGAAAACATTTAGTGATGTTGTAAATCAAAGAGAGAAACAGACTCATTTTCCTGTAGACTTCCAGTCAAAGTTATTTTTTGTGACCAGCAGAGTCGCCCCCTGGTGGATTACTGCTAGTTCTGTCATACTTCACTTTTCAAATTGGAAGATTTTTATTAATTTGTTTATTTGTTTATTTATTTCGGGCATGTCTGTTAGACAAATCATCATCACACACCAAAATGGAAATCGGGAGAAGCAAGAGCTTATCTAGTCCCGCCCCCGTTACCCACAGAATGCATTATTTTCATCATACTAATATATTTGTTTCTTATGATCAGTGGTTCAAACTATTACTATTTTTAATGGTCCATGGTCTATTGTGAAAAAAGGTCATATACTACACAAATATGTTCAGATAAGTGTATAATTGTTTTAAATAAAAACTGTTTGGTTTTCATAGCTTTCGATTAGGACTTATACACTTCTCACAAACAGGTAGGGATAATCGACAAGAGCATCCCAATGAAAAGTTCATGCTTCAGTGATATTCTAGCATGAAAGCAGGGCATTTAAGTAGAAGGATGCAATGGTCATTTATTTATCTCAAACGATAGCTAACAACAGTGGTGACAATACCACAACAAACAATCTCAATGTTTTAACATCGTGATGAAGACGACAGTTTGAATACAAATTGTCAAGGGAGGACTTTGATTATCATTTTAAGGACATACACCCTCAATGGGTGTTTGGTTGCCTGACAGCAAGAAGGTTGCTGGTTCACTTCCCTGCCCGGGCCTTTCTGTGTTCCATGATCTGTGTTTTTGGAGTTTGCATGTTCTCCCATGTGCATGTGTGTGTAATGAATGTTCCAGTTTTGAGGAAACTAGATGATAAAGCTTGACTCAGTGTGACCGACAGCTCATTGAAAGTGATGTCTGCATTTCTTGTTATAACATCCCCTGCTTTTTTCCTTCCCTCTCGTTGACCCTTTACCTCTCCCCTCCATGCTTCCTGTCAATTTCCTATCAATGATCAAATAAAGACAGAAAAGCAACATATACCTCTGTACTTTTTTTTTTTTTTTTACCTTTGAGTCGATGATTGAATATGTGCTCAAGGATGGACACGAAGTTGATGAATTCGGGAAATGAGTCATCTATCGTCTCAAAACAGGAGCGGTCGAGCAGAGTCTTCACTGAAAACCTGGACACAAAAGATGACATATAGACTGGTGTTAAAATCTTACGCTTAAAGGGCAACTGCACCAATTTTACACACACAGAATGTAGTGGATGATGTCACCGGGTTTTCATAAGAAACAGGGATACAATTATTATTGGGGGGGAAAGGAATTCTCTTTTCATATCCAGATACATGTCAGCATGTGGTAGCCTCGGACGTGAAGTGCATCAATAAATCAGTTTCAAATGTGTACGAGATCGATCACCATTTTTCAATTTCTTTCTGTCAGCGATGACGATATAAACTGAAACAAAACACACCTGGTCTCTATGGATTTTAATGAGCCTCTGATTGTTCCCCTGCAATGAAAGCAGTCTTGATGAGCGGCTCAGTGTGGCAATAATGTGCATCAACCTACTCGGCCTAATCTGGTTTCAACTTATTAGACAGGAGGAGAGTTAATGGAGGAGGCTGTGATGTCCATCTGCGTCTGCACACACACACACACACACACACACGTGTGCGTGCCCTGTAAATTCTATCATGACTGTGTGCAGCTCTTTCAGTCCACTACGTAATCTGACTTGATATCTCGCCGCCATCCCGTTGCTTAGCAGCAGGATGACCACTCTGTGTGCGCGCGTGTGTGTGTGTGTGTGTGTGTGTGTGTGTGTTCCTTCCCGTGAAATTTACACTTATTTTCATGAGTGAGGCCCTCAGTTGTCATGTCACTGTGAAGATTCATTATTCGGCTCAAAAGGAGGAGGAAGTGAAGAGGCGAATGAAAGATAAGAGGAAGACAATAATGTTATAGGGACGGGGGAAAACTTTGTTTTATATTCTATTCCAATTGCAAGAATGCATCAGATAAATGTGAGAAACAATTTCACATTAGAAAACAGTCAAAGTTCTCATCCTTGCATTAGAGTATAGTAGGCCTCCTTAATATTTTTCGAGGGTTTTAAATCTTTAACACAGTGAATACTGAACTAGGTCACTGAAATATGTGAGAAAGGAGGCAGAGGCAGGGGGAGCAGTGAAAGAGTCAGACTTCTGTGTCCAAACACTTCCCCCACAACCTCTGTTTTAAGAGATGTCAACTGAGGAGGACAAGCCACGCGAAGTCACACCTGACCCTCCCAAAGCCTAAGCACATGAGGTTTTATCAGTCGGTGTTATGATCTGTTAACACCACGTTCCTGCTAAGAAATAAATACTGTACACGTCTGTGTCTTTTTTTTGCTACTGATCTGTTGCACACGCACCACAGGGACCGTCAGACAATTAGTGACATCTGCCAGAAGCAGCACTGACAGGGACACAAATCAATACTCAAGACAGGAGAGGGGGCTTGACATATATGATATGTGTGTGCGTATATATAGATATATATGTGCGTATGTATATACATATATATATATACATATATATATATATACATATATATATATATACATATATATGTATGTATATATACATACATATATATACATATATATACATATATACATATATATATATATATATACATATATATATGTATATATATATATATATACATATATATATACATATATACATATATATATATATATATACATATATATATGTATATATATATATATATACATATATATATACATATATACATATATATATATATATATACATATATATATGTATATATATATATATATACATATATATATACATATATATATATATATATGTATATATATATACATAATCATAATAGATTAATTATTGTCTTGATCTATACACATCTTATTCTACAGACTGAAGATTACATCTTTGTTTCTCACAGATCTGCACAAATATCACATAGGGATCATTTCTATTGAAAATGAGAATCATAATGCAAAAATCACCATTTACTCTGATACGGCAAATCTATTGCCATCACAATTCCTGTCAAAATAATAATAGACTTGCTGAATAAACACAATGCCACTAGCTTACTTTGGTTCACAGTGATGCTGGGCCCCTTTGGTACTTTTTTTTTTTTTTTTACCACGGGGCCCCACAATGTTTCGACACAGCCCTGATGACTCACTGTGGAGGCTTGAGGTGTTTATGCGAGTGTTTGTAATATTTGTAATATTCTAAATATACATGATGCTGTGATTTTCCTCCGATAATCCCGGTTATTAAGTCACATCTCACTCTAACCTAGAACTCCGACATGGTGACATCATGACGCACAATAAAGGATGAAGTCATCGTCAGCTTCTGCAACAAAATGCTGAAATAAATCTACATCATCAAACGAGCTCTCGGTGATTCATATACAGCCTGTGTTTCATCAGTGTGAGGAAACCCCACCTGCACACCGTCAGCAGGTTCCTCCTCTCCACCGCGGCGCTCCTGCCTATTCCCCGCTTTCGGATGACATGCAGACCCACGCTGAGCGACGCCATTCCCGGCTCGTGTCGGTGGCTGCGGTCGGCCTCCTCCGCTGCCTCCACACCGGGTCAGTAGCAGCAATATTGTCCCCGACACACAGGTAGAGAGGAGCCCACGCTGCTGCTCAGCTGAGGCGGGGGACACAGACACCGACATGTGTCAAGGTAGACACGATAAGGTGTTTTTTTTTACGAACTTCCTGTTGGAAATTTCAAAATAAATGGCAACCTTAACTTGTTGTTGCCTGTGACTCTTTGAATATTATTAACAAATCAAATTATTGAATGTCGAATTATTAAATGAATCTTATTTAGTAAATGATTCTCTGTTTTTAATGACCAGAATATGGACGTCAAATCTAATCTCTGAGGCCAAAACCGGAAAGAACCTTTAAGTGCATCACCACTGATGGCCGCCAGGGGCAGGTTCCAATAAGTCTGGCCCCAATATACGCCCATTCAAAAATCGTCTCTGTCATCCTGCTGGTCCATCATCTCCATCTCAAAGAAAATGTACACATAATTATAAATCAGTGTCAATTATTCCAGATGTGATGAGAGTGGTGATTCAAATTGGTTGTCTCCACAGAAGTGACATGGCTCCTTATAAAAAATATATATAAATATATATACATGTAAAAGTGTCATTCACACAAATAATTACTTTTTTTTATCTTTAATTTCTGCTAGATGAAAATAATTTCACCCAAATATTACACACTGGCCTATAGATTAACCTTTAAAGCTGTAATTATTGAGACACATTAATGTTTGGTGGAATAAGTATTTTTTTTTTTAATACATCTTTTCCTGAATGTGCAGCCTCTGATCATGCAATTGGTCGCAAAATGAAACATCTTGAAGGAGTGGAGCACCACCTACTGGCCTGAAATGAAACAGCAGGTTCACTAAAAAAAAAAAAAAAGATATTGATGCACAGTTTACTGTCTTTACTCGTCACTCCTTCCCTCACCACAGCTGAATGGAGGTGGAGGCCAGTCTGAACACATGAGCACCTCAGACACCTGAGATGTGGTGTTACATTTATGTATGTACTGTATTTACACAGTGTTGTACTGTGCTTAAGTACAATATTCATCTATCTGTACTTTCCTTTGTTATTTAGATTTCTAGCAACTTTTACTTTGCTAAATAAACTGTGTACTTACTAGGGCTTTTCTCGTCTCAATGAACTTTTTCCATTCACCCATTCACACGCTGCAACATGGGGTTAAGTGTCTTGCTCAAGGGCACATCATAGACCAGCAGAGCCAGGAATTGAACCCACAACCTTCCAGTTGAAAGACAACACGCCCTACCACTAACCACTGAGCTGCCAAGTACAGTAAATGTCATATACTATAAAAAAAAGTGACTTCAACTTCTATCCTTTTAAGCTACCAACAAGGTTGTATAACACACAGCTACAATGTCTGAAGGCTGTTGCCCTGTGAAGAAGCAACTTTAATCTTCAAACAGTGACTCACATGACTGCGTTATTTTACCTCGTGACAAATGTACTCAATTCAGTGGTCATTGCCATAGTTTGAAGAGGTGAAAATGACTGCGTGGACTGTAATCTGTGAAATATTGCCCTCATAAATCAGATAAGTCACGTCGAGACAGACACAAAGTCTAATAAAATCATGTTTCATGGGTGGTGTTGACCCTTGACATGATTTTAACAGGCAAAACAAAGAGATGTTTGATTCAGATAACGTGGGCTAATACAGCTTTGAGATGTGTATTTTCTTATTTGTTGTTATGTTTTGTCGATTGTGGTTGTATTTCGTGATTTTCCATAGTGGGTTTTTTTTAATTATTATTTGTTGTAATGTTTGGTGATAAGTCATTTTATTTCTTTATTGATATATTTGTCAATTGCCATTGTTTGTTTGTTTTGTTTTTTGTGGTGTTTTTTTTTTGCTGCTGTTGTTTTACCATTAAAGTTGTTGTTATTTGCACTCAATTATTAAACCCTCTGTTAACCAATCAAACTCGTTTTTATATTGATTTTTTTATATTATTATGTTATGTGTAGTTTTTCTTTATCTATCTATCTATCTATCTATCTATCTATCTATCTATCTATCTATCTATCTATCTATCTATCTATCTATCTATCTATCTATCTATCTATCTATCTATCTATCTATCTATCTATCTATCTATCTATCTATCTATCTATCTATCCATCCATCCATCCATCCATCCATCCATCCATCCATCCATCCATCCATCCATCTATCTATCTATCTATCTATCTATCTATCTATCTATCTATCTATCTATCTATCTATCTATCTATCTATCTATCTATCTATCTATCCAGCCATCCATCCATATCTATCTATCTATCTATCTATCTATCTATCTATCTATCTATCTATCTATCTATCTATCTATCTATCTATCTATCTATCTATCTATCTATCTATCTATCTATCTATCTATCTATCTATCTATCTATCTATCTATCTATCTATCTATCTATCTATCCATCATGTCACAGGACAGATGTCTATGACCTCTCCCCTCCAGGAAGCCATGGTTAGTCTCAGTGTGACTCATCTGTAGGATGTGGTAAAGTGTTAGTGTGGGAGAGTTGATGTATTTGAGAGCAACACGTGCCTTTTCTGCCTTTCAAATGTGCCGTTCTCATGCTGACAGACTTATCAGTCACCTTTGAACAGCGCTCATCAAACCTTCAGCTAAATGAAGTCTCATTTTCATCATAGAAAAAACAGATTTAGGGACAACTGCACACATGAAGCTCGAAGAAAAATGAACATAAACATGAGTGAAGGTAAGAAAATTATAAGTGAAAATGAAATAATAAATAAACTCAGAGAGATTAACAACAGAACTTATGGGACAAAAAAAGTATGATTATATATAAATCGAGAGACCGAGGAAAACAGCATGAGTATTTTTAAATACTTTGAACTTATTGTGACCATAAACTAGTTTGAATGGCATCCTGGTCATAGCCTGAGAACGTCATATATTCAACAACATCCAAGACTGTGAAGGTGGTTTACGACACACAATCAGCAGAGTATAGTGTGACATTTGCTCCAGAGGAAAAAGCTTGGTTATCAAACAGTAGCTGATGCAATTTTGGAAAACAATTTGAAAGAGGGTCATAAATTTAATTGAAACTGTAATTAAGAAGGCAATACCAGAATAAATCAGGAGTTTTAAGACAATGTCAGCAAAATACAAAGTCTCAAGATGTACAGTACTGTGCAGAAATCTCAGGCAATGCTATAAAGACAATAGAGGATATTTATTTATATTTCACTTTACTGGAACACATCCAGAAAACATGTATGCATTTTATTTATTTATTTATTTATTTATTTTTTAAGGCATTTTTCAGAAAAAAATAAAAAACATCCTACAGGTGTCAAGTATTTAGCGTGATCTCCCCTTACACTTGAACAATAACACAACTCTGTTAATACTGGAGTGGAACCTTCATTAATGTTACTGGTAAATCCTGTGTTTGTCCTACTATTTTATTTAAAGAAAGATCTGCTGTAAAAAAAAAATGTCTATTACGGCAGGTTTATTCAAGACATGCTTGAGCACAGGGCCGGCCCAAGGCATAAGCGAACTAAGCCGCTGCTTAGGGCCTCTTGACCACTAGAGGGCCCCCAAGAGCAATTAACTAAAAATGCCTGAATATTTCTCCCCAAAGCTTTTTTACATAGATGTCAGATGTGATTTATATTTGATTTATAAACCATTTCCATTGCCTTGTTCCGGGTGCCTCTGTTGATTTACATTATTATTAAAGTATTTGTTTGATATTTATTTGTTTATTTTATTTAATGCTGTGGGGGTTTTTTTACATATAAAAGTCAAATCTTTGTATTACATGAGTATATTTTGAATACCCCCCAAAGATTGTGCACATTTTTAGTAATTTCCCCCGACATTCGGAGCCTGAGGGCTGTTTTTACTTAAATGTGCAGTGACCAGCCGCCTCCCCGTCCCCCTTAAACAACAATGGTCGATTTGCAATGACATCTCAGTAGGTAACCTCCCTAAATGGGCCCCATCGTCAGTTATTTACAGTATTTTATTTGTTCTATATTTATATTGTTTTATAATGTGGGTTCTTTACAGTGCAATGTATTTATTTTTACTAAGTTTATATAGTTTTTAAAAAAGCTATTTACAGTATTTTATTGTTCTTTACATTTATATTTTCACATACTTTTTAATTACAATGTTTTTCCATGTTATTTCATTCATTTTGAAAAAAAAAAAAAAAATATGCTGAACATTTTTACATTTTTCGATGATGTCAGATTATTTATAACATAATGGTGATGAACACTGGTTGGAAGAGCCCCCTGGGAATTTTTTGCTTAGGGCCCCTACAGACTCTAGAATCGCCTCTGTGTGTGTGTGTGCGTAGACGTCATCGTTCCGCGGCTGTAGGGTTGCCATAAAGTGACGTCATAGAGAGGGAGGAGGAAGAGGACTGACAGAGAGGACACAGGACCGGACAGTAGGACAGAAGCAGAGTCTCTGCTCTCAGGGAGGCTGACACAGTCGCACAGTGAAAGACTCTGAAGGAGGAAACCGCCCTGGAACAGTAAGATTATAACATATAAATGTGTCTCTGTCTCCTCATCTGATGCTTTTTTCACGCGCCAAACGAGACAATTACTGTCTTTGAATAAAAGGATGTTTATTCCACAAGTGATCACCGTTTTTTTCTTCTTCTAAGAGACGGAGTTTATATAATATGTTTAGAATATCGCATTGAAATGTAAACAGAGCTTTTTTCCCCCCGTCACAGGATCCAGACATGGGTGGAAAAGAGGAGGACAAGAACAATTTACCCGAGTCCAAACTCGTAAACGGCGCTTTAAGGTAAACGCACTTTAATCCGTCAATAATTAATCAGGTAGTGGTTTAATTGTATTATTTTTTTTTTTTATTATTATTATTATTATTATTTGTATTTCTATATTTGCGTCTTTATGATTTACTTTCATCACATTTTGCATTATTTCGAAGCAGCCACAGAATTGTAGTGTGTGTGCAGAGGCGATTCTAGAGTCTGTAGGGGCCCTAAGCAAAAATTCCCAGGGGGCCCTTCCAACCAGTGTTCATCACCATTATGTTACAAATAATCTGACACCAACGAAAAATGAATGAGTTAAATTTTTTCTTCTTCTTCTTCGAAATGAATGAAATAACATGGAAAAACCTTGTAATTAAAAAGTATGTGAACATATAAATGTAAAGAACAATAAAATACTGTGTAAATAGCTTTTAAAAACTATATAAACTTATTAAAAAAATACATTACACTGTAAAGAACCCACATTATAAAACAATATAAATATATAGAACAATAAAATACTGTAAATAACTGAAAAAAACATATATAAACTGAGTAAAAAAGATATGCATTACACTGAAAATAATTTTTCCAACCATTTTCCAACTTGCAGAACGATAACTTCACACAGGTTAACGTGAGGTGGGGCCCCTTTAGGGAGGTTTCCTACTGAGATGTCATTGCAAATCGCCCATTGTTTTTTAAGGGGGACGGGGAGGCGGCTGGTCACTGCACATTTCAGTAAAGACAGCCCTCAGGCTCCGAGTGTCGGGGGCCCCCTATCAGCTCGGGGCCCAAAGCAGTTGCCTGCCTTGCCTGCTCACAAGCTGGGCCTCTGTGTGTGTGTGTGTGTGTGCTATGCTTATGTAATTGAAATAATATCCGCGGGCTTATTTCATCACTGGAAACTGAAGTCTGAGTTTTATATGCATTTAGCGTTTATTTAGACTGTCTTTATGTTTGACTCTGTCTTCAGTGAGGACAAGGATGACACAAAGAGCAGGAAGAAGAAGAAGAAAGAAAAAGAGCCAGAGTTGGCCATGGTCGGCCCCATCGCTGTGGTAAGTGATCTCTGTCTCGCAGAATCTGGACCAATGTGGACAGAAAATGAGGCGAAATCTAATTTCTCTAAATCACATTGGCCTGGAGTGCAGTTCAAATGACGTGTGTGTGTGTGTGTGTGTGTGTGTGTGTGTGTGTGTGTGTGTGTGTGTGTGTGTGTGTGTGTGTGTGTGTGTGTGTGTGTGTACTTGTATGTTTGTGATGATGAACAGACTTAAAATAAATGCAATACAAAAGTGGTTTTAGTTAACGTTAGGAATAACACTTTGTTTAATCCGTCCAAATTAATGTAAGTCAATGCAGTGTGTGAAGAGGAACAGCTGCCTGAACCTCTGTGTGTGTGTGTGTGTGTGTGTGTGTGTGTGTGTGTGTGTGTGTGTGTGTGTGTGTGTGTGTGTGTGTGTGTGTGTGTGTGTGTGTGTGTGTGTGTGTGTGTGTGTGTGTGTGTGTGTGTGTGTGTGTGTGTGTGTGTGTGTGTGTGTGTGTGTGTGTGTGTGTGTGTGTGTGTGTGTGTGTGTGTGTGTCTGTCTGTATACATCCTCCTCATGTTGTTTGGGTGGACTCCACCTATCTCCCGCTGCGAGAACACAATAGCTGCCCCGAGTTAAAAGCCTCTTCCTGTTGTGTTTTCTCGTCGTTGAAAACGCTGCTTTCATCCAGCAGCCACAGTATGAAGACTTCTCCCTCCCAAAATACACACACTTTAATTTATTTCTCTTTTCATGTGTGCGTGCAGTTCAGGTTTGCAGAGAACTGGGACATTCTGATGATCATTTTTGGGACAGTGATGGCCATGGCCAACGGGGTGGTGCTCCCTCTCATGTGCATCGTGTTTGGGGACATGACGGACAGTTTTGTGAACAGCGCCAAAGTGCCGAATATGAGTGAGTCGTCAGTCACGGACGCGTGATTCCCAGTGTGAAAAGAAGCAAATGCGTTAACCATGTGCTTTTGTTACCACGTTTCAGGTTTGTCAGATATCGGCAACATACAAATAAACAACACCCAAGAGTCAACACTACAAGCGGACATGACTGAGTAAGATCACTCTCACCGTCACACGTCGCAGAACATTATGAAATTAAGCCATGTCACAATTTACCAGACTGTAAGCTACCTCATGCACACATGATTACAGGCAAACAGGACAATGGCTGTCAGCGGGGACACCAGGGGAAACTGATTTTAGCCACTAAATATAAATAAATAAATCTTCAATGAATGTGAATGAGGTTTGCGGTGCACTCTCTCTCCCTACATCAAAGTCCACAGAGAAAATTGGCAACTTCACATCACACGGCACACAGTTGTTGATCCCCTGCTGCCTTCGTCAGTACACTTCACTTTTACATAAGCAACACAAACTTATCAAAAAAAAAGTAGTAAGTACTAGACCAGCACGCTGGTTATGTGTAAGTACTAGAAGTGGGTCAAAATATCGATTTGGTGGTTTACCTTCCTCGTGCAATACGATAATCGATACGACGGGGCAAATATTGAGATTAAAATGAATAAATGAAGGTGCTCTAAAGTGAACAGTTTCACTCACCAGGCGTCGCTCCTTAATGTCTCCTCGCGGTGGCGCTGCTCAAACTTTGGCGTAAGTTACCTGGCTGAAGAAGAGAGAGTTTACCGCAGGATATAAAAGTCAAGAGATGCTCCATCCACGTTCAATACATAGACTTTATGCACTTTGTTCTCTATGTTGTGAATAAACATAGAGAAATCCTGCTCTTTTAACTTTTGTTTTCTTCAGTGAGACAGGTACGCTGTGATTCGTCACACAACAAGATGCTACACATGTTAATACTATTCTATTCTATTCCACATGGTGTTGTTAAAGATCACGTGTGTTTTATGTGTGTAACCGTAGTGTTTTAGGTAAACAAAGCTCAGATGCAGGGACTTCATTTGACAAGACAATCACGTCATTTTTTGCTTAAATCATAACTGCCACCAATTATTTGAATTATTAAAATGACAGTTTTCAGATTTAAGCAGATCTCTTACTAGTACTCTTATTTCTCACAACACTTCCCTTCTTCCAGGTTCGCCATCTACTACTCCATCATGGGAGCTGCCGCCTTTGTAGCATCTTACTTCCAGGTTTCCCTGTGGACGGTGGCAGCCGGACGGCAGGTCAAACGCATCCGCAAGCTGTTTTTCCACCACATCATGCAGCAGGACATCGGCTGGTTCGACGTCAACGAAACAGGGGAGCTCAACACACGTCTCATGGAGTGAGTACTGGAGGAGAAGCATCACACTTTCACTTTCACATTCCCAAATTCACTGGGTGTGCATCTGTAATTCAGCCCCTCACATGTGCAAATCCACTATACATAGACTGCATAGAAAAATGGTTTTCTGGTGAAGCTAATCGGGAAGTAAAAACTATCAAATAGCCATTTTCCTGCTAAGTTAATGGTCTGAATTGTTAGGTTTGGGTCGTCAGAGTAAAATAGACCATAATGTGCAGCACATATGAGTGGACACAAGAATGATTGACATTTATTATCATCCAATAGGAGCTTATTAGGTAGCATGTGACATCAACATAGGGTTTGGCCAAATCATGAATTTGGTTGCCACTATCGAATATTTCTGAAGATTTGCCCTATATTTAAAAATGTTGTAGTGTTTTGGAGATCATTTGTGGAACATTTTTCTTGTATTTGCATGTGTTAGTGACGTCTATAAGATCCAAGAGGGCATTGGCGACAAGGTGGGGATGCTGATTCAGTCCTTCACCACCTTAATCGCCTCTTTTGTCATCGGCTTCACCAAAGGCTGGAAGCTCACACTGGTCATTCTGGCTGTGAGCCCCTTGCTGGGCATTTCAGCTGCACTCTACAGCAAGGTAACGCTCGACTGTATATGCAGTATGTTCACGTTAATCGTTAAACACGTCGGCCCCTGCAGGCGCAGTAAGTTAAATAACCGTCCGTCATGTCTGAGTAGGTGCTGACGACGTTCACGAGTAAAGAGCAGACCGCGTATGCCAAAGCAGGAGCTGTGGCAGAGGAGGTGCTCTCTGCCATCAGGACAGTGTTTGCCTTCAGCGGTCAGAGCAGAGAGATCAAGAGGTGTGTACACCTACCGTGTTATGAAGCACAATAATGTGAAGCACTAAGTTTAGCCCCTTTTCCAGGCACTGATCTTTTATACCTTATAAGGCATTGTTTCCCAACCCTGGTCCTCAGGGAACACTGCCCTGCATGTTTTGGATGTTTCCCTGCTGCAACACACCTGATTCAAATGGTCAGCTCGTCATCAAGCTCTGCAGAAGCCTGACAGAGAGCTGTTCATCTGAGGCTACCTTTACACTAGCTGGATATTTTTAAAGCGGACCTAGACCCGGAAGTTCCAATTAACGCTGTTTTTTAGTGTGTATCTGCTTCATTAACTTGTTTAAGAAGCCCAGAAGGTTCTAAACAAACAGTTCAGCCACTGCTGAGAACGATGTGTTTTATTGTAATCTCGGGCTCAGCGAGATCTCTGAAAAAACCCGGTTCGGTTACGTAACACATCCGGTTGCGTACATTGAACCGCAGAAGAAGAATAACGTCCGTTGTGGAGGTGTTTCAGGAGCGACAGTGTCTTCTGACTCTGGGTCAAAGTCATAAAAGGGACTGCGGCGGGGAGTCGTGAAGAAGCTATTTTTAAACACTGTTAAAACAATGTTTTGATAATGAGTAGCAGTGCATCCACCGTTCCAGAGGGGGGAGCTGCGCTTCTGAGAGTGGGTGTGCTGATTATGTCACTTCCGGGTACTGGCCAATCACAAGACAGTTGGGAAGGCTCTAGCGCCGGCTGGCCAATCACAACACCCTCTGTCTTCTGGGTGTGAGAGTTGAGTCTGAAATATCGCGGCTGGGGAACAGCGTCAGAAAAGAGGATTTCTATCGGCTCGTTTACAGCAAAAAAAACAAGTTAATGTATGTAAGTAGACCTCCATAACTAACATATATGTGCAACAGGACCACTCTATGTGACCTTTAAAGACGGATATTTTCTCCCCTCCGTTTTTCAAAATAACTTCATGCACACATCATCGTTTTCAAAAAGGTTTCCGTTTATATTAACTCGCAAAAATAAGCTGTCCAGAGCCATCATTACTACGCCAATCCTGTGGGCGGCAGTGTAGGAAGAAGGAGATAGCCATACAAGCCAATCAGAATCCTCATCGACCTCTGACCTCTGACCCTCGATGTATGGACGTAACTATACAGAGACACAGACAGAGTGACAGACATTCTCAAAGTTCTCCCACCGGACAGCAGTCCGCTCAGGTCGTACCCAAAACCCGCGATGCTGACGGTGACGCGGTCTGGCTCACCTCCGAGCCCTAACACGTCTCTGCTCCTATGATATAGGAGCCGTGTTTGCAAATGCAAACATGTAAAAATGATCATAACCAAATGCCTAAAAACTGTTTTTCTCCGTTAACATGCAAACGCGAAAACTGAGTTTTGCAAAATCTCCACTTTTGCCGGAGTTTTAGAGAGAATCGTTTTCAGAGGCCAAATCGCAGTTTGTGTGTTAACAAAAGGCACAAACACAGGGGAAAGTGTCCGTCTTTAAAAAACACCCGTGCTAGTGTAAACGTAGCCTGAATCAGGCGTGTTGGATTAGGGCAACATCAAAAACATGCAGGGAAGTGTTCCCTGAGGACCAGGGTTGGCAAACACTGCTTTAAGGCAATGTCAACAACCTGTCACCAGCTGAACATAGTGGCAAACATTTACCAGACCACACTAATGACAAGTTAACATGTAGCCCATTTCCCGTTTAAATTTCCATTTCATTTGTAATATATTTACAGCCACTGTGTTACATGTCATGCTGACCTGTGTTGCCTAGATACAGCGTGACATGTAACCACAAAGACTCTGACAAACTTAATTCTATACAAACACACGTTTGCTGTTGTTAACATATTTAAAACCAATGCCGTAATTGTCGATCTCAGCTCATAGAGCCCTGACCTCGTTTTTCCGCGGATCCAGACGAGCACGAGCGCTCATGCTTGTGTCTGTTTAACCACAGATATCAAAAGAACTTGGAGGACGCTAAGGAAATGGGAATTAAGAAGGCACTCACTGCTAACATTTCAATGGGCTTCACCTTCTTGATGATCTACCTGTCCTATGCCTTGGCCTTCTGGTACGGCAGTACACTCATCCTGAGTAAGGAGTACACCATCGGGAGTGTACTTACTGTGAGTATAACCAAATCTGGGAGTCTGAAAAACCAGTTTTGTTCAGCTAAGACCAACTTTTACATTTACATTACACGTCATTTAGCAAACGCTTTTATCCAAAGCAACTTACAAGGGAATTGAGTACAACCACTTAACCACTGAGCGACCCCCCCCACCCACACATTTCCTGTGTGTGTGTGTGTCTTTTTAGGTGTTCTTTGTTGTGCTCATTGGAGTCTTCACCATGGGACAGTCCTCTGCCAACATCCAGACTTTTGCCAGTGCCCGTGGAGCTGCACATAAAGTGTATAGCATCATTGATCAGGTGAGGGATTTTATGTTTTCTGCCTAAAGTCACTCGGTTACAGTAGCTTCTACCTTTGGTGAATCTACTTCCAAAAAACAGTGACGTGATTAGTGCTTTTGCTGTTTCTGTATGACAAAAATAACACCTGTAGCTTCTCTGCATAGCTCAAACGTGTGAGTAACTTTTTCACATTATAGACTTTTGGCTGTGTGAATACCACAAACAATCAGAGAGTATGTGTGTGTGTGTGTGTGTGTGTTCACGAATGGTAAAAACCACAAAGGAGCTGTGAAAACAAACATGAGCCTAGTTCAATAAGCTCCCCCTAACACGGAGGCCTTGCAGCCTTCCTCTCTGTTTGAGCTCATAAGACACGAGCACGACTTTTAGAAGTGAAGGAAATGTCCTTGACTCTCGACGTCTCCACAGAGACCTTTTATCGACAGCTACTCGGACGACGGCTTCAAGCCGGACGCCATCAGAGGAAACATCGAGTTCAAAAACATTCACTTCAGTTACCCCTCCAGGCCGGACGTCACAGTATGTCACCCACAGACACACCTACAGACCTTATCTGGTATGACATCACACGGTGCTGTCGTGATTAACGTTGTCTTAATTTGCAGGTGTTAAACAACATGTCTCTGAGCGTGGATTCTGGACAAACCATAGCCTTAGTGGGCAGCAGTGGCTGCGGTAAAAGCACAACGATCCAGCTGCTGCAGAGGTTCTACGACCCTCACGAAGGATCCGTGAGTGACATTTCACTTAATATTTGTATCATCGTAGCCTATTCCTGAGACAGACTCACTTATTTCATAGCACTTCATCACACCTGTGAACAGAGTGTGGATTAAGTCAGTGGATTTCCTCTTAAAGGCGACATAAATCAACTTTTTAATCATTTAAATCCTTATATTCGGGACTCTGGATGGCCCTACCAGTCGGGCAAAGTGTGAAAAAAGATGACTCACTCATGTTTTTGTGGTCCTCCTCAGTCAAAGTACAGGAGATGAAACGCGAGATGTTGACTTCCGCGCTCATTGGGACGTCACAATGCGCTAAATTCCTGCTCCGCGTTGTCTGTAAAACACGCGAGAGTGCTGGCGAGGGCAACAGCATCGGAAAACCAGAAGTCCACGAAAGGCTATTCTTGGCTGAACAGTGCAGCACAGAGTTCTACACAAACTTTCAGCCTCAGAGGATTCATCTGTCCAGTGGACACATGTTATATATGACAGGAATGTGTACCTGCTAGAGCCTGCAAATGATCACTTTTCCAAATGCTAACTGCTTGTTAGCTCCCAGTAGCCTCTGTGGCTGATGTAATTTCCTGTCCCTTAAGTTTAGGGTTTTTTAAGAGATACTACTAAACAGAGCGTTTTGAACAGGGCTGTTTTGGCAGAGTGATTGAACTGCTGTGGTGCTTCATCCTTTTGACCAAAAGCATGTCACAGACATGTTCATTAGGACACCAACTAGGTTAACTTGGAGAAATAGGGTATAATATATGTCCCCTTTAATGTCTCGAATAATATGTAACAACAATGGTAAACGGATCAAACAGTTTCAAATATGCGTCTGTTCCCTCCCTCACTGTAGGTGTGTATCGACGGTCATGACATCCGTTCTCTCAATGTCCGCTACCTGAGGGAGATGATCGGCGTGGTGAGCCAGGAGCCCATCCTCTTCGCCACCACCATCGCCGAGAACATCAAATACGGCCGACTCGACGTGACGCAGAAGGAGATCGAACAGGCCGCCAAGGAGGCCAACGCATACGACTTCATCATGAAACTTCCTGAGGTAAGAATGCACTGAAAAACTCGCCGCCGTCTGTGCTTCTCGAGAGATCTTGTCTAATACTCGGGCTCTTACCGTCTGAGCAGAAGTTTGAGACGCAGGTCGGGGACAGAGGGACTCAGATGAGCGGGGGACAGAAGCAGAGGATTGCCATTGCTCGAGCTCTCGTCCGCAACCCCAAGATTCTTCTGCTGGATGAAGCCACATCTGCCCTCGATGCCGAGAGTGAGACCATTGTGCAGTCTGCTCTGGATAAGGTACAAGACATCAAGTTAATGTAAATAACTGTATTTGTTAGGGCTGTAACGATATATGCGTATGGAAATCGAAATCGCGATACTCTAGGGCGTCAAATTATCGAGTTGATTGTGATTAATTAATTACAGTCATCATTAACGCGTTATGTTTTTTAATCCCGTTAATCTCTTCTATACTGATGTCCTCAGTAGCGGGGGCAGCATCAGACGCGGGGTCAAAAGCGTCATAAAACCATGTCTAACTTTAATAAACACAGATATTCTTATGTCCACGAAACACAGTTAAAACACCGATGGATCAAACCAGCAGGAGCGGGAAAAAAACCGCTACAGCGCATATGTTTAAAAGCAGCACCTGAGCGTCAGCGTGATTATGTAAACAGAGGAGAATTCACAGATTCCAGCGGTACCGTTTTTATCACTCTACGAACAAGATTCACGGATCCAGCCCCAAAAATAAGAGCAAAACAACAACTGACTTTCATGAAATACAAGCGGAAAAATGTTGTCTTACCTTTGCTGTTCATCAAAACAAGTTATTTCCACCGGAACGTATCTGCTTCTCATGAAGAACTACACTTCCCAGCATGCTTTGGGGGACAAATCCCAGTCTGATTGATCCTCACCTTCCCAGTTTTTTCGGCACACTTCTGTTGTGGTACCAAACTCGGTGGTCACTCTCCTCGTGGGGTGTAGAGCTGGCTTAAAAGATATGCCTCATAAATATCAAATATAATATCAATACCAAACGTTTTAGCTCCCTCGTGTAAATCTTGTGGAACATGAAAAAACTGAGGTGCATGCACTTGAATGCAGGTCCGACTGGGTCGCACCACCATAGTGGTGGCTCATCGCCTCTCAACCATCAGGAACGCTGATGTCATCGCTGGCTTCCACGGCGGTAAAGTGGAGGAGGAGGGGACTCACGGCGAGCTGATGGAAAAACAAGGAATCTACCACACGCTGGTCACCACACAGGTAGAAACATACTGCACATACATTGGTTGCACCCATAACCAGATTTCAAAAGCAGCGAGCGTGGTATTGATGATTGTGTTCTCTCTCTCCCCCACCCTGCAGACGTTCGAGAAAGTCAGTGAGGAGAAGGAAGCAGAGAACGAGACGCCAGTAGACGAGAAGAGCCCAGTGAGCTTTTCTGAGTCCTCGCTCTACAGGAGGAAGTCGTCAAGAGGCTCCGTGAAGTCACAGGGAGGGAAAGAGGAAAAAGTGATGGACGGCAAAAACCAGACAGAAGAGGTGATCAGACAGGCTTTGTCAAATGGCAGAACTGTTCCTTCTGTTCCTACATAGAAAGATAACCCAGCGTTGTGACTTCTCTTTTTTGTCTCTCTCTGCAGGAAGAGCATGTGCCCACCGTGTCCCTCTTCAAAGTTATGAGTTTGAACCTTTCCGAGTGGCCGTACATTTTAGTGGGTCTGATCTGTGCTATCATCAACGGTGCAATACAGCCGCTGTTCGCCGTGTTCTTCTCCAAGATCATCACCGTAGGTCACCGTTATCACTGTATCTGCGCCATAAAAGTGAGTCGGCCTTTTTCAGCCATTTTCAGGTTGTCGTTTTTTTTTGTTTGTTTTGTTGCTCCGCTCAGGTTTTTGCAAATCCAGACGAAGCAGTTGTCAAAGAAAGGTCCACTTTCTTTTCTCTCATGTTCGCCATGATTGGAGCCGTCTCATTCGTCACCATGTTTCTACAGGTGTGCATTTATACACATGTTGACAGTAAAAGAAAATAAATTGAATGTTCTACCCATAAATATGTTTAATATACATGTATAATAGTTGTAAAATGGATAATTTTCTGTATATAATACGCCTTTTATATGTATTATGTCTTGCTATGATATAATATTGTATTCTCTGGTTTGAAGCAGATATACACGTGCCAATGTCTTCTGTCCTGGAATGTTTTGTGCAGGGTTTCTGTTTTGGTAAATCTGGAGAGATTCTGACCCTCAAACTGAGACTCCGGGCTTTCAGGTCCATGATGAGACAGGTGCGTTCAAGAAACAGCACTGGTTTCTTTAAAGAAAGCGTCTCAGAGTTTGCAATAACCTCTTCCATGAGTACATGAATAATCCGAGGGCTCAAAGATGTCAACGACATAGACATATGGACTTTGTCGCTCTTCCTTTATCTTTATCTTTGTCATTGTTATGTATTTTAATGCACAAAATAAAATTTGTACGTGCAGCAGTTTTGCGAACACTTTAGTCAAAATGAGGACATGTATGTTGTCAGCGTTATCAATATTTACTGTTTAATGTTAAAGGGAAACCAGGTTTTCAGCTGCTTTTGAGCTAAATGTTTTATTATAAGTAATCTATTTTTAAAAAAAGTTGATTGCTTGTTGTTGTTGATGGTTGTGATGATGGGGTGTTTTTAAAGGACCTCGGCTGGTTTGACCACCCAAAAAACAGTGTTGGAGCGCTCACTACGAGACTGGCCACAGATGCTGCCCAAGTCCAAGGGGTAAGTTTTGACACAAAAAAATATAATAAAAAAAAAATAGCAATTTGACAAAGACTATCAGCTCCGTCCTCGGCTGTTTAACCGGCCCTTTCATCTACTCAGGCTACAGGGGTTCGTTTGGCCACATTTGCCCAGAACATCGCTAACTTGGGCACCAGTCTGATCATTTCCTTCATATACGGCTGGGAGCTGACGCTGCTCATCCTGGCCGTGGTGCCGCTCCTGGTGGTGGCCGGAGCCGTGCAGATGCAGGCGCTTGCCGGACACGCTGCCAAAGACAAGGTGGAGCTGGAGAAGGCTGGAAAGGCAAGGATTCAAAGTTGAAGCTTCCCTCTTTTTTATGGTGTTTTTTTTTTTTTACAGTAGATATCATATCAGTGTGTGTGTGTTGTGTGTCTACAGATTGCGACAGAAGCCATCGAGAACATCCGAACTGTCGCCTCTCTCACCAGAGAAGCCAAGTTTGAGTCTTTGTATCAGGAAAACCTCTTAGTGCCATACAAGTATGTTTTGTTTTAACCACAGATGCATCGTCCACTATCTATTTTTAATATGTGTAATTCACGTGAGGGAGTGTATTCAACATTCTATTACTACAGGAACTCAAAGAAAAAGGCCCAAGTGTATGGACTCACCTTCGCCTTCTCCCAGGCTGTGATCTACTTTGCTTATGCAGGATGTTTCCGATTTGGCGCTTGGCTCATTGAGATGGATCGGATCACTATTGAGGGAGTTTTCCTGTGAGTAGAGATCCATTTTCAACTTCAATGTACCATGTACAGTAACATCAGAGTGCAGTATTCCTGCTGTGAGGAGTGGTTGTTTATTTGGCCTTCAATCATTAATGTGTAGAGAAGCATGTGAAAGGTGGCTGAACTTCTACCTGTGTTGTTGAATCACGTGGGTTTTAATGGTGGTGATGTAATTCATTGACACGGGGAGGAGGAGTCACTTTTCCCGAAGAGAGCGTCCACACAGCGAGATAGTCCAGAGTTCATTACATGTTTGATCTTTTGACGACCATAAAACTGTAAAACGTTATTTTTATGTACTGTAGCACATCCTCGCAATGTGGATTTTGTGGAACCGTGGATTTGTCTGCAAGATACTGAGACGATATGAAATTATTGCTTCTTTGACTTGTGAAAACAAGAAGAGGAAAAGTGTAACTTAAAGGGGACATATTATGCAAAATCAACTTTTTAATCATTTAAATCCTTACATTTGGGACTCTGGAGGTCCTATCTGTCAGTAAAGTGTGGAAAAAGATGACTCACTCATGTTTTTGTGGTCCTCCTCAGTCTACGTACAGGCGATGAAACACGCGATGTTGACTTCCGCGCTCATTGGGACGTCACAATGCGCTAAATTCCTGTAACCGTTGTCTCGCGGCGCTCCGCTTTGTCCGTAAAACATGCGGGAGTGCTGGCCATTGGCAAAGGTATCCGAAAACTGGAAGTCCGCGAAGTCCACGAAAAGTTCTATTCTTGGCTCCTCAGTGCAGCACAGAGTTCTACACAAACTTCCAGCCTCAGAGGATTTATATGTCCAGGATACGTGTTATATATGACGGCAATGTGCCTGCTAGAGCCTGCAAATGATCGCTTTTCCAAATGCTAACTGCTGTTAGCTCCCAGTAGCCTCTGTGAAGTTTTGTTTTACTTTTTATTAAGGTGGACCTAAAGAGATACTACTAAACAGAGCGTTCTGAACAGGGCTGTTTTGGCAGGGTGATTGAACTGCTGTGGTGCTTCATTCTTATGGTATTTTGACCAATGTTCATTAGGACACCAGGGAACTAGGTCAACTTGGAGAAATAGGGTATAATATGTCCCCTTTAACTGGTGCTTTTGTTGTTTGTTCCATCCCCTCTGCCAGTGTGATTTCGGCCGTTCTGTACGGTGCCATGGCCATCGGCGAGGCCAACACCTTCGCTCCAAACTACGCCAAGGCCAGAACGTCAGCTTCCCACATCATGATGCTGATAAACCTCGAGCCTGCCATTGATAATCTTTCAGAGGAAGGAGAGGCGTTGGTACGCGTCACAAACTCCCAACACGCCAAAGTCGATATATTTACAATGCAAGCTTTTCACACAAGTGTTCAACATCTCTCTCTTATATCCAGGACACATTTAATGGTAACGTGCACTTTGAGGACATTTCATTTCACTACCCCACGCGGCCTGATCTGCCCATCCTCCGAGGCCTGAACCTGAAGGTGAAGAAGGGAGAAACGCTGGCCTTGGTTGGGAGCAGTGGGTGTGGAAAGAGCACCATCATCCAGCTGATCGAGAGGTTCTATGACCCCAGAGAAGGGAGAGTGGTAAGAAGACAATTGCACGCTCTTGTCTTTTCACCTACTGTCATTTAGCTAATGTTTAGCAGGATGGACGGTTTATAGCTGCTTTACAGCCGTGCACTGATGACACAGGGACATTATGAGGCCTGTGCAGTGCAGCTGCAGCTTCTACTGAGTGCTCACAAAACTGTGAGACGATAAAAAATGTTATCACTACTGAGCCTTCACTGTTCAGCTTTTTTGATTTAGAAGTCATGTTTCTGTATCCACAGCATTGGATCACAGGACTTCAAAAATTCTTTCCTCCGTCGACTCTCTGCCCCGCATAAGCATTTTATATTCTCTGTACGGTTTCAGTTCAACCTCAGTGCCGTCATTAACGTGACTTTTGACCAGTGTCATAAGACACAATGTACAGTATAGTCAACTCAGCACCACGTAGGGTTGCAGAATTGATACAAATACACGGGACGAAACTAAACGGGAAGCAATAAAACAGGAAATACTCGGCTGAGAAACGCGATTGTGGTGAAACAAAACACGTGGGAAAGAAGGAAACAAAACTGATGTAGACATATTTTTGAATATATACACTGCCGTTCAAAAGTTTGTGGGTCACCTATACCATTTTTTTGGTGTTTTCCATTAGAAGTCACACTTTTATTCATCAAAAGAGTTTCAAAATGAATAGAAAATATTGTCACGACATTGACAAGATTAGAAATAATGATTTTTATTCAAAAATAATAACTTTGCTTTTGTCAAAGAACCAGCAAAACTGTTTTCAGCTGTGCTAACATCATTGCACAAGTGTTTTCTAATCATCCAATAGTCTTCTAACGCTATTAGCAAACACAATGTACCATTAGAACACTGGAAATGGGCCTCTATACACCTATGTACATATTCTATTAAAAACCAGACGTTTGCAGCTAGAATAGTCGTTTACTACATTAACAATGTATAGAGTGTATTTCTGATTCATTTAATGTTTTCCTTCAAAAATAAGGACATTTCTAAGTGACCCCAAACTTTTGACGGCAGTGTATATTTCTCTTGTAAATAGTGTTGTAACTTTTTGACTTCGCAAGATCCACTCCAAGTGGGTGTGTGTCTAATTAGAGGGTGTGAGACTGTAGTCTTTTCATAATCTTTGGGTATGGGTAGCATTAAGATACACACCGATAGGGCATTTGACCACCTGCCTAATATACTGTAATATTGAGTTGCTGACCTGCACAGGGAACACGCCACAAGAGCTGCCGTTTTAGAGATATCCTCACAGATAATCAGCGTTATTCCCTTCATTACGTCGTAATGTTATGCCTGATCAGTGTAAGGCAACGGATTGTCAACAGTATTGTCATTAAAAGAAATATTAATAATACTTTGCTACGACGTCTCTTTTAGTTGCTGGACGGCGTCCATGTGAAGGATTTGAACATTCACTGGTTGAGATCCCAGATAGGCATCGTATCCCAGGAGCCCGTGCTGTTCGACTGCTCTTTGGCCGAAAACATCGCCTACGGAGACAACAGCCGCACTGTGATCATGGAGGAGATAGTGGCAGCCGCCAAGGCGGCGAACATTCACAACTTTATCACGGACCTGCCGCAGGTAAACGCTTGGACCGTCCCGGTGTCGTGGTTATTGTTTTCTTCTTTTATGAAGCAGTTATGTTTACAACACCTCAAGGCCATCAATTGCACGCAGATAAAAGGGTTACAACTGAGATACGGCGTGTGTTACAAAATGAGTGGGGGCTGCATTCCATTCACCTTTACATTTTTGATCTTATATGAGAGATCGAGGTAGTTAATCAGTAACGTCTATCATCAACTTCATTATCAAACACTGAATCCAGCAACTACACAACACCCAAATACTGTTCACACGGAATGCCCATAAAAATGATGTCTCCATAAAAGTATTAAAACAACTTAATTCAATTGTCCAGGCCAAAACATTCTGTGCAATCATTGATGAATACAATCGCCTCCAATTCCCTTTACTCTTTATTTGAGAATTGTCTTTGTTGTTTCAGTGAGAACATAACGTGATAAATATAAAACAAAGTTAGTCAAAGGTTACTCGGATTAAATTGTACCTCGGGGTTTTCACAGAACTGCACACAGTGTTAAAATCAGCGTTGCAGAGAGATAAAACACCATGAGCCGAGACAAGTACCTGTCTCACTCTCTAAAAAATCAATTATTGACATTAAGACGTTAGTATTCATGGGACGTTATGAAAATCTCCTTTCATGATTATCCTGACCAAATCATATATATAAAAATATGCTTTAATCTCCTTGTGGCACTTACACACTTACTAACATTCACCTCGTTCAACTTATTGTGAGTCCATTTTATTACAAAATCTTTGACCTTCCCATCCCTCAAGGACATTCTGATTATGACTCACAACGTCCACTGCTGTAAAAACTCCAATAGGAAGATATAATCCAGTTATGTCATGTCCGTGTCTACATAATGAGATCATCAATTCAATGTGTGCCTTCTGTCATTATGTCCTTATTATAAGGGCAAACAGAAAATGTCAGGCTTTTTCACGACGACTCCTTGTGTAGTTAGGACTCGTTCCTGTACAAAGTGCAACAATCAACACCCTTCTCTCTACCTCTCTCTCCCTCTCTCTGTCTTTCTCTGGTTGCATGAGCAGAAGTACAACACTCAGGCAGGTGATAAGGGAGCACAGCTGTCAGGCGGACAGAAGCAGCGAGTCGCCATAGCTCGAGCCATCCTACGCAACCCTAAACTGTTGCTGCTGGACGAGGCCACCTCTGCACTCGACACTGAAAGTGAAAAGGTGAGAGTCTCTTTCCCGCATGACATGCTGGCACCAGTGAGACCAAAACAATATATGTGTATATATACATATACATATATATATGTATTTTCCCAATGTCCAGGTTTTTCCTCCTAACATAAATCACTGCACTTTCCTTATCAACCGTCACTGATTACAGGACCAATATCATCATTAACGCAACGTTCCATAACTTTTATGACGTGTTTTTGCCTGCGTCTGTCTGCACTTGAAAGAAGTCACTTCCTGTGTGCAGCTTGGGACATTGTTTATATCTTAAAGGTTACATACTGCAGTGTTGACACTATTCCTTAAGTGCTGGTAACAACAGTATTGCACAGAATGTGTACTGAGATTTAAAGAATCTCTACCGCTTTATCCTCCGCATGATGGTCATGGGCTGGGGGCGGAGCCGGGGAGGCGGGGTCACACTCTGGACAGGTCGCTAGTCTCATACTCACCATGTGGCTGTCATGTTGGTTACAATATGAAGATGTTGTACTGGTAGATGTGATTGGATACATCCATAAAATCACCTTGTTTCTACTTTGACAATAACTTTTTCCACCAACACCCAGAAACTTAACAGGAACTTATTTACCAAGGGAAAATAATTCCTTAGTTGTATTTGTTTCCCCAAAACAATTTTTTTTAATAAACAAGAAGAAACTGCCAGTGATTCGAAAATTAAGCGAGAAAGACGTGAAAGTAAAAAACCCCCTCACCGTTGTCACCGTCATGTCTCTCTCTCTCTGCAGGTGGTGCAGGAGGCGTTGGACCAGGCCAGCCAGGGCAGGACGTGCATCATCGTGGCTCACCGTCTGTCCACCATCCAGAACGCTGACCGCATCGCCGTGTTGCAGGGAGGAGTTGTGGTGGAACAGGGGACACATCAACACCTGCTGGCCAAAAAGGGAATCTATCACATGTTAGTCACAACACAGTTGGGCCATAACAGGGAGTAAGAGGACAGGGAGAGGACACAGAGAGCGCAACACAACGCAGACTATTTTTTATTTCACTGTATCAAGATGGCTGTATTTACACACCTGTGCCTTACAGCCTTACACCTCACATTTGTGTAGCTGGGTCTGATCCTCCTCAGTGTCTTCTCTGTGTCGTCTCTCTGGGGTCGTACACTTGAGTTGTGTGAAGACGAGTTACCTGTCAGTAAAATGTGAAGCACTGATTTCTGTTCGTTAGTTGTCAACTGACATTATTCTATTATTCAGGGAACACACAGTAGGAAAAGAAAAAAGAAATGACCTACGATTTAGCTGCATATGTTTCAGGACCATGGGAAGTCTGCTGTATTGATCCCTCTCTTGTGTAAAAAAAAGTATTTATACTATTATGGCCAGTGCTTTCTCCTCTAAGATGGAGCTACTGAAAGTCAACGCTCTGTTGCTGATTTTTGATTTTGTCGCCTATTGTGACCGAAATGCTGACAGCTAACAATACTCTGAATTTATTATGCATCATAATACATTTAACTGATCTTTGGCACTGAAATCACCTTCTTACAGATTATGTGTTTTGAGGAAAATTGTTTGATGAATACTTAATTGTTCTGCTAACATGTAAAAGAGTTTGGGTAAACACTGAAAACTTGTAAAATACTCAAGGAAGTGAACGTGTGCAGAGGTGAACCGTCAGTCACACAGTGGCTGCAAGAACCTTTTATGTTTGTACACAGAATTACTAACCTTTTTTGAGAATGTACTTGTATGATAAAGTTTAATATGCAAACAACAACTCATTGCCTCCTTTTAATATCATTGTGTATATGCTTTTTTTGTTTGTTTTTTTCAATATTCATATCTAGAGGTAAATAACTGCACTGGTTTTAATTCAGGTATTTGAAAGGAAAAAAAAGTATATTCACATTTATTTTTTATCTTAAAGTTACAGGTAAATCACAGATTAAGGCTTTAGATGGAGCAGAAATTATGAAAAAAAAATAGAAAAGGAAAGTTTTTTTGTTTAGTCATAACAGTTCACCGTTTCCTTTCACACAGGCCTTTCAGAGATCCCTGCCTAATGTAAATGTAAATAGTGCATAATTACTCACCCCTTAGTTTAAATTAAAGCACTTTAGCTTCAGTTTTGCCATTCAATTACAAGCTTGTATAGCATGGGTTCGCTATGCAGTGATTGATTCTATCAGATATTATTTATATACATTCACACACTGCCAATAATTAACCTTTGCCCTAGGATGCCAGGAATCAAACCCTCAACCCACTTGTACATATGACAGACAGTCCAAGCGATACATTCTAGTTCACAGTCTTTTGGTGGAAACGCATGAAAACCTATAATCCTGTGCTGAACTCAATGGAGCCGAAGTGATTATACGCATACGATTATACACATTTCAGTGGTTTAAAAAAAAAAATAAAAAAAATCTTGCATCGACACATAATCAACCAAAAATATCTTCCTCATAAACGTTGAAAAGATTTGTTACACATTAGTGGGGACTTTCACAGGAAGTCAAATAGCAAGTCAAATCAGTGCTATTTAATTTAAGAATGTCTTTTCTTAAAGTCTAAGGCCATGAATCAACGAAACCAGCAGTTATTAGTCTTAATTAACAACAAGAGAACAGCCACAGCGTCTGTTAACATGTTACTCACGAAGAAAAAGCACCAGCTTAGATTAAAAATCTAATCTATATGTACACCCGGATAATCAACTTTATACTTCGAAAGGTTTCTGTCCGTTTCTTTCCTTTTGCATTGATCTGTGCTGAGAACAAACATGACTTTCGCTTATTGCTGGCTATTAGCTGAGGGTTTGTGAACTGTAAGTACATGAATGCCCAAACAAGGAAAGAGGTATAAGGCAAAATGTGTAAATGAGCTCATGTGTTCAGCTGCTCCGCGTCCTCAAAGCTGAGACGTGGTGGCCACGTGAAGCATCTCGTGCATGGCGCTCGAGAAGTTGTTGAACAGAGTGCAGGCGTCTGTCTGATGACAGGATTTCCACGCCGACATGGATATCACAATCCTTGAGGGAAGAATGACAGAGTCGGTTCAGTTTTATCTACAGCAGCTGCTGAAAACTGAAGATGATTCATTTAAACCCTGCTGTTGGAATAGTATCAGAAGACAACCGCACTGAACCCAGTAAATCATATAAAACTTTGCACTACGGTTCCAAAACTCAACAAAGAAACCATTACCTGTCATCTCTGATACGGTAGAAGAAGCCATAGCCGTTGTGCACCATGGGAGCCACAGCTCCCAGAACTGTGGTGTATCCGACCAGACTGGACGACAGCACAAAGTTACCACCACCACCACTGCACACAAAAACACAACACAGTTACACAACGGCAGACCCACCCGCAAACGGACCAACAAAACCTCTCATCTAAAACACATCAAGACAACAACAATATGCCTACATCACTTCCTAGTTGCCGGTTAAACTGAGAATTGATTTCAACGTTTTTATTATTGTTTTTAAATCCCTAAGGCCCACTGTATTAGTGACGCACTACGCCTTCCAGCCCTCGGAGGGCGCTAAGATCATTGGGGAGTGTTTTGTTTTGTTAATGACGGACAGTAAGAGGAAAACCAGAGGAAGTAGCTTGTAGCCAAAAACAAAGCAATGGAAACAACGGCCAACACTCAGGCCATTGTAGTTTTTAAATGTAGACTGAAGACTTTTAATTTGAATATGCTTTTAACTTAATATACTATCTATTTAACAATCGGGTGTCCTTTTTAACATTTATTTAAACTCATACATTTTATTTATTTTGTACTTTACATTTAAGATTTTCTCTTTAAATATCTCATTCTCATTTTAGCTGTATTGTATGAAATTACATGTATTCTTGTTACACCTAATCCTATCTTTTCAATTGAACTTATGTAATTAGATACGTACTTTACTTTTTTCTTTTTAGTTATGTTTGACATATTTTACATATTTTGCAGTAGAAAATGGATGGATGGATATTCCTAAAATTTTTATTTATAATACTCTATATACTATTCATTTTATGTTGTTAATTTGAAATGATTGTGTACAGCACCTTGAATCTGCCTTTGTGTATAAAAAGTGCTCTATAAATAAAACTGCCTTGCTTTGCACTTCTCCACACAAGACATTCAAACTCTCTAATGCACTGAAGTGTATCAAACTTATCATGCATCAATATGTGCAATGGACACAGCATTAACCTAAATCTGAATAAAAAATAAAAGCCCAGGAGAACAAGCCTGCCTTTCAACTAAATGGGCTAAAATTTAGCCTCTTAAATATTTTTTTGAATATTGCAACCCTGGCACCCTCATGTGGAGAATAAAACAGTAGAAGATGGATGCATGAATGGATGGATGCATATCTATGACATTAGGTGCTCTACATTTACACTGTAGCTGTGATGACGACTGTTCTACTGCATTTATGCTCATATTTAGCAGATATTCTGACATATTGGCATGTATTCATCACACACCAGGTCCAGTTGTGTCTGTTGGCTCATAACATGTGTGTGACACATAAGCATTAATGTTAGTATTTACACCTGGTACACCTTATTTCCAAGTGTTTTAAAACATGTCACAGTGACGCCACTGAATATCTTGTGTGACTCTACCTCTTTGTGTAGAGTGGGTCCATGAAGAGTTCCGGAGTGGGACGTCCCTCCTCTTTGGCAATAAGATACAGACCGAAGAGATGTCGGTCAAAACCTGACAAGAGTGTCACAGAATAGCAGGAGATGATGTTAAAAACACACGAGTTCTTGTTCACAATGATATCACATGTACAAAATACTGATACTTGTATGAGGGACAAAGCACAATCCATTGCTAGTCTACATCTGATTTTTATAATAATAGCAATGCATTTTATTTTTAAGCACCTTTTCAAAACTCAAAGATAACATGATGTTGTCTATGTACAATGCCTTGAGATAATATACAAATGAAATTGTATTGAACTGAATTGAATTGAATTTACTAAACAAACAGACAACAATAGAATGCAGAAACAGGACGACAGTAAACAGAAAATGGAGTGTGAGAGAGAATAGGCTATTTTAAACAGGTGGGTTTTGCCATTACAGTACAGTAAAGTAATCTAGGAATAGAACAACAACCCACCAAAAAAGTTAATTCAATAAATATTTTAACAGCATGGCTAACTTATTTAATTTAGTCTATTATAGTAATAAATACATTCAATGTGTTTTTATTCTAAAATGTTGTTTTCTGTTTATGTTATTATCGACAAACATATTTTTGATTTACTTTTACATCAAAACCAAGCCAGGAGGAGGATTTCTTCTCAGACAGTTCAAGTATTTGAATTAAAAAACACCAGAATGTCACCACTGCTCAGTGACAAATATTAGAACTAATGTGTTGGTTGAGATTCCAACAGCAGGTTGTGGGGCAACAGAATGAGCAACGGTGTAGCCATAGATTTAAGAAAAAATATTTCCATTCACATGTATTTGAGGATTAGATCATTTGGACACTGTAGGTGTGAATGTGACGTGACAGTGGATGGTTGTTTGTCTCTATATGTGTCCCTGTGATGTTACTGGTGACCTGTCCAGAGTGAACTCCGCCTTTCACCCTATGTCAGCTGGGATTGGCACCACCACAACACTCATGTGGAGGAGGAAGTGGTAGAAGATGGATGGATGGATGGATGGATAAAAGGGTTCTCTAGTGAACAGAGATATGTAGTATCACAAGCAAGTTAAATAATAACCTTGTCCTTCCTGAGCGTCAGCCATAAGCTTGTTGTGTTGATTAAAGGCCAGCAGCATGGCTTTCCTCTTGGCATTAACCTGAAGGAAAAATGTTCATGTACCATGTAAAAAAAAAACATGACTGAGTCCACACACTTTTTGTGAGATATCCACAGATTTGTACACTCACGTCACATGTTGGGTCCAACATTGCTTTACACCAGTTCACAGCCTCCTGAGTGCAGGGTCTCATCGTCTCCGTCCTGCCGTGGTAGAACTTGCGCGTCATTGCGGTCTCATAGCAGCTTCCTGGCCTGACGTCAACAAAAAAAAAGAGGGGAAATGCAGTTTCACTCACTTCATGTGCTCCAAATTTCAGTCAAGGCATGGACTAAACTTTAGAACCGGTCTATACCCTTTGTGTATTCTGTAGTAAGCCAGCTGCACTGCCAGCTGAACAAAGGTATCAGGATGTAGCTTCTTCTGTCTGATGGCTGCTTTTCCAAACGCAGTGAAAGCGTAACACAAAATCTGCAGATCCTGTGCCTGTAACGCCCAAAACAGAGAGTGCGAGTCAAACAGCGCTGATAACACTGGTCAACACCATCAATTTATTGTTTCAGGTTTTTTTTTCTGATTTAGGATAATTTTAATGTGCTGAATCCAAAAACAACATTGGTTTTGCTCAATCAGGTCAACTTTCTGAACAAAGCTACATATTTGTTTTTTAAGATATTTTTTTATATGTACGGCTATTTACACATCATATGATGCAAAATTCATTTCATGCAATAAACACATTCTGAGGATTTTGCATGTGCCAACTGACGAACAATTGTTTTTTTATATATTACAAGTGAGTGAAATGGCTTCGAAGATCTTGCAAAAAATAAGCCTGACGTATTCTGCTACATCTGCGGTGAATACACCATTGTTCCTAACAGCAATCTATTAGAAATTTTTTTTCTCCTAAAACCTTTTTTGGATAAGAAATATTAACGAAAATCAACTGATAATGTCACAAAAACATAATCAATTTAGTCAGAAGATTTGATTTTTCAAAATGAAATGAGCATAAAAACCTGACCTGATTGAGAAAAACGTCATTTTTTGGATTCAGTTGAAAAGACATAGACAACATACACATTTTTTCTGTAACCCAGTGTAATAGACAGGTATGTTTGTGTCAGGTGTTCTGTAGTTTAGTTCGGTGTTAAGAACCGACTCACAGTCTCCATGTATTGCTTTTTGGCCAGGCTGATGTCACTCTGGACTTCATCGTCCACAGTAAAAACCAGCTCCTCAGGAAAGGGCATTGGTCTGACGGCGTCTAAGCCCTACACAATCAAAGAAATCAATATGTTTAAAGCAGAGAGACACATTTAAAACAGGCAGTAATAATAACATCTTCAGCTTTTTTAATAGAAGGATATCATGGATGGAGCTTTACCTTCCATTTGCCTTCTGTAGCTTTGATTTGCTGATCCAAATACCAACACATAGACACCAGAACCATGGCATCATATGGAGCATGCTGTAAAACAATAGCATTAGTTTATTTATCTTTTTTTTTTTTTTTAATCCTTTTAACAAATATATTCTAAGGATTTCACACAGCTCTTCAACTGGAACACATTTCTACTGTATAAGGTTTCTACAACTGGAGATGCAACTGTACTGAAAGATGATCATGGGCATCAAAGTGAATGACGACTGCACAGTCTCTAAATCCTTTTATCATAAAACATACACAAGCAAACTCACATCACAAATGGATCCAAATGTGCCGTCTGAGAACACCACTGAATTGTACGACTTATCACCCCATCGAATGGTGGGGTCGCCTGTCAGTGCTTCGAGAGTAATCTGTGTTTAGAAATGAAAAAATATCAAAATAAAAATCAGATGCACATGTTCTTGTAGAAAAACAAAGAAAGAAAGATAACAGAAAATAAAAACAACAGAGACTGATGCACTGATAAATAATTCAAATGAGAGCAGCTAGTACATTTGTGTAGTTCTCTGGAGTGGAGTAGGGTTTGGTTTCATCCAGAGATATGATGAACAGGCTGCTCTGAATTGTTTCAAGGATGGTCTCATTGTGTGGATCGATGCTTATTAGAAGCTCCCTGGCCTGTGGAGATAGTAAACAGATAAGTGCTTTTGTCATGGGAGAGTCTTTCCTGAGGGTAATCCATACTGTGCGTTACTCACAAATAATTCACAAAGATGTCTCCAAACCTGAGCAGCCTCACCTTTGCCCACCGGGTCCTCTCCTCTGAGGTGAGAGCAGCCACTCCCTCTCCCTCTGGCTCTCGCTCACAGCAGTCCTTTATGTAGCTCAGCTGCCTGCACATGTTAACATGCACATCCTTCATTCATTCACTGCTGTTGTTTTATTTATATTTGTCATATTCTGTGACACAGAGGGGCCACAGCTGATCTACAAGGTACACCAGAGGCTTTTCTCAAACGTTATCTCTTCATATTAGTGATGTAAGTGCAATAGGCTGTTAAGTGTCTGTGGAATTATTATCTCTTGTGCAACTGGATGGTTTGTGCAATATGCAGCTGGGCAATGTGTACTAATTAGTTTTTCTTCCACTTTTCCCTTATTCAATTTATATTGATCACCTGTGACATATATAGAGGTTTTATTTATTGATTGTGATGCATGTAGCACCAATGATAGCAACATCAGTTCCCATAAAGGGACCCATAATGTACATGTATTTTATTGCATTATATTTTTTTCTGTTTTACTGGAAATAAAATGTAAAATAAAACATCTACCATTTATATTCTTCACACCTTTCTTTAATAATTCTAATGAAAATAACAAAGACAAGAAGAAGAGGTGTGTGTGTGTTTGTACATGTACTGAGTATTAACTACCTGAACAGTTCAGGAGGAGTGAGGATCTGTCCATCACAAAGTGCATCAAATGTGAAGATCCGTCCGTGACACATCACTACCAAATGGGAGGGGCATGGACCCTCACGCTCTATGACAAAGCAGAAAATGTATTTTACACAATGATGATATATATGCAAGATCAAGAGGTGTGTGATCAGTTTAGGTGTGTCTGTAGATTGAAGATAAGAACCCAGTTTATTCTACCTGTCCTAAAGTAGTTGTAAATGGTGTCCTTTTGTACTCCAGGCACTTTGCATGTACAGAACATCATTCTGAACTGGTCCATATCTAAAGGTACTTTCCCAGCTTTCTGTGGTGCCAGTTTCTCCCTAAATCACCCAGAGGAAGTAAATAATACAAAATTAGATATGTATGTGACTTTGAGTTAAAAACAAAAACAAAGAATACAAACTACAGCTTATCTACAGTACGTGTACGTGGGAATGTCTCACATGCGGATCAGGTCCCAGTACTGCAGTGTAAACCATGTGTTTAGGCTGGCTCTCTGAAGATGGACTCCCTCTGCAGGAGGCCACCAGTGCTCCAGGTAGGGCCCTGGACCAGCAAAGTTCACAGTCAGCTGCGAGGGCACGCGGACTTCCAGATATGCTGCATCTAACCACCATTTTTCCAACTGGGGATTTAAAAAATAGGCAAGTAATTTGAATCCCCACGATTAAAAGGGGAACGCTGTAGGGCAAAAACAATACATTCCCAGCTGAATTACACACCCAGTTCTTCTTTGTCTTGGCTCTCTGCAGTAGTTTCTGGTGCAACTCTTTGCCAACACCTTCTTGGAATTTCCTCACAATGTCCTCAGTTACCTTAAACTCTTCCTCTGATGCAAATGGATGAACTGTTAGAATACAAAGAAGTAGTAGAGCAGTCAGAGAATCAGTCTATCAAGTCAACACCAACTCTGGATCACTGTGAACATTCTGCATTTTCTGTAGAATAAAACAACTATCATTTTAATTCATTTTAAACTATATACAAATATACATTTGCTCACATCAAATTGTTTTAATGCTTTTATCTTGTTTTTACTCTGTAGCACTTTGAGATTTGCTGTCAAATGTAAAGTGCATTACAAATAAAATATGTTATTATTAATATTATTATTATTATCATTATAGAAATATGAGGAGACAGTAATTTTACATTTCAATTAAAATATGAATATAGTAATATACATTACTGGCCAGTTAAGAGTTTATCTTTATACAAAGTTTAATCAATTATAAATTAAATACGTTCACACAAAATCGGCTCCACATGACTCTCTCTGTGTTTCTCAGTATAGTGGTGTTTCGATCTTTTTCGCCCCATGACATTGCCGCACTGGACAAAGGGAGTGAGTTGTTTTATTTCAAAACAGCTGCAGGCAACAACAACATTGAACGAGTAAAGCAAACAGATCAGAGTATGACTGAAAACCAAAAAGTGAATTTTACTAATCAAACAACCCAGGTCCTTGCCCCTGAGCGGTCTATGTTTACACACACAGCTATATTATCAGACCTCAGTCAGGTGTGATAGTATTGCTTGGCAGTCTGTTTTTAGATGTTGCAAAACAAATGTTACAGCAGCAGAATAATAACAACAAAAGTTATGCACTGCAGCTTTTCACAGCTGAAGTCTATTGACAGTGTAGTTAAGAGGCCAACAAGCACAGTATTTCAGAATGATAACATCGACTATATAACCCACCATAATTTGATTTGTCCAGCAGCAGGATGTACAAAGCTTATACCCTACCTGCATCCAGGTATTTGTTAAGGCTGCTCTCCAGTGACGGCACAGGTAGAGATGGCAGACTGCTTTGGTAGTGAAAGGTCTGCTCTGGCAGAGACTCTGACAAAACATTTGCCATTTCTTCCCCTGTAATACAAACAAAGGCTGCACAGTCAAAAAGCTGAGGGTGACATTACTTTATATCACTGGTATGAGGGAGTTAAACATTGCAGGTTGTGGCATCAATGTACTGAAAAAGTCTTTCCAAATGTCTGTGCATGAGCAACAAACATATAACAATTTTTCATTATCATAACACGTTTTGTGATTTTTCAGCATAGTAAATGTGAATGTTTTCTGGTTTCTTTGCTCCACATAACAAAGGCATTATTAAAACTGAATCATTTTGGTTTGTGGACAAAAACAAGACATTTGAAACCATCATCATTCCCAGGTTTGAAAAAACACTGATCGACATCTGACATTTTATGGACAAAACAAGTACTTGATTCATTGACAATATAATGAACAGATGAATTGATTATGAAAATAATCGTTAGTTGCAGCCCTAATGCATTCTGTGGACTCTGTGGACTGTATGAAACGGGCCATAAGAAAAGTAACACAAAATCTAAATAGTCGCAGGCAGAGCCTTTGTGCTTGGAATGTCACAGGCAATAATAATCCTTTACGTAGGTTAATCTCTATAATGTGCACATTTTCTTATTTTTTACCACTTTGAGGGTAACAAAGGATGGCCATTATTTAAAGTGTTTATACAGTTTCCAACAGTCAACGATGAAATATTCAAAAGGTCTTGTTTTGACAGACTAACAGTTAAAAACCCTTTAATATTACGTTATTTGCTTGAAATATGGCAATGCCTGTGATTTACGAACCTAAGAATCACTATTAGATAGCTGCATCTCAATAAATGAAGTGTCTGGTTAGGAAAAACTGTGTTGAGATAAAATAAGACTCAATTTACTTTTAGAGAAAGAGCTGCAGAGCAGAGCTGCTTTATTGAGCTGCTACTGTCTGCAGCACCTGCACTCAAGTGTCCAAACGTCATCGAGCGGGTGTGCCAATAGGTCAGTCCCCCCCCAGGAACTTCCAGATCCTTCATATTCAGTCTCAGAAGAATTTGTCCATGTATAGTTCTCTAATCTCTACATATGGATACATGCCAATGTTCCAATGTTCCAAAGGTGGTAAATTTAGCAACTTTATAGTTAATGTTTTAGTTACAAACAAAAAGGCAGCAGTTTAGAGTACTGTCGCCCACAAGTGGACATTGGAGGTATAGACTGGGCTGAAATGTGTCTATTTAAATGGTAATCACAATTATTTGGTTAAATTTTGTTATAATAATATAAAATATATACATATATATATTAATATATATAATTTTGCTTTATGTCCATGTTGCGTTACATGGCCACTTTATTAGGTACACAGAACTCCTACTGCTGTTGCCCATCCGCTTCAATGTTTGAAGTTTTATTCATTCAGAGATGGTCTTGGCTATCTTGGCATAGCTTGGCTTTAAGGAGTTGAAAAATCTGAAAACCTGTTTTAATTCTTAAAATTTTTTTAAAAAAAATTGACAATTAATTTAATAATTGATGAATTGTTTCAGCCCTAGATATTTGAAGATGGACACTAGGGGTGGGTCAAAATATGGATTTGGTGATATATCGCTGTCGTTCCTTGTGAAATTCAATAACCGATAGGCCAGTCAGGGCAAATATCGATATTCAAATGAACAAATTACGGCTCTCTAAAGTAAAGAGTCTCTGCCGTTTCACTCGCCAGGCATCACTACTTCATGTCTCCTCCCAGTGGTGCTGCTCAAATGAATGAGGGAAACTTTGGTGGAAGTTACCAGACTTTATGCACTTTGTTCTATATGTTGTGAATAAATAGATCCTGCACTTACACAGATATTGTGATGTATCGCTATATGATTGTCTTCAAAAATATTGATCGTCACAGAATCGCAGTATTGTGATATTATTGATATCGTGGACCATGTATCGTATATCTTATCGTATTGTGAGTTACACCGTGATTCCCACCCAGAGCATAAGCGTACTACACAGATGCTTGGGGCCCCCTGGTGGTAGGGAGGCCCTCAGTAGTGTATGAGGAAAAAACCCAAAAAACATTTTAACATATTGAAGAATTCTAGATACTAAATGATGTTGAGCTTAAGCTATTTGGTTTAATTTTGCCGTTGACAATTGCTAATTTGATACACATTTGCACATCTGTTCTAAATTTCAAAAACCAAGTCATTAAACTGGTTCACTTGTTTAATTCAAGTTCAGTATCACCACACTCATTGCTTCACTTTAAATATGAAGTTCAAATTAGACCTGGGGGGGCTTAGGACCCCATAAAGTCTTGGGTCGGCCCTGTTTCCCCCTTATTCAACAGGTGTACCTATTAAAGTGACTGGTGAGTTTGACGCAGCACCAGTATAACTGCAGTTGATTTGCCACTATGTGTATCTGCGTAACATTCACTTCACATTTTAAACGCGCCGATAAACGCCGTCAGTGTCACTTAAAGCTATCGACATAAACAACAAAGAAAGTGGTCGAGTCGTTTTACTCGACTTTAATAATTTAACGGTTTCATTTGAACTAGCTAACTTGAAGTTGTTGCACTGTGTTAGCAACTCACGGCACATAGGCTAATGCTATAGCATCAACATCATCAACAACAACAACAGTAGCAGCAATAGCAGCAGCAGCGTTTCAAACGTGTGCATAACATGCTTTAAAACACCGTGTTTGCTTTAAAGCACTGCACCTAACTCTGCTCACCGTGTTCAGGATATGTTGACTCAAACCTCAGGCATCCAGAATCAGCAGCAAGTGAAGTGAAGTGTGTTCTGTTGTGTTCTAGTGTTCTGCTCCTCGCGTCCTCACCTTTGCCCCAGTGAACCGCTGTCCCACTGCCAGCACGGAGCACACTGCGCATGCGCGAACGATGTGCTCGCAATAATAATGAGGTCAAGTCAACTTTCAAGCTGCTCTGGAATGAACCCTCGTCCCAACATTGAAGTGCTTACATTATTAAACGCAAGTGTCACTGGTGTTGTTACTGTCATGTTTTTAATTTGTTCTTTAACAATAAGTTACCTTCTTTCTTTTCTTTTTTTTAAATCTGTCAGTTGACTAGGAATGGAATGATACACAATTTTATTGTGCACTGGATTAAAAAAAGCACTCACTTAATGTCCTTCCTCAGGATAAGCATGAATGGGTACAACTCTGACTTAAAATACTGTCCAGTCTGACAACATACAATATAAATATTGATTTATTTTTGTGCCAGTGAAGCCAGTCATTTCAGGAAATTGTGATTTTTGATCATCTGGTTTAAAGGTTATGTAAGACGTGTGTTATATGTTAAGTCCTAAAATGACCAGGATATTTCATGAGTCTAAAGCATTGGTTCTCAAAGTGTGATGAATTACAGTTGATAGTTTTAATCCAGGAGCTAGTAAGCTTGTTAAATATTTATTGGACATTACTGGATACAGACCAATAAGTGTAGAACTGCAATCTGTTTTTTTTGTTTTCCTTTGGTGGCCCTCAGTCCAATGTTGGGTTCCTAAATTGGCCCTCAGTTATCAAAACTTTGAGAACCCCTGGTCTAAAGCCTGCCCCATACTGGAGGATAATTCTCAATCTCAATCCGATTTTAGCTTGATTTGAACGGATTATCTGGCCAAATGATCCTGGATTGTGAGGGATGAACAGAAGTGGACGCATCTGTCTTCCCGATTGCAAATCGTAAGTATCAATCACGTTTGATATTTACAACTGAACGGAGATTGGGGAGTGAACAGAACCCTGCAATAACCAATGAGAGCTAGTTTACTGGTAAATGGATGTTGCAAACTTTTAATTAGAACTGTAACTTGCATAAGCCAAGTTGATTCTGTTATCTCAGCCATGACCGGGCCACACGGTTGGTGTGGTGGTTAGCACTTTTGCCTTTGTAGCAAGAAGACCCGGGTTTGTGCATGCTTCCTTGCACGGCTCAAAAACATGCAATATAGGGATTTGAATAGGTAGATTGGACACTATAAGTGAATGGTTAAATGGTTGTTTGTCCCTGCGATGGACTGGTGAACTGTCCAGGGTGTAACCTCAGCTGAGAACGCCCCCCATGACCCTCCTCCTACGGAGGGTAAAGTGGTGGAAAATGGATGGATGCACACACAACAGCTATTAACTGACAACGTCCATCTCCATGTTTGTTTATATTCTGAAGTCACGTGAAATCATGTGGGTTTCTGTGGGATCCCAAATCTCTGGAATCTCCTCCAACAAGCTTCAACACTTGTGATGTCAGCAGAGAGGACCGAACCTAAAAAGCTTCACTGCCCCTCTCAAAAACGCACTTTTACTAACTTCAGTAGGTTCAATGTTAATACAAATAAAACACGGTGAACGGTGGGACACTTGTGTATGTGAATGTGCATGAATACAGTGTAATGCCAGGTACTATTATGAAAACTACTCGAACATGTACTCATACTGTGTTGCAGTTGTTGTTTTTTTTACTTTTAACTGCTCACGAAAAAATGTGACTATACTAACATGGGTTTTTTTTTTACATAAAACATTGTGTATTTTTCACAACAGTAACATCCGTTTATCTGAAAGAAAATGCACACAAATGTCTGAATAAGTGTCCTCTCTGTGCGATGAGTATATGATAAAATAATGGATTTCTTCTCAATGCAAAAGCAAAGTCAAATTCCTATAGTAGAGAGAAAGAGAGAGATTTTATTTTTGAAAGAATTGTGCAGTTAATCATGTTCACATTTTAGTTTGTCCAGTTTTGACTAAAGATCAAGTACATTACAACATATTGATGTGCACATGTATTTAAGCATAAACAACAAACATTGGATTAAGTTCCAATTAGTGGATTGAACATTTAGCCTCAGAAGATGCATAGAAATGGCTTAGTTGTCGAAATTAAATGTAAAAATCAATGTCAATCTATAAAATAACAGCACCAAAAAAAAACTAAGATATCACATTATTTTGTATGGATAAGAATGGCCCCTGAAAACAGAAGGCCACTCATGACAAAGGCGCAGCACAGTTTTATTACTGGAGTTAGTATGCAGTCTTGTTCTTCGCTTTAATTCTGCTCAATCAGCTTCATATCCCATATTTGCTGACGATTTCCTTGCCTAGGGCGACGTAGGCTGACATGGCATCGTCCTTGGACATTCCTGAAACAAAGAGTCGAGATACAAAAACACGCCTGAGTCAAGGTTTTCGTGTACGCTGTGAATTATTTACTGTTCTCGTCAGAACAAAATGGAACAATCGTCATTTACATTGACCAAAATGTCTCAACCGTTCAATGGGTTGTCGTGAAACTTACAGCATACGTTATATCGGAACCCTGAGTTACAGATGCACCATGAGTCATTATCAGCCATTTCAAAATCCCATAAAGGAATAGAATCAGTCAATATCAATGTGTGTGAATGTCGAAGAAACCAATAAATTGTGGTTTAGAACTTTGTTAAACTTCTACTTCACTCATAAACTCTATGTCGAAATTATATTCGGATATATATTTTTATTGTTATTACTGTCCAGCCCTGACCAAAACTTGACTCAGCTTTACTTAGCACTTTTTGCCTTAAAGCGGACCTAGACTGGAAGTTCCAATTAACGCTGTTTTTTAGTGTGTATCTGCGTCATTACCTTGTTTAAGAAGCCTTGGAGGTTCTAAACAAACAGTTCAGCCACTGCTGAGAACGCTGTGTTTTATTGTAAACTCAGGCTCAGCGAGATCTCTGAAAAAACCCTTCTGGTTACGTAAACAGCGGTTCTCCTGAACAGCAGATCCTCCTGCTTCAGGCACTAGTCCGGGCACATCCGGTTGCGTACATTGAACCGCAGAAGAAGAATAACGTCCGTTGTGGAGGTGTTTCACGAGCGACAGTGTCTTCTGACTCCGGGTCAAAGTCATAAAAGGGACTGCGGCGGGGAGTCGTGACGAAGCTATTTTTAAACACTGTTAAAACAATGTTTTGATAATGAGTAGCAGTGCATCCACCGTTCCAGAGGGGGGAGCTGCGCTTCTGAGAGCGGGTGTGCTGATTATGTCACTTCCGGGTATTGGCCAATCACAAGACAGTTGGGAAGGCTCTACGCTGGCTGTCCAATCACAACACAGTCTGTCTTCCTCGGGGCGAGATTTCTGTCTGAAACAGCGTGGCTGACGAGAGCTTCAGTGAGGAGAGATTTCTATCGGCTCGTTTAAAGCCACTAGGAGGTTTTTGACCATGAAAACAAGTTAATGTATGTAAGTAGACCTCCATATATATAACTCACATATATGTGCAACAGGACCACTCTATGTGAGCTTTAATTTCAGTGTTAAAAAAAACAATCCACACAGCTTTCCAAATAACGGTGGCAGAAAAAGGACTATTATTCCAGCCTGAGCATAGGTGAGCTATTGCATGACATTACATCACTTTGGTCAACATCTGACTGTTCATCTTGTTCCACGTTTGTCCCAAAGTTCACTCATCGCTGTATGTTTAAGCAAGTAACGAGTTTTGTTTATTCAATTTTAAATCCATGTTACCTTTCCTGGAGTCCCAGGCGTCCCACTTGGCTTTTCCTTTCATGTCAAACAATCCCGGTCGATCTGCAGTGTTGTCAAAGCAAACAGAGGGGATGAAACATTATTCAGAATGTAGGGAACAGCACTGTGAGTGAGCGCGTTGTCCTGTAGCGAGTCGTACCGGTGTTAACGTCTCCAACCGTTGCCTGCTTATAAAGCCCATAGAGGTCCAGCAACTCCTGGTCCGTGGGCTTCGTCTTCACGGTCTTCACATCCTCCGCCATCTTCTCAAACTCTGCCTGCAGGTTTACACATGGTCAGAGAGGAGACACAGGCAATTCAATCCTGTGAGACTGCAGTGGCTTTGTTGAGCACATGCTTGCGAATTGTGATGGGGGTGCACAGCCTATGGTGTCTGTCTGGTGCAGTAAAAGTGTTGACTATGAAAATTAGGGATGGGAATAAAGTCCAATACTGGTCAAAATCACTGGATTAGATATCGGTCAGATACAGAATAAATGTAAAAATTCTCTATGTTACACTACAAATGTGTTGTAAACAGCTTCATACGTTCATAAATGGTCTAAAATGACTAATATTGGTAAATACTCGAGTTTGTGATATCCGGTATCGGACACAAAAACAAGTGGTTTCGCCCCATCCCTAATGAAAATGTGCATATTAATGAGTTACAAACAGCACTGAATAAGAACTCGGTGTCTAGTTTTCCATTCATAGCACGGAGCCTTGGTTGCACAAGCTGCAGACAAACAATAGGCTCTTATTTGACACCCCAGTGCTTTTGAGCCAGTTTGAACAATCTACTTGGATTAATTGGATCTGGAGCATTGCACAACAGATACTTATGGAGCATGGGAAACCCTTTAAGTACAGACAAAAACTTGTATCCCCTTCCATCCATGTCACCATATTGATTTTTGCAAGACTTTGCAACACAGACAAAAGCGTCCTAACACCGACACAGACAAAATGGCAACTGACAGACTTCATTTCAACATCAGACTACTAATAAATATGAAGTCATCTGGCAGCCACTTCGAAGATACGACTCATATCTTATCCAGCTTAACCTAGAATGACTGCAATAGAGACGCACGATATTGGACTTTTAGCCGATATCTGCTATATCAGGAGTGCTTGGGCCAATAACTGATACCAATATGATATACGTTATTCCCTGTGCCCAAGAGGTTTTTTCGTCTCCTGTGGTGAAATTAACATAATATTTTGCCTACTCATGTCTCAGCAGATGTAAATATACATTTACCGCTGTTATAGCAGGCTCCAGTATAAAAGTCAAGGAAGTAACAGCCTATTTAGCCTAATGTTGTCGTCATTAGTTATTTCAGTTATATCGTGTTTGCCAATATAAAATATAAATTTTACTGATATTTACTGATACTGATATTGTCCTGATAACATGCAGCCCTAATAAAAACAGACAGATCCAACATTACTTTTGGTTTCTAAGACATTTTGTTGATTAATTGTCATGCCATTTTTTTTTTTTTTCACAGAGACTCAGGAATAATGTTCATATAACAAACTGATCTCACCAACAACAACAGTACAGCCCAAATATTTGCATTAAAAAAAATCTTTTGCAGACTGCAAATCATGCTTATGTTTTGAAATCATGTCTTGGCATGTGGCGCCACCTACCGCCGTCTACCCATCATTGCAGTCAGTAGAGTCTCAGCTGCCGAGCAAACACGGGTTGCCAGTTAGGTCAGAAAACGAAACCTAAAAGACCTCGGTATTTTGAATTTGAATGTAGTAACTGTTTTTGGCCACATTCTTACATATGGCACCTTTAAATGAGTGTGCTGTCCCTGTCTAAATGAACAGATGGATTTTGTTTAACAAGGCACTTCATACTACATTTCCCATTGTGATATTATGTAAATACACTACAAACAAAAATAACGACAGAAACTCAGTATATATCAATATACTCTGAGTATATGTTTTATTAAAATCTTTTCCATTAAGAACCTGCATGTTCTACTTTTCTATATTATACCTTATGCTTCAGTAATCTTCAATAATCTGCAGATTACAACCAGAGTGAACAGATCTGAACGTTTCACACCCGGTTTTCGTCCTCAAAGATGGATGACGCCATGCAAAGGCGTGAACGAGCGGCGGCCGCTACAACAACCGCTATTCATTTTGCACATCGATGATAACGATCGCTCTGATCTGCGGTCAGAGCAGCTGCAAACATGGAGGAGTCGAACACAAGAGGAGTAAATGCTTTACCTGAAGAGACATTTTTAGCAGATGCAGACTCGTCGTAGTTCAGATGAATAACGTGACTCTGCAGACTGGAGAGACTTCACTGTGCAGCTGTTCCGTCACTGACCGCAGCTCCACACACACACACACACACAGGCCTGAGGAGGAGGAGGAGGAGGAGGAAGAGGAAGAGGAGGGAACAGAGCTCTGTGCAGGAGCTGATTGGCTGCCTGTCACACACACATACATACACACTGGTTTCACATAGACATAATGCATTCCCCAGCCCCTTTACCCTAACCTTACCCTAACCTTAACATATTACTATAATTCTAACCCTTACCCTAAAACCAGGTCTTAATCCTTAAAAAGCCTGGACCAGCCAACATGTCCTCACAAGGTCAAAATGGCCATTGTTAATAATAAACAGGTAATAAAACACTATATAATATGGTAATACAACAGTAAAGTATGACTGTAGTAATAAATATAGAGTGGTAAAATATTTTTGTCCCAACTATTACTATATCATTGGGTATGTTTGTGTTTCTGACAAACTATCCAGCAGTATAACGCTGCTCACACACCAGACAGACAGCACACACACTATCTCACCTCATCACTAAAAAGAATGATGTACTCAGGTCACATCAGCACACATTAGACTCATGTAATGCATTTAACAGTCTTATCTTATCTTCACCTATTTGTGAAGACAAGGCGCGAGTGTCCTCTCTGCTATATATCAGGTCAGAAGCAAGATGAGCAGGAAGAAGAAGATAACAACAATGGATTTCAGATAGAGATGTTACTATTACATGGTGGAGTGAAGCTTCTGAATCCACTGCAGCAGGTCTTCTACTTCTTCTTCTAACACTGTGCAACTTTGATAAAAAGCACATAAGATCAGAGAACATCATCACATGAAAGGTCAAAGCTTGAAGTTCCATCATGCTGAAAGTCATGACAGTCTCAAAGAAAACTGTTTATTTTATATAAAGAAAAACATTAGGGCCTGAGCACTGATTGGTGCAAAGGCCCTTTGATTATTCTTTTTTTTTTAAATCATCGTCGATTGTCTTTTTCTTTATTGTCGCACTATTTGAGCTCACGTTTGAGGTCCATCGTGTCCTCAGAAATGTTTCAATCTGACTGAGTTGTAGAGCGATCTGATTCATTATGCACCAAAGTACTACTACTACTACACTATTACTCCTACTACTACTACTGCTACTACAACACTATTACTGCTACTACTACTACCATTACTGCTACTACAACACTATTACTGATACTACTACTACATTTTTACTGCTACTACTACTAAACTACTACTACTACTACGACACTATTACTACTACAACTACTACTACAACACTATTACTGCTACTACTACTGTTAATTCTAATAATAATAATAGTATTAGTAGTAGTAGAAGTAATAACAACAACAATACTACTACTACTAACCTAGTAACTAACCTAATAATAATAATAATAATGATAATAATAATGATTTGATGGAGTGGAATTTATGTTTTGTTTTTATTGCAGGTTTCCACTCATACACAAGTCACTGTAAGTCATTTTCAGCTTATCAAAATCGACAAATGTTCCTTCACAAATTACCTATAGTTAAATAATGTATTAGGATGTTATTGAATCTGTACTCTATAATAAAGTAAATATTCTGGATGCTTAACCCAGAATAAAGGCATGGTGTAGTACTGCCCTTTGGCCACTGGTCGGTACTATATGGCGTGTTTAAATAAAGTTGTCTCCATTCAAAAGAAACATGGCGGTCTGTTGTGTGGTTCACTCATGCCGCTGATGAAGACGTAAACTCTCCTGATATTGTTGTTAAAACGTGTTTTTTGCTGCGTTCAAACTCAGGTAAAGTATCGTCTAGTGTCATTGTTTGCCGTGTTTGTGGTTGAGTGTTAAAACGGCCACGCAGTCTTGAACGGGGGGAGTTTAATTTACACAAAAATATTTGACCAGCAAGTGAAGAAGAATCACTCGCATCGTTTTCAAGTGGAAATAAAACACTGTTATAACGTTGCATCTCCGCCTCTTGTACACTAAATATTTGTATATATTTAAAAACACCCCGTTTAATTTAAGTGCCTCAACATTGTACTGCATAAAATAAAATAATATAATATTAAAGCAAATATTATTTTCACCGCTGTTGTTGTTGTTGTTTCACTTATGTCATTTTTGTACATTTTTATTTTTACATTACATTATTTGACTTGAAGTGTTATGCACCTGTTTTCATTTCAACAGAATTCTGACATGGCCACTCCAGCAAAGCCAAGTAAAAAGGAAACTAAAAAGTACATTCCAACTAAGACGTCTCTCACCTCACCCTTCACCCCGACATGGGGCCCACTCCCCCAGGAAGACATGCAGTTCATCCTGAAAACCCTGAAGGACAAGCTGACCTCCATGGGTCTTGAGAAGAAGGAGGTGAAATGTTTCCAGCCATGGAGGAAAAAGAAGGAGCAGAAAGCTGCTGCTGTCATGACAGAACCTGCTGTCCACGTCTCACCGGATGCTCCCCAAAACGGCTGGACGGATGTGGCAGCCAGACGACAGCTGGCCATTGGCATCAACGAAGTCACCAAGGCTCTGGAGAGAAATGAGCTCAAGCTGGTGCTGGTGTGCAAGTCCGTCAAACCCAGTCACATGACGAGTCACCTGATTCCGCTGAGTGCAACGAGAGGAGTGCCGGCGTGCCAGGTGCCTCGACTGAGCTTGAGCGTGTCTGAGCCACTGGGGCTGAAAAGTGTCCTCGCACTGGGATTCAGACACTGTCCCTCCAGTGATGAGGAGGTCTTCACTGACACTGTTGATGCCATTAAGCCCAGAGTGCCTTCACTCAATGTTGCATGGCTACCTGGTAAAGCACCCACTCTCACACCTGAGGGTCCTGGAGACACAGAGGAAACAGAGACTGGAGACAAGAGAGGACAGAAAAGGAAGATGGAGGGTGATGGTGATGAGGTCACAGGGTCACCCTTCTCCTGCTCTCTGCTGCCTCTCGCAGTGAAGAAAATAGTTCCCAACCCTGCAAAGCTAAGAAAAAGTAAAGTTAAGAAGAAATAGCCCTTATATTTAAAGAGAAAACCTGTGAGACACTTAAGGGACTATTCCTGTGTTTCTTCATATTTTGCAGAGTAACTCATGATTGTTTTTTTATCTCGTGGTTGAACAACCCTTAAAAATGTCTACATATTTATTTAACTGACAAAAATATCAGATTAACCGATAATGAAAATGTTTGTTAGCTGCCTTTTTGTTGCATAATAATGAAGCTGTTTTTTTCTAATTATGTCAAAAAAGTAGCAGATGTGTATCCAAGCCAAATGACTATTGTTGCTCCATTGGCTGGGTCCGGGATCAACATGGTTTGATCTTTTAAATTTAGTTCTTCATTATTTTAGTTTATTGGCCAGAAATGGGCACAACAAAGATTTTTCAAATCAACATTTTTGTGTTTTTGAATTAAATTTGCTTAAAATGGTAATTATGTTAACATGAATGCCAATTATCTGATGCCAAACCAGTGAGTTGGACAACATACCATAATGTACTCAAACAAAGCAATTGTTGGATGGAAAACATGGGGCATTCTGATCATAGTCACACTGTGTGGACATGTTTATACGCCTTAAAATAGATGACTACGTCCTATTGGAGTATCCACAGCAGTGGACACATAACAGGAATAGGAACATTCTGCTACCTAAACATCATGATCTAAATGTCTTATTCGGATAAAGTCGATATTTACATTATTGTGTCCATGTTTACTTGGTCTACAGTTGTTTGTGGTTGGAGTTTACAATAAAGACACAAGAATGAACCATAGACGCACGTCACTCGTGTTCCTTTTGTAAAGTGAGTTTTATTCAATCAAACATCCATGCTGGTATAGCCGACGTGTATTGAAACGGATTGTTATTTGCGTGTGGTCATGTCTATATGTGATGCTGGTACATGTTCATCAGCTTGTTCCACAGCTTACAATGGATCTGACTAAAAATATCAGTCTTCAGTTAGAGAAAGCTGTATGCTGATTCAAAAGTACAACCTGCTCACCCCATCCCCCAAAATCTCTGGAAACAAATCTTTTAAATAAGGCAGGTCATTTGGGTCAAAGTTCTCACTAAAGGGTGTAGCTAGTAACATCAAGTCTAAAAATCAACACGGCAGCAAAAGTGACATGCTCAAGGTTCATTCAAACAGCTGCAGGCAACACATCTGTGACGGCCAAAATCCACGAGGCACACTCTTGACTCTGATATTCAGTGTTTTAAGTAATCCCGGTAACTCCTATCAGTATGAACACGTAACTCATTCAACCTTTCAGTGGTAGAAAAGAAATCTGAGCCCTGAAACATCGACTGTCCTTCGGTTCTTTGCTTGATATTTATAAAGGGATGAGAGGGAAATCACATCACATACAGAAATGTCAACAACAGTAATGGCTGCGGCCTTTACCTCTTAAGTTATGCAGAGCAGTGAGAACAGGAAAACAAATGTAAAAAAAAGAGAAAAGACCATTAAAAAAAACAGTTATAATATTTTAAATAAACCATGACCAAACAAGAGGTCCATCAACAACTTCTCAGGAAACATCCTGACAACAAACTGCCACGAAAACCCTCAAACATCTGCTTCGATGTCAACCACCTAACTGGGAATTTTAGGGAAATCCTGATAAGAAAGTGTAAAGAATGACGCCTGAAGACATTTCGCAAAGTACAGTTATAAATATCAGAAGTGTTTCACGCATTTAGCTGCGCAACGCACTGAAAACAAAATAACCTACAGAATCATTTTCAGACACACAAAATACAGTACCATTAAAACAAATCAAGAGCAGTCAATAAAGAAACGCACCTGGAAAAACAGGAAAAGCTCACATTTCAAACTGATGCAGATACTGATGCAAGCGTTGATCGTTGATTCAGCCACTGGACTCTGACTACATGCTGTTGGAAATGACTTTTGAGAGTTGTGCTCAATTCTCTTCAAGTCTTATTTAACTTAGACTTGGACTGAGGGCACACTGAGTGAGAGGATGGAATCGTTACTACACGTAATGTTCACAAATGCTTGCAACTGCAGACGTGTACCTCAGCAGTTTTACAGTGACAGCTTTTTTTGCTTTGCAACAGGCTACTTCAAATAAGGAGAGAGAGAGAGAGACGTGGCAACAAACGGAACATAATAAAACGGAGACTGGCTGTTTTTAAAGTGACGTAACTGAGAACATGTACTCCTTCAAAGCAAATAAGCACATTTTACACCATAAAACTGTCTCCGGACCAACAACTGGACAATTTTGAAAATATCTTTGTACAAATGTTGTTTTTGTGTGTGTGTGTGTGTGTCCTGCTTATTGTTATGAACGCTCACATCTTTACTGTCATCCAATTACGTCTATGCAGTTATTGTTGTTGGTATAACAAAGATCAGCGTCAGTCACTATGATCATAAAACACATTTTATTGTGTTGTATTAAAAATATAATCTCTAGAAACAGTTTTATAATGTAAAAACAGCTTATATCCTTTACACCATGTTCCACTACCCCTTTTTTTTGGGTTATCCAACCCTTTCAGGACCTTTTGCTTGTTTAAGAACTAAAAAATTGTGCTTCATTGATGTAATACATTCTTCTTAAATAACCACTGAAACCCATGGTCTGAACAAACTCAGTGATGTCTACACTACGTCAGAGGAAAATACTTAGGACAAGGCCTCCCAGAACCTAAATGCACACTACAGGAATAAATATGATCTTAATGTACGGGTACCTATAGGTTTTTAACAAAATCATGTATGTATATCGATTAACCAGTTGGATGACACCTTCCTTTTTTGAACCTTTTTATGTGTTATTTGACAGTTTGTGTGTCTCTACTTGCGTGGGGGAAAAAAAGATGATGATTATAAAGTTATATTTTTCCAGAACACTTCTCATAAAAGGAAATGCCTCAGCATTTCTACATCTACTGAGGCCCCAGCACAGTCAGCAGAGACACTTTAGACCACACTGATATGAGAACACGTGGGAACAACAACTGTTCATTTGCTGTGATACGATAACTATTTGTTTTTGACATGGTGACCAACAGAGAAACAGTTGCTAATTATATTTGACTGAGATTACTTGCTGATTATCATTTACATGTTTCCCCGCAGTGAAATTAAATGACAGAAACGTCCTGTGTGACAAAGTGTCAGCTGAGGAAGAGCTAAACAAAATTTACAAATGTCAAGGCATCCTCTCGAATGTCACATTGGGTGAGTTTTTAAATGTGACTGTTCATGTCTGGAGCATTGTACTGTATGAGTATCTCAGGCATAGCATGACTTCACATTCAGGATGTTGATGGTTTTAGAGTTTTTTTTTTTCAGCTCCAGGTGAACTGAGAATGTTATTGATGACACAAGTGCCCGGTTTGAACCGCCTTCCGGTCACCAGGTTGGTTTTTACTGTTGTAGATTTCGTTGTCTAGCTTGGGGGCTACCTGTACGTCCAGGTAAGAAGTAGCCCGAGGTTCGGTGAGAACCTCTCCACCATCAGGATTGAGAGTAGCCGCCGTGACGAGGCCTGCTACTGAAGGACGAGACCAACCTGAAACACAGACGACAGCTTTCAACAAAACTATTTTCACATCCATACATCCATCCATTATCTACTGCTTTATCCTTCACCAGAGGGTCGCGGGGGGTGCTGTGCCTATCTCAGCTGACATAGGGTGATAAGCGGGGTACACCCTGGACAGTTCGCCAGTCCATCACAGGGCCACATATAGAGACAAACAACCATTCACTCACACATTCTAAAACATAATAGGCAACATGCAAAACTTTTAATTACATCTAAATGGTTGCAGCATTAAAACCTTTGTCAAATGAGTTCCCACAATATTGATGAAGCCGATCGGCTCCACACAACACTCTCTGTTTCGCAGTACAGCAGCATTTATATCTTGTTTTGCCCAGCAAAATCCTAACACTGTGTACAGTTAGTTTTATGTCCAGTGAAACTGAGGCAAAAGCAACATTGAGAAAATAACTGGAAACAAGTTGGAGTATGACTGAAAACGCTGAGGAGTGCCCACTGCTCAAAAAAAAAACCCCGGCTGCTCAGCAGTTTGAAGGAAGCAGCAAACAAACAATGCGACACTGTTGTGGTTCACAAAGACCAAACGAACAATATCAACAACAAACATCACCAAAAGTTAAGCAAATGCAGCTCCATTTTATAATAATGTGATGAATAATCATAATGAAATGGTAAATGGTCTAAATGACCACTGGAAGCTGCTTTACACTACAGTTTTGCCATTCACCCATTCACTCACACCTTCATACAGCTATTCTATCTGTGCTACAGTCGCCCGTGTAATAATGACAAAATCTGTCAGTTATTGCTCTCAGTCAGTTTACTGTGCTGGTGAATTGTTGACGACACGACAAGTAATGTAGACAAATGAACTTGATTGATCATTAATGGCTCATAAGACCAGACCGTGATGTGTCGACTGTGTTTAGCTCAGTCAGACTCTCCTACTGACCTTATCAGGGTCCATGGGGGGACACTTCCAGTTGTAGAGGTAATACTGCAGATTTCCATCTCCTATGCCAAACTTGAGCTTCTCCAGGAACACCTTATTCTCCATTAAATCCAAGGCATTGAACACATCGAAACCTTTCTGTTGAATAAGCAGAATGACGAGCACAGTGAAGTGAAAATGACAAACCCATCAACAACCTGATCAGAGTTGAACTAAGGTTGAAACGACACTACGACTCTGTCCTTTTTACGTTTCAGAGGCTGAAATAAATCATTCTATTGAATTTCATTAAAGCTCCCATAGGGCGCAAGTTCCAATTAACGATGTTTTTTGGTGTGTATCTGCGCCATTACCTCGTTTATTAAGCCCTAAAGGTTCGAAACAAACAGTTCAGCCACTGCTGAGAACGCTGGGTTTTATTGTAATTTTGGACTCAGCGAGATCTCTGAAAAAACCTGTTCTGGTTACGTAAACAGCATTTCTCCTGAACAGCAGATCCTCCTGCTCCGGGCACTAGTCCGGGCACATCCGGTTGCGTACATTGAACCGCAGAAGAAGAAGAACGTCCATTGTGGAGGTGTTTCACGAGTGACAGCGTCTTCTGACACTGGGTCCGACTCGTAAAAGAGACTGCGGTGGGGAGTCGTTACAAAGCTATTTTTAAACAATGTTTTGATAAGGAGTAGCAGTGCTTCCACCGTTCCAGAGGGGGAACTGCACTACTGAGAGCTGGTGTGCTTATTAGGTCACTTCCAGGTATTGGCCAATCACAAGACAGAGTCTGTCTTCAGGGTGTGAGATTTCAGTCTGAAACACCGTGGCTGATGAGAGCTTTCTATCGGCTAGTTTCCAGCAACCAGGAGGTTTTTGACCATAACAACAAGTTAATATATGCAAGTAGACCTCCATAACTCACATGGAACTTTAACTTAAATGTCCAGTGTGTAAGAATGAGTGACATCTAATGGTGTAACTGCTAAACAAACCGAGGACTTGTTAGCTCACTGTTCCCTTTTCCAAACGCCAGACAATTTTTATTTTAAAGCAATTATACACTTATGCAAACCTACACATGGGAAGTATATTTAAACCCTCCTACATGTTACACACTGGACCTTTAAAGGTTATATGAATAGTTTTATTTTTGGGTAGTGACATGCAAATCATGACAATAGAGAATAGCATTACCAGTTTAGCCAGGATCAGTGCGTCATTCATTAAATCCAGTAGCGGGGTTTGTGTATGAACACTGTAAAAGGAGTAAGCAGCCTTCAAACTCCTATGGAGAGGGTGATGCATCACAGTCGAGGGGAGAGTGTAGAAACTAGTCATATCTGTCAGAACACCACCAGCACCCTGAGATGAGACATAGACACAACAGCTGTTCAAACACAGACACAAAAAACTAATTATTGCGGGGCTAGAACCGGATTTCACACACCTCTACTACATATGTGTCAATTATGTTCTCCTGTGGCAAAAACCAGTGTGCCACCTCCTCTTCGCCCATAGACGGAGCGAGCTGAAAACGTTTTAGGTATTTCTGAAGCAGCTCGGTGACCTGGCGGACATCACGTCTGTCCATGAGCCGCAGACCAGGAGTTTTGGTGCTCTGTAAGAGGTGAGGAGAGAAAAGAAGTCGACATAAGTCGCCTGTGTTTTCTAAGAAATGTAAAGTGCGAGCCCTGAGTGGCAGGTGTGAAGTGTTTACATCTGGTAGTCTGTAGAGTTTCATGGTTCTTTGCAGCGTCATGTTTCTGCTCAGGTGGGAAAATTTGACTTCTACAAGTTTCCGGGGGTTCAAAGAACGATGCCAATACCTGGACAGAAAAGAGTTGTTTTTGACCGACTTTTACGTCTTGTGTGTTTCATGAGTAAATAGTGCACAGTATACCTACCTGCATGTGGACACAGGTTTAGGCAGCACCACTCCTGCTGTGTACACTGCCTGAAATATTCCTTCTAAGTTGACCCTCCGTGTGATCTCTCTGATGAGCACAGGAGCAACACGCTTTGAACGCAGCTTCTTATGGACACACAGGAAGTTGATTTCTACCATCCTCTTTAGCCTTGAGCAACACAGATAGATTGTGCATTAGTGTAAAAGGTCTTTTCCATTAACTCCTCCAGTGCAGAGTGCTTATATAATGCATTGAAAATGATCAGTGGAGAGTGCTCACGAGTCATAGATGCGTATATCTGCAGGGATGGCACTGATGAAGCCAACAAGCTTCTTATTTGAGGACACTCGCACTCCACAATGCCACTGTGGTAACCACCCAGGTGGACGCAGGGCCCTGAGAGGGGAACACATGTTTAGCCTGAGAGCTGACAGCTGTAAGTGTATTTCATTAGCCACAGATTAGAACATCCACACCAAAAACTTACCATTTGAGAAAATTTGGTGAATAATCAAATCTGAACATGTTGTCATCGTCCTCCACATAATTTTCATTTAACAGAGTGTATAGCTCTTTCAACTGCAAACAGAACACAGCCAGTTATGCTTTTTTATGCATAATTTAACTATATTTACTGTAGTTTAAGTGTTGCTGTACTCACGACATCCGCATTGCTGAGATCCAGAGTATCCCACATAAAGCCTTGAGGTAAAGAATATGGCTCCTGTCTGATGTTTTCTTTGTCACCTTCAATTGGCCCATGACTCGTAACTACTTCATCTACATAAAAATAGCATAGAAACATGTCAAAACAAAATTCTGCACTAAGGACTGCACTAATCATGAGTCAATGGCAAAATACAAGATAGTTAAAGCCACAGAACTGATGACAGCATCTCTCAGAAATGTATGAAATCTGCTTCTGTTGTGTTGACTTAATGTTGCACTTGCGCTCCTGCACAGACCAGACTCTCAGACTGGCCAAAAGTTGTCATGGTAACAGCTTAATATAATACCACAGCTGACAGGTTTTTAGGGCAGCAGCTTAAAGGAGGAAATACTATCACAATCTGACACCAGGAGATGGCAATGGTGCATCAAAACACTGTTAAAGAACGATAAAATAATGCAACCATATGATGACAGCTGAGATACTAATGTCATAGCTAGGAATACTAATTTCAACCATTAGGGAAGCTGATGATTAATAATGCTTGATCATTAAGAGCTGATGAGTAGCCAAAATTGAGCTTTGCAGCACAATTCGAATGGATTCCAGTAATTCCAGTAATAAAAAACAAAACAATACAACTACAAATAACAATAATATGATCAGTGAAGTACTCACTTAGTTTTGGCACAGGCTGAGTGTCCCAAAACTGGTACTTGTGTTTGGCTGCCTCATCAATGCTCTTAGCTGGACCCTGGCAGGAAAGAAGCTCCATGGCTCTTTGGATATCCTGCAACTTCTGAATGGGCAAAACAGGGTTCTGCAAATGAACAACAGTCATTAGATGATGACCTTCAGCAAACCCAAAATGTGAGAAGGCACCACACCACTAGACAATTAGGATAACGGTGACGTTTGAACTGGTTTTCCTCCGGAAACAAAAAGATTACAGATGGTTGGGACAGTTCATTTCACTTCCACTGATTTGAGTCTTAAGCGGACGCATTTCCTGCTATAATGTAGTATTTCTTGGTCGTTCAGAGATAATTGCAATTCATGATATTGAAATGTGTAATTTGATTTGTAAGAAAAAAATCAAGCTTTAATACATTCTGTACATTTGAAAGGAGATTGATGCACAATACCATCAAAATATTAACTACTGTATATCCTTACATAAGGCTGAGAATTTAAAAGTAGGAATTGTATCCAACATGAAAGGATTTCATTTATTTAATTTGCAAAGACCACAGGACAATGTCAATTTCAGTCCATTTTGAAAACGATTAATTGTTCATTTATAATGGAGCCAGTATTACGCCAACATTTCAGTATGCAGAATAGCATTACATTGTTTTATTTTTTCTGGGATCATACAAGGGCGTGGAGTTTTTTGGCCAATTATTAATAATTAAGTAGGCTAATCAACAATTCAGCTGTGGAAGCACCTGCCAACTGCGATCAAAGATATTGATACAGCCTATTGTAACAGTCCACAAAACATGATTTATCCTGGGCTCTAGAATGAGGATGTAATGTGATCATGAGCAAAATATATCTTGAATAATAAAGGAATGGGGTTTGGATTACAAACCACTATAATTACAATTACCTCTGTGATTGGTGTAGGCCACGAGCAGAGTCTAGGCCAGGGCTGGATGACACTTACTGGTCCATTCACAATAATGGAAGTGATTACTCTAGATCAGTTATGGTTATGGTTTTGGATTGTGCATGTTTCAGGTTAGTCACCTTTATCTCCTGAGAGTCTGAGGCAGAGTCAGACTTGGCTCCCCCTGAGCTTGGCTTCTCTTTCTTCCTCTTCTGCTTCTTCTTCTTCCTCTTGGCCCCTAAGTCTCCACCTGGACTCCTTCAGAGATGGAAGACAAAAGACACAGGAAATGGTTAAACAGAAGTGACGTAAGAGTGAGACACAGACACTGACCCACACAGGCCTACAGACTAACTTTATCCATCCCAGCATATCCTCAAAAAGGAAACAAAACAATCCTCAAAAATGGAAAGGCAGCATTGTTGAACCGTAGACCTCTGCATCTTCACACTCTGACAAAATAACCTCACTTTTATTTTGAAGCAGTCACAGGAAGTGCAGTTAAATTACTGCTAAAAATTATTCAGTGTATTTAAAAAAAAAAAATGTAAATGTATTGTTAATCACTTCTTCTTTGTAGCACACAAATCTCTTTTCCCAGCTTTCGTTTTATTTCTTGGATGTGTTCTACAGACGGTTCATGTAAAGTGTCATATTTATGTTTATTTCAGAATAGGGCTGGGAAATGATATATGTCATATAATTTGCTTCAATATCAATACAACAAAGGTTTTAAATATCAATGTCAACATCATGTCTTTTTTGTATTTAAAATGTAAATGTGACTATGCATGTTGTTGCATATTAGAATGAGTTTTAACAGAATTCAAGATTGTTGGAGATTAAAAGATGATGTGCTGTCATAATGTCATGTGTAGCCACTCACTTTTTGAGTGACACTTTACATTACAGTACAGTTTCCGAATGAGGAAGCAATATTATGGCCACACCATATTATTTCTAATGTGATTTCCAACTTGGAATCAACATAATGGTGATAGTGTGGTAATAAGAAAATAATAGTACAGTACCACAATGTTGTTACCAAAGTAATATCCAGGTAATAATGAGAATGACTTCAGTCTCCGATCAGTAGAATACCTTCACATGAGAATCGTCTCATTTGATAATCACTAGATTATAAATATGAAATACATCCTTCCTTCTTATGTTGTATCTATATGTATCTAATTTTAACCAGGACGTCAGAAATTAGGTTTTGCTTCACTGGGATTGAGGTTATTTTCCCAGGAGGACAAAGTAGGTGTGCAGGTCTTAATGAAGTAATATATATACACACACACACACACACACACATACACGCTCGCGCACGCACCTAGCTAACGTGTTAGCTACCATAGCAACGAATGACAGCTGCGCTAGGCGATCGTTAGCTACCTCACGGTCCGTGTAAATGAGCTAGCTGTCACCGTGTCATTCAGCCAGCACGCTAGCGGGAGTTTTACTAGGCGGCACTTTCGCTGCGAAAGCTGAACATATCAATGGCACACATACTGGCACAATTCATCTCCTGGCTTGAAATGACGGCCTTGTGAGAAACAGGCAGGCTGTGTTTGTGTCAGCTAACATTGGCTAACTGCACTAGCCATCCAACACCGAGCACACACACACACACACACAAACACACGAAGACACGAACACACACACACACATTACAAACAGGCTGCCTGAGATAACGTTAGTGCGTTTCCCCGGCGGACCGGACAGGCCGTCCTCACCCCTGCATATGCTCATTCTCCTCCTCGTTGTCTCCGTCTATGCCGCAGGTGTCCTGGTCATCCAGCTCCAGGCTCTGCTGACTGGCCGCGGATTCACTGTCCTCCGCCATCACCAAAATGTTGAAAAAAAACAGTCAGTTGCCGTATGACAGAGATCACTGGCATCAGACTAGGGATGGAAAAAACAAAGAGAATACCGGAGGAAACCGCACCATCTAGAGGCCAGTCCGGGAATAACACTTCACAAGCCACACTCCCACTTTTTTTTTTTTTTTTTTTTTTTTTTTAAACATTCAAATAGGTCTAGTCCAGTGGTGCCTGTGGTTATCTAATACTAGGAAATACTGGTTATTAATTTGGAGCAGAATTGGCTGAGAAGTCCTCAACTAGCATCAGTCTTTGGAGAGCATTTAAAGCTGCCATATGTAAGAATGTGGTCAAAAACGGTTATTACATTCAAATTCAAAATACCGAGGTCTTTTACATTTCGTTTTGGGATGTAACTGGCAACCCGTGGTTGCTCGGCAGCTGAGACTCTACTGACTGCAATGATTAGTAGATGGTGGTAGGTGGAGCCACATGCCAAAACATGATTTCAAAACATTAACATGATTTGCAATCTGCAAAATACTTTTTTTAATGCAAATATTTTGGCTGTACTGTTGTTGTTGGTGAGTTCAGTTTGTTATATGAACATTATTCCTGAGTCTCTGTGACATATTAGGAGGATTTTATGGCCAGTTGCTTTAGATTTATTATATAATGTAATATATAATGCAGGTGCAGGTGTAAGTCAATAGCAAGTCCATACATCAGGTATGTTGGATGGAATGTGGCTGATATTTTTGCAGTAGATGTGAGGACAGTGTGTCATGCAACCTAAAACTGAGCAAGCTAAATGGAACTAACCCTTAAAAATGGCTGGAATAAAGGGCCCATTACAGCTCCATTAACTGCAGATTGCCAAGATTTACTGTTTACAACATTTAGACCATTCTGGGAACAACAAATTTATTATGCATTTGACCATAAGTAGCGATCTACCACTATAGGAACTGACATGCATTTCCATCAGTATAGTGTTTGTAGGATTTCTTAGGCGACTGTTTCGTCTACAATGTTCTATGTTGTGTTCTTCAATAAAGTAAAAAACGAACTCTTGCTGCTAAGAATATTAACGTGTTAAGTACATCCAAGGATGCCACACATTCAGGGAACAACTGTGGCCTTCAGCCTGGAGCCGTCGTTGTCCAACCTTCACCGTGTGTTTTGACCCTTGGCCAAATCACTGCCCATCTGCTCTCCTCCTCCTCCTGTTTATGCCAGAGCCAGCAAGAGGCTCTTTTTGCTGCTTGTCCAATCCTGCGCACATACCTGTCTCACGCTCTTTTCCTGATATTCCAAGTGCAGTAAATGCTGCCCACACAGACTGTGCTGGGAATCCTCAACACCCTACTTCTACGGGAAACAGCCATCCTTTCTCTCTGCACTCTTGGACAAGGTCTTGGTATTTTATTGACTTACAAACACGTCAACGTGGAATAACTGTACAACTGTTTATAGACATCTTGCATTTAGTCTCTGTGGTGATTATGTCACCCTCTGCAGTTGTTTTGTGTAGTGTTTGGTCTCAAGTTTTTGTCATGTTGTGAATCATCTTCATTTCTTTGTGTTCTTTTGGAAAACAGATACTCCGCAGCTGTTGACCTTTGGGCATCTGGGCCTGTGTTCACAGTTGGCTCATTCCGTAAATCCATCCATCTCCTGACTCTGTGCCACTGTTGACTCCATGTTGCCACTAAGCTCAATGCACACAGCAGGCTATGCATGACCCTATCAAACTGTCCATTACTCCTGCAATGAATTGTTTATGCGCTCTCAGCCTACACATGTACATATTTATTATTAAGTATGCAAACACCGACACATTCTTCCAGTTTGGTTGTTTATTCAGAATAATAGGCTTCAAATATGATGCAAGCGACCAATTTACACACTCAGAATGCTGCGCTGCAACAACTCCAGCCGCAAAGTGGAGGTTGCTGTGGGACAGAACAGTGTCATTCACTACACCGACTCGCACAACATATCGACCAGGTAGAGGGAAAGAATTATACACTCCGATTGCTAACTAGATCGTCCTTGAGTGGATGTATGTTGATTATTTCGTAGTACTCTCATGTGGACACAGTCTTACAATACAAACTCGCAACAGCAGCATCACAAATGGACACTACCACCACCCAGGTGCACATAAAAAAAAAAGACTTGAAACAAACATTCACCCCCTCCCCAGACGCACAACACAACAGTTTAAAAACTGCACTGAAATTGTCTGCAGTTTAGTTTCACATACAGTCACACTTAGCTTTATGTATCCTGTGCTACACTGACAACTCCTGCAAATTACTAACTGCTTACGTAAAGAGGAATTAGTTCTTTGATAAATGCTGTAGAAGGTTTTACAGTTGCAGCAGCTGGTAGACATTTTCTGAGATGTCTGCAGTGTAGCTTGTAGTGCGGAGGAAAGTTTACTGCATGCTTTATTTCAAGGGTGGGGGTGAGGGAGAGCTGAGGTAGTGGAGGAAAGCTGAAGGCAAAAAAAAGGTTAGAAATAAATAAGTCTGTTCCACAAATCTGTTGTAGAGTCAGGTTGTTCAAAGGCACTTGGAACATCAGGAAACTGTGGGGGGAAAACAAAAAGGTACAGCACACGAAACAGTTTGGTTTCAGGTCATAAGGTATGTATTAGTATGTGTTTGTTTATGTAATTTCTTAAAATAAGGCAGATGAAGAGGAAAAGCCCTTAACATATTTGAAAACAATAAAATACTTTGTGTTGGCAATTAAAATCGAAAAAAGTGAATAAAACGACAAAAAAAAGGCATCTCAAGCAGATGTATAAAAGTAATGCATAGCCTTCAGAGCAAAAAATATGCCAGTCAGTGGTTCACCAAATACAAAACCCTTCATATTATTAAACCTCACAAGGGTAGAACTACAGTTTCATGGTGGGATTAAATCTCAACCCACCAGCATAGTGGTGTGTCACATTATCCGATTACACTGTAGAGCAAATAGTGGTTTCATTTCTTCAGTCCATAAACATCCCACGCTGCATTTATATAAAAACCCACACAGCTTTCAGGTGAGCCAGATTAAACTCTAGCCTCATATTCAAAACCATTGACTGTTCTTCCTAAACCCAGTAAATCACCACCTCTCCAACCCGCTGTGAAAAGCTGCGCCACAATCACAATGGTTAATGGGGTTACAATCATGCTTTCAATGTGTCGTGTGTTCCCAGGTTTTGCCAGTGGGCACAGGCCAATATGGCTCAAGAAAAAAAGGTTCCTGAAGTCTTTCATTTGCGAGAACCATCCATTGACTGTTGCTACAGTTCATGTACACGTACAAGGCTAGTTATAAAAAAAAAAAAGGCATATATTTGTTGTGCATAAAACATTCTAATTTCTTGCCACCAAAGTCACGTGTACATAATGTCTGGTTGATGAGTCGTCAGTTTACGTAGTGTATCTTAAAAAACGACAAGATGGACAGTGGTCATTTTCTTGAAGGGGAAATAAAAGTTCATGAAGGATTGGAGCCACGCCCTCGTGTTCACGACTAAAAGGATCCCAGTGCTATTATATTTTGTCAGTGCTTTACGAATTCGTCAATTTAATATGCTAAATGATAGGTTCAATTTTATTTGTCTCAAAACAAAACTGACAGGCCCAAAAGTATCATTCCCCATTGTATACGGTATACTCAAACTAGTGTAGTCAACTGTCGTCAATTTCTAGCTGACATGATCATTATATTACTTTTGCCTTCTTGTGTCACTGATTTGTTTTTGATTCATGTGTACTTTAAAACATCTGTCACTTTTCTACTGGGATCAATAAAGCAATAAAATCCAGAATCCGTGAAGACTGGTGTGCAGTCGTCCCTTAATATGAAAATGATTTAAGGGGAGTTTCTCACGCCCAGTAACACTTCCAATATGGTCATGTGGATAACTATTAAAAACTTAAAAGTAAATGTGAACCTTTCCTTTCAGGGTCCATCAGTGAATCATTTCATATTAAATGCCAGCAGAGGTCGCTCCTCTCTCCTCTGCCATGGACTCTTCTTCTCCTCTTCTCCCTCCTCTTGTGCTGCATCATCGTCTGGGGACACCGTCAGCAGCGCATGTTCAGTCCTGAAAGTCACACCCTCTGGTGTCGGCAGAGGAGGAGAAGAAGCAGGAGATGGGGAGGAAAGTGATGGGGGATCCTCTTGTATTTGTATCCCCTTTCCCGCTTTATCTTCCATGACCTCCTGCCCCTGATCCTCTCTTTGACCTTCTGCTTTGTCAGACAACATGGGTCCTGTTTTGATGTCCTCAGGGCTGCACGTAGGCGTCTCCTCCTCGCTGCCTCCTTGATCCAGGTCATCCACATACACCAGCTGAGTGTAGGCCATGGCTGGTGCTGCAAACCTTGACCTGTCTCTTTCAATCTCTCTTTCTTCCTGCTCTGCGTCTCTCCCCCTGCGCCCCACTCTCGGCTCGTTCAGGTCCACACCAGAGTCCAGACTGGCATCGTTGCCATTGCCTCTTCTCCTGCCTCTGCCACTGCCCTGCTGACCTCCCGCACCTGACGCGCTGGTTTGGCACCCGGCCCGCTGGAGGTCGATGTAGGAGTGGCGAATGTGAGCGTTGGAACGTCCATCCAGTGAGACAAACCAGGCTCGTGGGTGAGGGAGAGGCTTCCCTCCTCGCAGCTCCATTAAAGTCTTTTCGGCCAGTAAGGTGTCCTCGCTGTTTATTTCCACTAGACCCGTTTCCCCAAGAGCTGCTGGGATAGAGAGAGATTCTGACAGGCCCAGCCTCTCACCATCCCCTTGCTTGGTGGGACCTGGGGCAGAGCCTGTGCGGGTTTGCCCCAAGGGCTGCTGGGAATGTGAGGCATTTAGCTCAGCCTGGATTGTCTCCAGGTCACTCTGTTGGTCAGTCTGCAGGAGGAGGGCCTGACCGGACAGAGGGTGCTCGCCAGGCAGGCGCATGTAGTGTGCTGGGATCACCAATGTGGGGCGCACCCTTGGGTAGCCTTCTCCCCCACTGAGAAGGTCCACAGATCCACAGCAGAGCAGCTGGCCTGGTCGGGAGAGTGACGGCGGGCTTTGGCGCTCCAGGTGGTCCACAGAGCGGGACAGAAGATAGTCGGGGGCCCTGCACTCACCCACCTCCCCTCTAATTGGGGAGTGAGGAGGAGATGAAGGGGAGGCACAGTCAACAATCCCGATACTGCCCAGTTGGTGAGCTGATGCTTGACCGTGACTCGCTGATAAAAGTGCATCAGAAATGTGGTTGCTAGAACAGACGGAGGTGTAGGATTGACGGTAGCCGTGGTCTGTTCCCGATGAAAGGGCGGCCTTTAAATGGAACGTTTCCACAGACTGTCGATAGTCTTTGCTGCGAGGCGTCAGATTGCCCAGAGACAAGCCGTGATGACTGCTGTTGCCGAGAGAAGAACGGCTGTGTTTGCTGTGATGGATTAAACTGTGTTGTCGCTGATTGTCTTGGTGCTCGTATGAGGAAGGCTTTAGCATCGGCGTAGTCATGTCAGGTTCCGTTGCTGTGGAAACGAGTTCAAGCTGCACCTTGAGCAAACCACAAAATTAACCATAAGCAAGACATACCAAAACCAAGGAAAGTGTAATTTAATCATGAGACAATAACAGAGAAAGTAGTGACTCAACATACAGTAGTTATCATCCATACTTCCTCTATTTGCTATCTGCATTTAATGGAGACATATTTTACCCGATTTCTGCAAGTTAGCCTAGTTCCCTGGTGTCCTAATGAACATGTCTGTGACATGCTTTGGTCAAAATACCATAAGGATGAAGCACCACAGCAGTTCAATCACCCTGCCAAAACAGCCCTGTTCAGAACAGTCGGTTTGAGTGTCTGTCTCTTTAAATGCAAATGAGACACAGGAAACTACTCAGTGTCAATGAGGCTCTGGCAGCTAACAGCAGTTAGCATTTGGAAAAACCATAATTTGCCGACTCTAGTCGACACATTGCCGTCAACATGTATTCACTGGACACGTAAATCCTCTGAGGCTGGAAGTTTCTGTGCTGCACTGTGCAGCCAAGAATAGAACACTGCGGACTTCTGCTCTTCCGGATAATATTGCCGTCGCCTGCACTCTCTTTTTTTAGTGACAAAGCAGAGCTTCGTGAGACAACAATTCTGGGAATGTGTCATTGTGACGTAGCAATGAGAGCGGAAGTCAACATCATGTTTTTTATCTCCTGTACTTAGACTGAGGAGGACCAAAAGACATGAGTGAGTCATATTTTTTCACACTTTGCCTACTCATAGGGCCTCCAGAGTCCCAAATATAAGTATTAAAATGATTAAAAAGTTGATTTCGCATAATATGTCCCCTTTAAGACAAATAACGATTGTGTGAATGACGTACAGACCTCATTGCTGATGAGGTTCATGTGGGACATGGAGGTGGCTTGATCCCTTTTACTACTGTCCAGACCAGAGGAGAGAGTGAACTTGCGGTGAGACCCTCGTGGCTTCAAACAGCGTCGCCTGTACAACACAGAAAAATAGCAGAGATTAGGACTTCCAACACTGTAACAGTTAACACATCCACTGTTTTAGTTTGGGCCCCCGACAGAATGACAACTTAATAAAGCTGAATAGAATGCTATTTGTGCTGCAGCCAAGACAAAATGATTCTGATGGAACATTTTGATCCATTTGGTCCTTATATAACAACTGAACAAGTGGTAATGTGTAAAATGAATGAGCCACTGACAAGACCTGTACTGGCTGTATTATACTGCCCAATATCTATAAAGCTTCTTCTATTTTGACAGTCTTTGTGAGACGTTTGCACAAACCTGCAGTAGTACATCAGAAGGCAGAGCAGGCAGAGCAGGATGAGAGCCATGCCTCCCAGTATAGCCAAGAGAAACACAGTGTGGTATGTGCTGATATCCTTCGCAAACACTGGACCTGTTAGACGCAAACATAAGCTGTCACTTGTCAAAAACAAAAGCAGAAAATAAAAAGGAGTGTTTTCACTTATTTTACAGTAAATGTAATTGGTGTCAGAGTCGCGTCTCACCTGAATGTAGAGGGGACATGGCAGCCACACAGTATCCCAGCTGAGGAGCAATGTAGGTCAGACTGAGCTGGTCTCCCTCCCGCTGTACGTGGCCCCAACTGCTTTTTATCCAGGCACCTGCACACACACAATCGCTCAGCTTAAAATTATAATTTTTCAACAATTATTATTATTCTATATTAAAAACCACCTACAACTGACACAACCACAAAGCAGCACTGCATTTAGCTACATTCAGGTACATGATTTATTTACGTGTAAACTGTAAAGGCATATTATGTGATGAATAATGGGGTCACTGCAGGGTTGCCTCAGAGTCCTTTTTATATCCACAAAGCATATAATTTACTCGCAGTTCAATATTATACTAAATACAGCGAGTGTGATGGAAAACTATTAGGATGATCGGGCCTACATTTATTTTTATATCACATTTTTAAAATAATTAATTAATTCAAATTTTATAGAGCCCTAACTTCTTCCCAAGAAAATCATGATCCCTTTAAAACAGTTTGACATTTGGCTAGCTGAAAGTAATGCATACAAAATGAATTAACACGGGTATTGTTAAGGGCAGGTTAATCTGCAGATAAACTGATTAAAATTTTGTAAACCACTGATCTGATTCAAGCTCTTTAGTGTAAAGCGAGAACAGAGTGTTTTGACAGTAACTCCCCACAGGGAGGCAGCATGCTCTGTCAAATATAAGGGGGGGCGTATGAACTGAAGCACAATGGCAGCTCCAACTGTGCCAAAAACCACAACAAAGCCAAAGGCACGGATTGCTGGGCTCACAGTAAATCTGCAGCAGACGGAAACTGCCGTTTATGTCTTTACACTTCCCCTCCGCTCGTATTCTCAGGGCTAACATGGTAAAGGTCACTTTGTTCCGATGTTTATTTGTAGTTATCCGACACTGAGAGGTCAGGAATCCGCATCGATCTTCAGGAAGGAGGAAACCAAACAAGAGCGAGAGGATATTCAAAGAATAAAGAGATGGAGGGAGGGGAAAAAACAAGGAAATAAGTGTGTACAGATGAGAGGAATGGAAGGAGAGATAAGGGGGAAAGCCACAAGAAACGGGCTGAGAGAAATTAGAGAACCTGTGTGACTCAGCAACCTTCTCTCTCACACACACACACACAGGTTTGTGCTAAGGACACTGCACTGACTTCCATTCATTTGGACGGACTAAAAAAAAGCATTGACCCTATCCTGTTTTCCTTGTCTAACCCTAACCCTTAGCCTGACCACAATTCAAATCCTAGTCCTAAACTTTATCAGTTCCTCAGAAATGAGTTTCTGCCTCATTAGGACCAGGTTTGGGTCTCCAAACAAGGTCAGCGTTTATGCCAGATAAGGTGCTAAAGAGCTAAGAAAACAAGTACAAACACACACACGCACATGGCCTGTGCCCAGCTCTTCCTGGATTCCCTCTGGTTCAGTCTTTTCCATGGGGGAATCCTCTCTGTTTGCCACTGACCTGTTTAATCATGACATTTAATGACCGTGTTCCCACGCTTTCATACAATACACTGCTGACAGACTGGCAACCGCTCAGGCACAACGCAAATATCTATTAAGTCACTGCAGGTTGGATATTACTTCTGCTTCTCCCCCATTCATGCTAGGTCAACAAGGCTGACAATGAGTCTTTTCACTTCAGTTTGCATCAGTCACAGATAGCAGCCTGCTCTGCCCTTATTTGCATCATCAAACTCCTGCCTAGTTGAAGGTGTGTCTGTTTTATGAATCACACACAAGAACATGAACTATCTGATGTGACATCATTTCTTCCAAAAAGATTGTTGAGAAACCGGTTTGTGTGTTTGTATGTGTGTGTTTCTGGCATAAACACTGACCTTGTCAGGACCAGCAGTCCTCATACTCCTAATTTTGAGAAGTACTTGTGAGCATGTGCAGAGTCTGCGTCTCACACTTAAACAAAAAACAAACAAAACTGTCTTCTTTGTGTGGTTTTATCAGCCTTAAGCATTCATCCAAAATGCACTAGACAGATTTCCAAGTTCTTTATGAATGTATGTTCTATGCACAAATAACTACAACACACACACACACACATCTATGAACAAACTTAATTATTAGCCAGGCTTTTCTGTTGCGTTACTCATTTGCTAGGTTGCTAAGGAACAAGAGATGCAGCTCACAGATGGTCCAGGTAAGGCTCCTGTTGTGGAAATACTTCTGCCACTGCAGGCTTTGAGTGGGCATGCATGTGTTTTGGCTCCTTCAGCTTTTATCAAAGCCCTTTTTATGAGTCTAGTATACTCTATAATACCGTAAATGATTGGCCTCCATTATGTTTCCTTTCTCAGCAGGAATGTTTTATGGGCTATTCAGGAAACTGTGAAGGACTACAGAGGCATTTCTCCACTGTGCTGAATACATTCTGCTTCTTATGACAAAAAGAGAAGATAAATACTGGTTTGTTGTTTATATATATGAACACTGGATTTCTTTTAGAAACACACATTTAATAACTTTTATATCTGAAAGAACTGTCTGCCAAATCTACTCTTTTGTAGGGAAAATGTATAAATTGTTTTTTACTTCTATGCGCGTGTTTGCGTGTGTAGTTCATATATAGTACTGTAATTACACTGTGGTACAAAATAAATACTTATTACTTGTTATATTGTGTAATACATGTCTTGATTATTTTCCTTTAGGTCTCATCCATAATAATCTTTTACTGTACACACACTGTCATATGCCCATTCTACAGACATCCACTGTCCTTATCATTAACATTTGAGAAGCAGGTAAAACTTCATTTTGGACATTTCTGCTTCAAGTAGCCATACTATATGTACAGCTGCAAACTACTGATGCATGTCTCTCATCATCAGCCATGTATTTGGATGCAGGAGACCAAAAATACAAAAAAAACAAGGTGAAGAAATAAACTGCTGCTTATTTTCATCAGGAGTTTGTAGAGACCAAAATCAGAGCCAAAGAAGAGTGAACATTGACCAAAAGTCCCAAACACATGCCTACATTGCTCAATATCTGCCATTGTTTAAATAAACAACTGCTTTATAACATAACAATTGCAGTTTTTATGAATACAATTTCACTTGTTACCAAAACTGCAGCTTGTTTTTTCTTGTAAACAACACCATGATTACATGACGAACCTTTCCAGCTCTGGATCAAACACCCTGGTGCATTTTTGTTTCACCAAAAGAATTTAAATAGGTCCTAACTGAACTTTCGCCTGCATTTGAACGGCACAAATGTAATGTGGAGAAACAGTGGTTGTGGAAACGTGAGCCTAATCTACACAGAGAGGAATGTTTTGTCGTGCAAACAAATCTGACTCAACTGATGATCTAATCAGTGTCTTTCAGATCAGTCCGTCCAAAAGGGGGAGTTGGGTGTGTCCCAGAGCAAGGATATTGGACAAGACAGATTTAGGGCTGCTGAAATAAATCTGTTGTTTGCTCTCAAACTGCAACAGCCCTTGAGGAGATTACAAATCCACAGTTCAGTCTTGTGATGTGTACCAGTCACTTGTATTTTGATGGCAGATTAATGAATAAATTCATTGAGACTGTGAATGTGCACGTGGTTTGTGCTAATTTCCCCTTTGTGGCAATTTTACAAACCATTAACCCATGTTAGTGGGCCTCTTTCGCATACAGTAGAAGTAAATGAATTACTGCTTTGCCCTTCTTTAGTGCTCCAGGTTATTCAACAGAGCACTCACTAGAGGTGATATAAATATAGACATGCAGAAGAGGAGCTGCTTATTGCACAGAGAATAGGAAAAGCTTTAATTTCAGTACATACCCAAACGTGGGTCAAATCTCCAAGCAGGGATGTGATCATTTTCCTTCAGGCCACTGTCAGCAGGCAGGGGGACAGACACTGTGATTGGTTCATTCACCTGCAGCTCCACACCATCACTGGTCAGCAGATGAACAGAGATGGCGACTACAGGAGTCAACTCAAACGTCTTCTCAATGCCTGGAAGAGAAAGCAAGAAAGTGTAAGGGAGTGGGAGTGAGGTGCACAGCAGGGGGAGCAGGGAAAGTAGCAGGGAGTAGGGAAGGAGAAACATAAAACATCAGAGTTATCAGGGGAAAGACAGATAGGAAAGAAAACAAGGGAAAGACAGGATGGAAGGAAACATGTGGTCGAGTGAAAAAACAGTGACTGAGGTCGAAAAGTGTCAAGTATGCGTGTGTTGCTCAGAGGAAGACGGGAGCACATTCATGCTGTGTGGAGGGGGAGGGGGGGGGGGTTCAGATATTCCAGCTGAAGGAGAAAGGACACAAAAATCACAGGATGAGCACGTACACCAACATGAGGATGCCTAAAAGTGTGCAGACACGGGGCTTGTGTTATAACACACACAGGGGCTATTGTGTTTCAGCAAGAGGCCTCTCCAGGGCGGAGTCTCTCCGATGCATCGCTGCCGTCTTTGGCTCTAATCTTAAAACACAGAATCTTAACAAGTCTCACCTGTGCCGTTGCCACCGAGGACCTGCAGGTGGGGGAAGTGCTGGATGTGGGAGGAGGAGCTGGCCACAGTGAGCAGAGCAGTCAGGTTGGCGTAGGAAGTGTCGGCAGGAAGACTCAGAGCTCTGCGCTGGAAATGAACACTGGGCTGACGTCTGAACCCTTGTGTGTGGTTAAACAGACGTACAAATCCGTCAGGCACCATGATCATCTTTAACGCACATGTCCAGTGTTGTTTCCACAACTTTAAATGAACATATTGAGAGTACAGTCAAAACATGCGTCAGTGTTGTATTAGAAATATCCACTGGAAGTCAGAAATACTGAAAATGTATACTTTTAATGATCAGGATTGATGTTGGTTAAAAAAATAATAACACTTTGCAAATTCAATTACTACAAATGGGAGGTTTTTGGCACTTGAAGTGAGATGTGAAAGAGTGTTTAGATCCTCTCTGGGATGTACCCTGTAACCTTCACACTGTTTGGTGTGCAGTATATTTAAGAATGAGCCATCACCTTTCTTGCTAGTAAGTGTGAAAGGCTTTTCATGGCTTAACAAACAACAAACCTCAAACTTACACAGACACACACACACACATACTCATAGAGTGCTTCTATATATAGAGCTCTTCTCCATCATCTATCAATTACACCCTGCCCGCACAGCTGTCAGGTAAAATATGTTGGACAAACTTAACTTGTTAAGTTTCTTCAATTTGAATTTTAAAACTGGAAATCTTTAACGACATATAAAACACTCATGTTTGTGGATTTCAGGAGGATGTACAAGACAATCGTCTATTCCTCATATATGCCTATTGTATACATTAAGGCCCAGTCCACATTTTTTTTGGAGTCACTTTTTGACTTTTTGACTGTGCGTCATGTTTACATGACGTGTGTCCGATGTAGCCACACTTAATTACCATGCTTACAGGACATTTAATCGATCTCTCTCTCTCCTGATAATCAAGGCTTTACAGTGGAGGTTATATATTGCTGTGCATCGGTTCGCTTGGTATCCTTTTGACAGCACTTTTTTGTGTTTTCATGCAGACAAAAATCTTGGGGAGGATATCCTCGTCATCAAATCAAGTTTAATGGAGGTGACTAGAGGATCAATAGAGTAAAAAAAAAAATAGCCAGTGTAAGCACTCTCTAGGACATTTTGCTGTGCAATTAATAGTTTCCTATTCATTTTTCTACAGCTCTGCCCAACGTTAACAAATTGTGGATGAATTGCAATAAGTGAATGTAGCTGGACTCAGCAAGGTGATGTCATTGTGGCCTGACTGTTCCCGAGTACACATTCCTGAAGAGTGAGACACAGATCCAGCTGTATATGAATGTTCGCTGTGTTTGTGTTTCTAGTAAGTCTCAACATGAATCCTGGCTCAGCAGTAAGAGTGGATCTTTCAACTTTGCTATCATGGTCGAAAGTCTTCTTCTTGAATTGAATTTTCCTTCCTTTTCCCCCCGTCTCTGTCGTGAAGAGAAACAATCCTGCATCTGTTCTTTGTGCGAGTGCCTCCTTAACTTGTCGTCTTTCCCTCCACTTTTGTTTCACCTCATCTGTTCCTCCTTCTGTTGGACACTGCACAGCCCATCCCCCTTTCTCCCTTTCACCCCTATTCTCTCCAAATACTCCGCCCACAACCTCACTTCCCAGCACATACTGTATCATCCTCCACCTCCTCTTCTCCCCCGTTCCTTTATTCTCTTTCCTCGTGCCACACGCCAAAGTTTATCACTCCCCTGGGTTAGATGTTCACAACGTCATGACAAACAGTGTGTGTCGGACAGTGGACGCAAACATTGCTCCTCTCAGGCACTTACTGTGGGCAGGGTTTAACATGTTAATAGTGTCTGTATTTTTATGTGCGTATGTTGAGACGTTTTGTCAGGCAACACAGCTGACACATTAAACGACTCCCTAGACACACACAAAAGACGCAGCAGACAAAATGGCCATATTGATTTTGCCTGAGTGAAAAAGCTTTATCTAATATAATTACAGACACCTTAACAAAGAGACTGACTAACAAAGACAAACTCTTTGTGAATGTGCAGATGAAGGAGGATGGATTACTTTGAGATCTATATGATCTTTCTCAACAAAAGGCTAATGATTATATATGTATTACTTTGTCAGTGTTCTTTCAGAATAGGTGAAATTGGATTTCAAGACGAATAAGTCCATAGTATTTGCAGATGATGTATGATGTTTGCCAGCGTATGCTGCATTCGAGACAATTGGTATTTTAAAAAATGATGTCCAATGGGTGAAATGAAACATAAATCATATTTGATCTTCATACAATCAAACTAATTCTGCATGTAAATCGATGTCAAAATAATAACGTTGCCATATCTTTTCTGCACAAAAGTTAAGTGTTAATCACGCATTTCCTACACATCATGTTCCCTGTTTACAAAGGTTTGACATACTCACGCGAGGTCTTTACCTGTTTGCATGTAATTAAGGACAGAAAGCTTAGTGGTCAGAACTCATACATTTTAGGTCGGTATATATTACCCGTCTCCAAGTTGTCTGGAATGCAGCATTAGTACAGCTTTTCTTGTTCTGTAATTATAACATTTACGTGAAGGGAAAAAGTAGTCTAAGATTTTTGTACACCCTAATGTGTGTGTGTGTGTATTAGGGCTACAGCAAACTATTTTCTTCACTGATTTATCAGTTGATTATTTTCTCGATCAATTGATTAGTGGTTTGGTCCCTGAGTGTCAGAAAATGTCGATCAGTGTTTCCCAAAGTCCTAATGATAATGAGTTGTTTTGACCCAAAACCAAAGATATTTAGTTTGATAATCACATTTGATAAGCTGAAAAATCCGAGAACTTCGGCAAAATCCACACGGAAACGGCGCGAAAGGCTTTCTTTGCTGAAATGACTCAAAGCACTGTAGTACATATGCCAGGCCTGTAGGCGGTGCTCTAACGCTGTTAAACAGATGCATCAAAAACGGAGAAGAAGTGGGGCATAATGCAGGGTTAGGGAGGTGGGGCTATGATATCATAATTTTCCTAGAGTAGCGTATTCGTTGCCTATACAAAAACGTGAGGCTAGCATTTTGAGATTTCCCAACTCTGGGAGGCGTTTTCAAAAAATACCGTTTCAGGTCCTCTAAAACGCAAGTATGCTTATTAACCTAAACCCGTTTCCGTGTGGACGTCCCCTTATCCATTAATTGTTGCTGTGCTGATGCATAATCGTGACAAGGGGTTCAAATGTTGCAGCTCTTCAGATTCTACATTCAGACACTGCATTTACCTTGTAGGCCTGAAACAATCTCCACAACATCTTCATACACCATCAGAGTGGCAGCTCTTTCTGGTAGCAGGTCCAGGCTGATGGAGGAAAACACTGGAAGACAAACAAGACCACACAGTGTACACACACTGCATTAACAGACCTAATAAATTCACAATCAGATAAGAAACAAACTGTTATGTCCCTGGCCACTTAAGAGATCACAATCAGACACAACAAGTCATTAAACCATTTTGGTGCATTTTTAATTACCCAGCTTTCCCATCCTTTCATCCTGTCTGCTGGTTGGGACACAAGGCTGACCCAGCAAAATGCACTTCTATCCTCTTCCTTCCTTTCACTCTTCCATTGTTCAGAGCTGGTAAGCGTGATAATCCAATTGGCTGACGTTCCGTTGGCTTATATAAAGTCCCCCCCAACACAATGGTACACACACACACACACACACACACGTACTGTAATCCAGCCTCTTGGGGGTTATTTTGTATGAGAGTGTGTCTGTGAAAGGGAAGCTGAAGTATCCCCCTTGCTGGGTTTTGGCGTCTCTTGTAATAAATTAGTAATGGAGCAGCCCATTTATCATTTGCTCACACTTCTGGCACAAAGTCACACAATTTTTATTTCACACACCCACACACACACACGCGCACATGCAGAGGGTAGGACAAGACGCGTGGAAATCAATAAGCTGAAACCCAACACTCAGGTTTAAGTGTTGGTAACATCCCTTCTGCTTCTGTCCCAAAAATATCCATCTCTCTCACTCCCTCACTAAGAAACATAGAATGCACACACACACACAAACCTACCAGGTAATCTATTGGGAGTCCAGGGCACCGAGTTTGGCACATATCCCCGTTTGGTTGCGGTGACGACCAGCGGTGTCCCAAGGCGGTAGGGAAAGTGCAGGTACGTGTTGCCGTCGGCTGACGAGGTTTCTGTGGTTACAGACGTGAGGTTGGCGAAGAGCTGGATGGTGGCTCCTCCCAGGGGCTGGTGAGTGCTGGCATCGCTCAGGTGAACCTTCAGAGTCACGTCTGTGGATAAACAGAGTGTTTACTGAGCGATGTGTGTACAGTAACTGTTGGTGCTGTTGTGACGAGAAAAAAACAAACAGCAGATTAATTGTATCACCATGACAGGCAGTGATATACAGTAAAAACACAGTGGAGAATATAATTACAGTAATCTCTTTAAATGGATTCAGTGTCAGTGCCAGGTCTTTTGACTCCAGTCCATGAATACAACATTCCACATTCTGGCCAATCAAAAACACGACAACCATCTGACCATTGGATTTCCTTAACTCTTGCCAATGTCACTTCCTGTTCAAAACAATGGACCCCTTCCCTCCCTCTCAAAGAAGCCACGGACCAGCGAGGAAAAGCAACTGTACAAAAGGACACCTTCAGTAATGGAAATGACTGAGGAACATAAAATAATCAACACAGACTGCCTGTTGTTGACTCACAAACAAATAAGTACTGCAACAGTCAATCGTTCGCTGTATGTTCCAGTACACAAGATAAATCAAAAAATCAATTCATCTACTAATAGGAAATTTTTACAAATATATTATCAGGATCAGTTTTACTTAGTTTACAAGCAAGAAAAGTTTGTTATGTAAATAGTAAACCAAAAATATTTGGGTTTTGGACTGTTGGTTGAATAAAACAAGTAATCTGACGACATAACTACCACAGGCTGTAGGAAACTGATGCATTGAAAAGGGTTTCTAAGTTTTTTAGACTTTAACGTAGACAAAACAAGAAAATAATTGCTACTTGTAGTCAATAGGACACAGGTACACAGAAAGGGTGTATTGTAATGCTGTCTTCTGTCTCTTTAAGAAAGTAACAGTGCATTGATGCAGGGACATTTCTCCAGAGAAAAGACAACAGAACTACATGCTTGATTTTGAGTGTGAGATAAAAGTTTAAAACTGGATAGCTGTCATATTCTGATTTTAGGTTGCAAATGTGAATTCTCAAAAAACAAGAATATGGTCCTAAATTTCAGACTGAATGACAATGGCTCTCTCTCACAAAAGTCACCAATTTTTTGTGACAGCCCAAAACTGCAGTGCAATTTTTCCTCTAATGCACACTTCTAGAGGCAAACTTCTAGAGTTAATATTTGCCATGTTTTAATAATTAGCACTGAGCAATAATTGTTTAAATCAATAAACTTTTACTCAAAGGTTTATTTAAAAATGTTTAGCATTTTGATGAGCAATGTCATGGATTTAATATTTAGTTTACACCTTATTCCTTATTCAAAACATATACGTTAAGTATAAGTGCAATGCAGTGCAGACATGATTGTTTAAGTCAAGCAATTGTGTGTATCATGTGTTATTACAAAAAAGGCAATATGCCATATGCCAACGAAAAGACAATATACCAAAAAAGATATCTAAAGATCTTCCACAGAAAAAGCTGTACTGGTCTACCTCTATTAACCTCCCTGCAAAGCTTCAAGAAGTTAATAAAAAAACAAAAAACATTGGCAGCTGAAACACTGCTGAGGTTCAACACAAGCTGAAAAAACAAACAAACTATCTATTACAGTTTCATATCCCAAGGGTACAGTGATAAAAAAATTGTGTTTTATTATCATTAATAGTCTCTCATTTTTTGGACACATGACAGCGTGGACCCTGTTTATCACTCACTGCCGACTGACCCTCGGTGACCTTTCAATTAAGGCTGAAAGAGTAGTCGCCCCCCGCCTCCCTCCATCTCCCTTGACCTAAACATACCCACCTCCCCCATGCACACTTCTACTGGTTTTCATTGAAACTCTTTCTTGTAACCACACCCTCCATGACACACACACACACACACGCTAACACATACATACCCTTGGCAAGACTAAGCCCCTTCCCCCCACTCAGTGATCCTGCGGTAGGCGAGAAACCACTTTGACAATATGTGCCAAAAAAAAAAAAGGATATCTGTGCATGGAATGATACCTTTGCACGTCTGTAAGTGTTATTGTGCTTTGTTGGCAGGACAACATGTCAGCCTCAAAGCAAACACATCATTACCCTAAATGGTCTGGTGTGAAGATGTGCTCTGACCCTTCACTTATTTCCTTTGTATTATAGTTGCACTGGCAGAAGTGAAAATAAAGACTTTATCCCCTTGACAGAAGCTCCCCACTGCATTAAGATTTGGTGTGTGAGTGTGTGTGTGTTGGAGATCATGACCTCACTTCCTGTCCCACTCCCACTGATATGTTGTCAGGGGTACCAGCTGTGCTCACTTTAAAAGATCTCCCCTGGGAGACTTCAGACATGCACACACAAATAGTCCCCTCCCCAGACCTCATCCAATAAATCAGTACTCTGGTGATATCACTGTTAAACAAGCTAGGAGTCTTCTCAAGGAGCCAAAGAAGGTGGTTGGCCTGAATCATAGCAAAAACACTTGGGATTCTGGAGACAACCAGTATCTCAAGAGCTGCTGCTCGCTATGCTGACCATTTCTCTTTGTGCATATCGAACCATATGGAGGATAAAGGCATCAAAGAGAGATCTGCCTGACTGACGCTGCCATCTCAGACCCAATTATCTCAGACAACAGCAGCCAAAGCAGCAGGGTGGGTGGGTGTATTTGTGTCCAAGTAGTAAGAGACAGACATAGGAGGAGAAAACAAAGAGGGAAAAACAATCTCTGTGTACCTGTTTTTTTTCCAGCCAAACAAAGCTTGTATTTGGTGAATCAATCAGAAGTCACATGGTGGCAAACGCTTCTGCTCCGTAAAAGTGAGCTGCGATAAACTGGAAATGCATGGTATGGCAGGCCTCCATTGGGTGTGTGAAGAGGTTTGGTGTTCTTCCAAAGAGAGGAGGGGGAACAGATGCTTTCTGCAAAAACGAGGCTGAGTGGAAAACTCTGAGCCTGTATGCAAAAGTTGCGCTCACTCTCCTGCTCGCTGCTTGTTAGGTTCAGTAACAAGTCAGTGGAGGTCAAAGTGATGCCAGTGATAAACCCAGAGCATTCATGTCATAATGACATTAAACGGACAAATGCGCAATTGTAAAAGGTTGCTATGTTTCATTGAAGACATAAGACTTTAAATGATCACATCATGTGATAACCGTATGCTGTTGTATCACACAGCACATAATGAAAACCTAAAAACAAATTCAAATTTGTAAAGGTATATGTTGTTGCCGTAAGTAAGATTGCCCCAAGGAATTCTCACAGAGCGATCACTTAAAAACAACAACAACAACAATTCTTAAGTCTCTAACAGGGTCTAAAAAGTCAGTCAACAACAATGCGTGTAAATGCCCCACAATGGCATGAACTAATGCCAATTCATTTGGAAAAAGCAATGAAAAAACTCCAGCAGTGGGCGCTCAACAACCAAGAGCGTAACTTCACCCCTCTGTTGCAGAACATTCAGCTGACCGACAAGTCAATCATCAACATTATTCAGTCATGGGCATTTGCGGTTGAGGGGCTGGCCTCTGCTGCCGTCCAGCCAAAGGTTATTCACTTATTTCCAAATCAGGTCCATGCTGTTTGGCAAGTATTGGAATACTTGTTACTGTAGCTTTCTTACATACAAGAAATAATATATATTAGTGACACATGTTTATAAACGTATCATTTATCAACCTGAGATTCCCAGAAAGCAAAAAAACACACAAAAAAAACACCCCAAATCTTTTTTCCAAGACTTCATGTTGTACAATTTCATCAACGCTGCAGTAACACATGTGCCATTTGTTACCGTTTCGACATTTGGTACCAAATTATGTGGGTTAGTGTTTTGCAACTAAAACAAACTAACCAGCTACGTTTTGGAAAATTGTGAGGAAAGATTTTGGAAATTGTCGAGAAAACATGGGGCCTATAAACTGAGGCATAACTCGACTGAAGAAGACGATAAAAACCAAAGTCATAATTTCATCATCTCAAACAGAAACACATGGTTTGAGCACAAGAGGAGCCAGAAATCATGTGACAAAGAGTGCAAGAGCTGAGGTCTAAACAAAACTACACTGGGAGCCAAGAGTATACAAAACACTGACGGGAAAGTTGTTTCAATAAAGAAGTGAGAGAAAAATACAAGTCCTTTGATACTGATATTGACCGGTCATTGATATATTGATGTACTAATGCAAGTGTTGTCTTATATGTGCTGATGTATATAAACTTTACTCTAAATATAGAATAAAACGTTTAACGGTGTCTTTTAGATTGTAAACATAGTTTCTGCAGCACAACTTGTAATCGTGTTTGTAGCAAAAAATGCGTGACGGCAGAGAACAGTCAAACATTGATTTCCTTGTAAATGACCACATTATTTCCCTTTTCAATGTAACTCATAACAGATCAAGTCATACACAATCAAATTTGTATCAGCATCTGCCACATGGGTCACGCTCTGTGGACGACACGATTCATCCCTGCTGTCGAAGCAAACTATCAATTCATCATTTGAGAACTTCAAAAACAAAACAAATCCATGTGAAGCATTCGAGAGTATGAGAGCCACACCATCCATGCCTTTCCATCCTTCAGTGCCAACAGGCTGTTGTAAGTGCCTGGAGCTATTTATTTACTATTATGCGAATGACAAACATGAGGTTTCTAACATGCTGAGCTAACAAAAAGAACAAAGACAGACATGAATAGACACGACTGAGCATGAATCACCAAGAAGGGACACACATGGGAACAAGGGACAAACCATCTCCTGAATGTGTCACCACAAGAAACAAAATAACAGAATATACCTACGTATGTAAGCTCTGCCGTAAAACGTATAAAGAAAGAAAGAAAGACAAACAGGCTGTCAAAGGGTGCTCAGCAGGAAATTCTCTCTCGTCTGGATTAAAAGTGGATTAAAATAAAAGCGATGGTCAATCCCATTAACTCAGCAGGGGACACAGTAATAGTGTAACATTGTGAGGCTTAAGCGCAAATGAACGCTCCTCTTCTCACTTCAGTTAAAGATATAATCTGCAACATTTCTGCATGTCTGAAAACGACAAGAATACAGTTTTATATATTTTATTAGTGTGCTTACATTAGCCTAAACATTTCCAACGGTCTTTATAACCACAGAAAGACATCCTGTACTGCAACAACATGTACTGCGTACACACAGCACAACTCTTCTATGACCCTCTGTGTTTCACACCATTACCTCCATGTCTACCAGAGCTGCAACTAAAGATTATTTTCGTAATCGATTAATCTGTCGATTATTTTCACGATTAATCGTGAAAGAAGCTGAAACAATCAGAAATCTTGTTTTAATCATGAAAAACAGCTACAAATTCGTCAATTAGGGATGTGAATATTTGGGTGACTCAACTGGATTCGATTCCGATTCTTAGGGTCACGATTCGACTCATAGGATTCTCGATTCAAAAATGTATATAATGCAGTGTGTTAAGGCAAATTATGGGATAAAAACAATAGAGTTTGTATAAGATAATGTGATAATGTGATCACACAAATGCAAACTTAAGACAAAAGTTAACATTTATTCATTCAAAACAAATAAAAACTTACTTACCATACCAAAAAATAACTTGCATAAATAAAAGCTTAGGCTAGCTGCCTTTTTCTCCAAGTTACAAAAATAAACTGTACACAAATTGTGTGGTTTTTCAAAATAGAAACGTATATTTATTTATTTTTTTTCTTCAAAAACTGATTTTTGAAGTTTATGAATCGATTCAGAATCGTGGATGATTAGAATCGCGATTCCTATGTGAATGGATTTTCCCCCCACCCCTATAGTCGATTAATTGTTTCAGTGCTAGTGTCTACTGTAAAGCATATAGCAAATTCGTAGCCATATTTGTATACCATCCTACATAACAGTTATTAAAAAAAATACATCTATAAAATCAGAGTAAGGAAGAAAGTATTCAGTACTACTAGTAGCCAGTGTGTTGTCTTGTTTTTGCGTTACTGTATGCGTTTATCGCAATTGGATTACAATGACGATGCCGTTTTCTGCAGGGTTTAACCCTAACCCACGCTGCTTTTACGACACCATCAAACTAGGTCTTCTGTTGTTGTTTTAACTGAAAGACGCCTAGCGGAAGAAATGGCATGCTGTGCATTTAATTCCAGTCTGATACTACACTGTTTACTATGAGTGTCTCTGCTCTTTGGCTACAGAGCAAATAACACGGTCCCACAGTCCAGAGTTTTCTCATGACCCGCTGTGTCCTCCTGTAAAGTGGACCACTATAAAAATTAAGTTTGACGAGCAGATGACAATACGGTTTGACTGGTCAGCTTCCTAGCAGCCCCTGCAGAGCTACAGCGACTGTGTGTCTGTTTGAGAGGCAATGCCATGCCTATTATGGGCAGCAGTAATGTGAGTGAGATCTATATCTGCGGGCAGATTGTCTGTCTGGCTCCACTCATCCATACTGTCTGCTGGACAGACCAGAAGAAGTCTGAACACACCCCTCCTCACTTGTGAATAAGTGAAGGTCACTCAGAGGCAAAGCGACAATCAGAGAGGAAGAGGGAGGAGAAAACAATGCACACAGAGGCAGCATGCACTGGCATCATTAATCATTAATTGGCATCCTGTGAATTATCAGTTTGATTTTCATAGCTTTTTCTTAAAAAAACACAAAAAAACACAAAAAAACAACAACAAAAAAACCACAACCTTGAACAGAACCGCTTGTTGTGAATTCAGCTGATTCTCATGTCTGATGACATGCCCAATAATGGAACATTTAGGACTCCAAGTGCCCATTGTTGTATTTTTCCCCAACTCTGGCTGTGTTACACCATGTTTACATTCAAACTCCAACCGTAAACACAGTGGCAGCATGAGAACCAAATGTGGGTTGTCAAAAAAAAACACTGAGATGACGGAGTGTGTGAGAATGTAACTGAAAGATAAAAGCGATGGATGAAACAGATGTGGCCCCACTTTTGCTGCTATTCTTGACCGAGTGGGCTTTGAAGTGAGGGAATGAAGGAGATGCCAGCAGATTATTGGAATTCATGGTGGCTTTCAAATATTGTTTCTGCTGCTGGGGTGACGGAATTCCCTCTACAAAAAAAATGTTCGACTCTAGACAAGTTGTAGTACAGACCTTGCTGATATGATATTAATATATTCACTTCTCAGGCATCTCTTCTTCCCGCTTTATCTGTAAATAAAGTTGCAATCTGTCTTAAAGTTGATCTTAAAAGGCAGTAATTATATTGTAATATGAAGGGTTTTTCTTTTCTTCTAAATTTAGATGAGGGCCTTCTCTTTTTGTTACTCACAAAGTGATCAAATGGTCAGTGTTTGGAGCTCTAGATTCAGAGTAGAAACATTCACACAATTAATTCAGTTGAGTGAATTTATTGGCAGTGTTAATTACTGAATTGGTGAAATGATTATTGATGCAAAAATCACCTCCTGTGGCTACTTTTTAGCAGGTATATTGTCAGAATTTAGTACTCAAATATTGAAAATATGAACCAGATGATCAACACACATCTGTAAGATAATGAAAAGAATCACTTCCTGCAGCCGTGTTGTGGTTTGCAGCACTGTGGTTTGAACCAGGACACACAGAGGCAAACAGTTTACAGTTATATGTTAGACACATGTACTGTCAATGGTGAACAGATGCTACATTTGTAATATGCCCCTTTGACTGTTTTAATTCTCGGGTCATTTGCATATTTTCTTTCGATCCAGTCCTATTTTGTTTATTCATTTATTTGTTTTGTTAGTGGCTCATAGTGTATTTTAATTATTTATCTATTCACCATTTGAAAAGTTGAGTTAGCGTTTCCTCAGCTGTTTTTGTGTATGTTTTCTATTCTTCTATATCTGTTTGTTTTTTATGTTAAAGCACTAAGTTGCTTATGTTACACACAAAAAGTGCGACACAAACGAACCCTGACTGATTAAAATGACAAATCACAGCAGCTGGACTCCTGCTCCTCTTACCCCAGTCGACATGGTGCATGTTTTCACAAACTGTCCTTCTATTATTAGTACATTTAATCAAAAACATATAAACTTCTACAGTGAAAGTTGTCTGTGTTATCCAGACACAGAAAAAAAGCAGTTTTTAAGACAAACATGCTCAGTTTTTGTGCTCTTTCTCTCCGCGACAGCAGCTAACTCGCTAACGTTAGCTAAGTTTGCATCACATCACAGCAGCATCAGAACCAGGCTAGCATCAGCAGCAGCAGACCCATTAGCCCGCTAGATCTGAACTACACGAGCGGACAAAAGGCGTGAAATGTGCCCGTACCTTGCGTGACTGTGTCCTCCGGGGATGTTTTGGTGACCGCTTTGGAGACGAGGTTCCCCAGAAGGCAGAGAAGAATGGCAGCGGTGCTGCTCCAGTCCACAGCCCGCATCACTGCAGCTGCGAGTGTCCAAAACGCAAACGGCTGAAAAACAAAGTAGGAACCGAATCTTCTGCTCGCACTGATTCACTGAGCGGACACATGAGCGCACACACGGTTCTTTCCGCAGAGGATGCCGCTCTCCATGTTTGACAGGTTATTTTCCAGTGTCTTCAGAGTCCTTGTGCATCCCCAGCCCTTTCACTGCTCACTGGCTTTTTTTTTTTTTATCATCGACTGGCCAGAGTCAGGGAGGAAGACGGCCCCGCTCCTCTGAGCCTCATGCCCCCAGAACAGCACCAACAGGCGGCTTCCTCCTCCACATGCAGCACCGATAACTTCCGTGGACCTGCAACGCCACCTGCCGGCCGAATAACAGAGCGTTTGTCTCTGCTTCTAATTACTGTATTTGAAGTATTTGTTTTTGGTGGCTCTGTGCATAGAACATAAATACTCAGATCCATATTCATGTGTTGTAGGTTAGTTAATATTATTTTTAGATAGGAAAGATAACAATCTTTCAATCGACATTTGAAACGTTTTTTACTGTATAACTATGCCCTCACATTTTCTTTGTGATGTAGAATTTGGTTATTAAAATTGAAGGTGCCATATGTAAGAATGTGGCCAAAAACAGTTACTTTTAGGTTTTCGTTTTCTGACGTAACTGGCAACCCGTGGTTGCTCGGCAGATTAGACTCTACTGACTGCAATGATTGGTAGACGGCGGTAGGTGGCGCCACATGCCAAAACATAAACATGATTTGCAGTCGGCAAAATAATTTTTTTAATGTAAATATTTTGGCTGTACTGTTGTTGTTGGTGAGTTCAGTTTGTTTTATGCATATTATTCCTGAGTCTCTGTGACATATTAGGAGGATTTTATGGCCAGTTGCTTTAGATATATTACACAATGCACCTTTAAAATCCCCCTCTTCAAAACAAGTTTCAAGGCAGAGTTGGGATTTTGATGACTAAAGTATAACCTCATCAAACACCCAGCGGCCTTTGTTCTTTGTGTTGGACACAGCTGTCATTAACAGTGATAACATAGAGACCTGTCTACTAATGGGCAGTGCCCTGCCCTCCCTGTGGTGCACCCACATGACTTCCTCTACTTACAGTAATCTGATCATGTGATTTTGTTTTAAGGTGTAACATGGAAGTGAAAGCAAGATTTTTAGTTCTGTGTTGAGCCTCCACAGCTCAAGCATGAAGCGCTCGGCTGTTATAATCCTGATACTAAACGGTGTCTGCACTTTTTCACATGGTAAGAACAAAACTTTCATTTCACTACTAGGTTTTTTAGATACAAAAATCACCACAGATACATTCTACAGTGTTTCTGTCTGTAAGTATTAACTCATAACAAAATCTTTATCTCTTACTTCCTTTGTTTTTTCAGTGGCCCATGAAGTTATCACCATGTTGGGCTGCTCTAACACAAACAACACTGTGGTGCAAGGTGAATTTGATGGTGATGAGATTTTGTATGCAGATTTTGAAAAGGAGGAATTTGTTTTCACTGTGCCCACATTTATAATGTCAGACCCGAGTCACATATTTGAAGGCATACTTTTCTATAGAAATGCTAAGAAAGCCCGGAACTCATGTCCAGCAATTGTTATATTCGCCACAGAAGAGGAGAGACATCCAGCAGAACAGAAAGGTACTGTTCTCTGTAGAACTGCATTAGTCTTTGTAGAGATGTGATTGATAACATGTTTTATTTCTTTCAAAGATGCTCCTGAGACCATGGTCTATGCTGCAGATGAAGTTCAGTTAGGAGTTGAAAACACACTCATCTGCTTTGTGAATCATTTCTACCCACCTTTCATCCAAGTCACCTGGACTAAAAATGGTCAGACAGTAACAGAGGGAGTGTCTCTGGGGCGATTTTACCCCAACGATGATCAGACCTTCCACCAGTTATCCACCTTGACGTTCACACCTGATGTGGGGGACATTTACAGCTGCACAGTGGAACACTTAGCTCTGGAGAGGCCTGATACTAAATTCTGGGGTGATTATTTTTTAACCTTAAACATGCAAATGCACATAAATATTCACATTGTATTTGTTTTGTGACACTTGGACTGATGTTTATTTTCTCATTGCTCTTCCACAGAACCTGATTTCGTTCATCAAAGTCATGGACCAGACATTTTCTGTGGGTTGGGTCTGACATTTGCCTTTGTGGGCGTAGCAGCAGGGACATTTTTGTTTGTCAAAGGGCATCATGTAAAGGGATGAATCCAAATGGTACACATGAATTGAACAGAAATATAAATATCACTGCGTATAATCAACATTGATTTTGTTTTGAAAGAAGGCATAAATATAACTTTCATATTTAAGTGAAGGACTATTTATATGCAACTATATAGACATTATTGGCCCTTAGTGCTCACACGGCACAGATCCGTGCCACAGGTGCACACTTTGTAAACTGTTGCAGGAATAATAGACAACTCCTTATATGGACATCCTGGAGTGTGTTTATAGGTCACATCATCAGGCTTTACAAGATGCATTTTCTTCATCTTCTTTATTCTTATCTGTTGTTGAGTCAAAGTTATGATTCTATCACTGAGTATAATCAAAATTGAACTCATGAGTTTGTTTTGAAAGAAGGCATAAATATCATTTATATGCGAGTCATTTTAAAATACATATTTTTTAAAGCAAAAGTCGCAAATACACTTCTTTTTTCCTTGTTCTTTAAAAAAAACAAGCCACACAAACATTGAACTGTGATATATTTCCAAAATTCACAAATTCAATCCGATATGAAAACATTTTTAGTACTTTTTGCTCAGTTGTGTTTGTATAGTTGGTGAAAATTAAAAGAAACATGTATACTGCTTCAGATTTTGTGTTGGAAAAGAAGGATATAAGGCACTATACTGCACTTATAGCCTCTGTATATATGTTTTAACATAGTAATGTGTCACGAGGCGGCACATTTGTTAATGTTCTGGTTAATTTGTCAGTTTTTGTTAGTTTATGTTTTTAGTCACGTTAAGTTCATGTCATGTTTTGGTGTCGGGTTAGGTTCACTTCCCCTTTTATTTTGGTGAACAGTCACTCTTCCTGTCGTGCTGGCAGAGGTGGAAAAAGTACTATAAAAGTACTAAATATTGTACTCAAGTAAAAGTACCAATACTTTGATGAAATATTACTCAGGTAGAAGTAAAAGCAGTCATCTGAAAATGTACTCAAGTAGAAGTAAAAAGTAGTTCATTTAAAATGTACTTTAAGTTTTACGTCACTTTTGGCGCGCGCCCCTCTATGTTCACGCGCCAGTGCTGGTGCTAATCACATCATCATTCGTCTGGTTCTGGTGTATATTTTCCCCCTGTAGGTCTTCATTGTGCTGAATTTTTATTTTTACTCAGTAACGGATATATAAAGTAACAAAGTACAATACTTGAGTCAATACGTACTCAAGTAAAATACAAAATCCTGATTTTAAATTGTACTTAAAAAATACAAAATACGCAAAAAATTCAATACAATAACTTGTGTAAATGTATTTCGTTACTTTCCACCTCTGCGCGCTGGCTCTGCATCCACCTTGACGCACCTCCTCCTAATTCCCTGATGAACTTCACCTGGTGCTCCTCAGTAATCACACACAGCTGCCCTTGATTTCCTCTCCCCTTTATAACGTCCCCACTTCCCTCAGTCAGTGCCAGTGCGTCGTTTACTCTACCTGATGAAGTCGTTGTTTCAAGTCTGTGCGCCTTGTATTTTTTGAAGCTCAGTGCAAAATTTAGTTTTGTTATTTTGTTTTTTAAGACCCAGGTCTTCGACGACAAAGTTTGTTTGAAGGAACAATAAAGCGTCATCGTTTTTCATTCATCCTGATTCCTGTCTCCTGTGCATTTGGATCCAAGCATTGCAACACCTTCCTAACATAATGGGGAAAAAAGCAGCATAAATGCTCTGTGTTTTAAGGATTAAAGGGGTTTATCAAACTGACGAACAAGCTTTTTATACCATTTTATAAATGTGTTTAGTGTTTTTTAAAAGACAAACTGAAATGGGATCCAAAATATGACCGGAGCAAGTAAGAAAAATATATTTTATTGAAACGAACTGAAAAGACAATTGGGAAAAATAAACCAAAGCAGTGGATCGGGGTAAACATTTTAATTGAAAACAGGTACAGGTCACTAAACTGACCAGACAAATTAAAAAACACAAGGGGAAGTCAAGAAAATTCAAGTGAAACACGTCAGAGCAATTCAGGCAATCGCAATTGAGGTAAACCAGTAACCTGAAGTAAAACCAGAGTGGACAAAGCAACACCCAGCAGCCTTTGTGCTTTGTGTTGGACACAGCTGTCATTAACAGTGATAACATAGAGACCTGTCTACTAATGGGCAGTGCCCTGCCCTCCCTGTGGTGCACCCACATGACTTCCTCTACTGACTTATCAAGTAATCTGATCATGTGATTTTGTTGTAAGGTGTAACATAAAAGCAAGATTTTTAGTTCTGTGTTGAGCCTCCACTAATAATGATCTCCAGCTCAAGCATGAAGCGCTCGGCTGTTATAATCCTGATACTAAACAGTCTCTGCACTTTTTCACATGGTAAGAACAAAACTTTCATTTCACTACTCTACTTAACACACTTATAGAACTGTGACGTGATGATTTGTGAGGTTTTTATAAATACAAAAATCACCACAGCGTGTTTCTGTCTGTAAGTATTAATTCACAACAACATCTTTATCTCTTACTTTCTTTGTTTTTCAGTGGTCCATGAATTTATCACCGTAATAGGCTGCTCGAACAAAAACAACACTGTGGTGCAGGCTGAAGTTGATGGTGATGAGATTTTCTATGCAGATTTTGAAAAGGAGGAAATTGTTTTCACTGTGCCCACATTTATAACATCAGACCCGAGTGAAGCAGCTGTGGACATCGTTCGATATAAAAATGCTAAGAGAAACCAGAAGGCATGTGTTATAGCTGTTTTATTCGCCACAGAAGAGGAGAGACATCCAGCAGAACAGAAAGGTACTGTTCTCTGTAGAACTGCATTAGTCTTTGTAGAGATGTGATTGATAACATGTTTTATTTCTTTCAAAGATGCTCCTGAGACCATGGTCTATGCTGCAGATGAAGTTCAGTTAGGAGTTGAAAACACACTCATCTGCTTTGTGAATCATTTCTACCCACCTTTCATCCAAGTCACCTGGACTAAAAATGGTCAGACAGTAACAGAGGGAGTGTCTCTGGGGCGATTTTACCCCAACGATGATCAGACCTTCCACCAGTTATCCACCTTGACGTTCACACCTGATGTGGGGGACATTTACAGCTGCACAGTGGAACACTTAGCTCTGGAGAGGCCTGATACTAAATTCTGGGGTGATTATTTTTTAACCTTAAACATGCAAATGCACATAAATATTCACATTGTATTTGTTTTGTGACACTTGGACTGATGTATATTTTCTCATTGCTCTTCCACAGAACCTGATTTCGTTCATCAAAGTCATGGACCAGATATTTTCTGTGGGTTGGGTCTGACGTTTGCCTTTGTGGGCGTAGCAGCAGGGACATTTTTGTTTGTCAAAGGGCATCATGTAAAGGGATGAATCAAAATGGTACACATGAATTGAACAGAAATATAAATATCACTGCGTATAATCAAAATTGAGATTGTTTTGAAAGAAGGCATAAATATAATTTTCATAGTTTTGTGAAGGACTATTTATATGCAACGATATAGACATAATTGGCCCTTAGTGCTCACACGGCACAGATCCGTGCCACAGGTGCACACTTGGTAAACTGCTGCAGGAATAATAGACAACTCCTTATATGGACATCCTGGAGTGTGTTTATAGGTCACATCATCAGGCTTTACAAGATGCACTTTCTTCTTCTTCTTTATTCTTATCTGTTGTTGAGTCAAAGTTATGATTCATTTTAAATCACTTTAAAAAAAGAAAAGAAAAAACGAGAGTAGCGATAATTGAGCAAAAGTCACAAAAATAGACCGCTTTTTAAATTTCTGTTCATAAAAAATAAGCCAGTGCTCACTCTCCCAGGTGAGGGTAAAAATTAAAACAGGAACAGGACACTAAACTGACCAGACAACCCAACAAAGACAATGGGAAGTCAGGAAAATTCAACACAAGTGAAGCACATCAGAGCAATTCAGGCAATCACAATTGAGGGAAACCAGTAACCTGAAGTAAAACCAGAGTATGCTAAGTTAAACTGCAAACTAACAGGACACAAAACACCAGAGAACATCAGAAACAAACAGCGTGAAAATCCAAAATACACCACAAAGACAGAAAACTCAATTCTGTAGTGTTACAGAATTGTCGGTGATATTGTCAGAATGTTATCTGTCCACATATTTATTTGTATCATATTGTAGTTATTTGTATTATGTTGTAGTTATTTGCATTATATTGTTAAATGTCATTCTAAAATGTGTGTCCCCCTGAAAGAGCTTGGATGTGCTGGTGTAAATTATTCATTAATCTTGTTTTTCATGTGAATATTTCCATTTTCTGCTGCCGTATATTTTTACTAAATAGTTTAATTTGAGGTTTTGTTTGTGCCCAACGTCCCTTATAGGTATACATATGTAATGCATCAGTGATGAAACTCAAATGTAAAAATGTGTAACTGAAGAATGGCTCATTCTGCTCCACAGTGATTTTTTTTTTAGTAAAACATTTTTGCAACAGATCTGTGTGATTCTTTCATTATTCATGAAATTCAAAGTTTTAGGAAAACGAAAAAAGAAAAAAAGATGATTCAGAAGCTTCACCTCCACATTGATTTGTGATTGAAGAGTTTCATTAAATTTTCCCGAGGAAATCCTGGAAAACCTACAAATTACTTCTGGATAACATAAGAAATGTCATTCATTCATTCATTCATTCATTCATTCATTCATTCATTCATTCATTTTCTGCTGATTTATCCTCCACATAAAGGTTGTTAACATAGGGCAAATGGTTGAGGTTACACCATGGACAGGTCACCAGTTGCAGGGTCAACATACAGAGACAAACAACCATTGACTTTCACATTCACACCTACAGTCGACTAAAAATATTCAATCAACCTCTGCACATACACCCATGCACACACACACACACACACACACACACACACACACACACACACACACACACACACACACACACACACACACACACACACACACACACACACACAGGTGAGACTATTCCACCGTTGCCTTTTTTTTCCAAGAAAATCTTTAATTTCACGATGAGCAAACTCTTCTCTCTGTGTGTGAGCGGGTTTTCTCCTGGTTCACTGGATTTCCTGCCACAGTCCAAAAACATACATGCAATATTGGGATTAGGTAAATTGGACACTCTAAATTGACCATAGGTGTGAGAGTGAATGGTTGTTTGTCTGTGTCCCTGTGATGGACTGGCGAACTGTCCAGGGTTTACCCTGTGCTAAAATTGGCACAATCGCCTCCCTGCACCACTCCTGTGGAGGATAAAGTGGTATGGAAATGGGTGGATGGATGTCTTTATTATATATTTACTCTTTTTGTTTTGCAGGGATGCATAGAACACTTCATATTAGTAATTTGCATCACCCAAAACCAGCCTAGAGTATTACATCATTATAAAGATCATAATGGCAAATATGATGATAATTAAATGTATAATTGAATCAATTATTATGACGACATAACAAGTTCCTGCATCCATTTCTCAGATGAGAGTGCAGTAACAAATGTTTTTACTAGTGTGTCCTTTTCAAGCTGTTGCCAAACTTAGAGCATCTCTCTAATGCAGCTCGACTGGTTTAACTGCTGTGTTTCAGTCAGCGTCTGCATAGAACACGCTTTTAATATTAAAATCCCCCTCTTCAGAGCCAGTTTCAAGGCAGAGTTGGGGATTTGCTGACTAAAGTATAACCTCATCAAACACCCAGCAGCCTTTGTTCTTTGTGTTGGACACAGCTGTCATTAACAGTGATAACATAGAGACCTGTCTACTAATGGGCAGTGCCCTGCCCTCCCTGTGGTGCACCCACATGACTTCCTCTACTGACTTATCAAGTAATCTGTTTATCATGTGATTTTGTTGTAAGGTGTAACATAGAAGCAAGATTTTTAGTTCTGTGTTGAGCCTCCACTAATAATGATCTCCAGCTCAAGCATGAAGCGCTCGGCTGTTATAATCCTGATACTAAACAGTCTCTGCACTTTTTCACATGGTAAGAACAAAACTTTCATTTCACTACTCTACTTAACACACTTATAGAACTGTGACGTGATGATGTGTGAGGTTTTTATAAATACAAAAATCCCCACAGCGTGTTTCTGTCTGTAAGTATTAATTCACAACAACATCTTTATCTCTTACTTTCTTTGTTTTTCAGTGGTCCATGAATTTATCACCGTAATAGGCTGCTCGAACAAAAACAACACTGTGGTGCAGGCTGAAGTTGATGGTGATGAGATTTTCTATGCAGATTTTGAAAAGGAGGAAATTGTTTTCACTGTGCCCACATTTATAACATCAGACCCGAGTGAAGCAGCTGTGGAATTCGCTCGATATAAAAATGCTAAGAATAAACAGAAGGCATGTGTAATAGCTGTTTTACTCGGCACAGAAGAGGAGAGACATCCAGCAGAACCGAAAGGTACTGTTCTCTGTAGAACTGTCATTAGTCTTTGTAGAGATGTGATTGATAACATGTTTTATTTCTTTCAAAGATGCTCCTGAGACCATGGTCTATGCTGCAGATGAAGTTCAGTTAGGAGTTGAAAACACACTCATCTGCTTTGTGAATCATTTCTACCCACCTTTCATCCAAGTCACCTGGACTAAAAATGGTCAGACAGTAACAGAGGGAGTGTCTCTGGGGCGATTTTACCCCAACGATGATCAGACCTTCCACCAGTTATCCACCTTGACGTTCACACCTGATGTGGGGGACATTTACAGCTGCACAGTGGAACACTTAGCTCTGGAGAGGCCTGATACTAAATTCTGGGGTGATTATTTTTAACCTTAAACATGCAAATGCACATAAATATTCACATTGTATTTGTTTTGCGACACTTGGACTGATGTATATTTTCTCATTGCTCTTCCACAGAACCTGATTTCGTTCATCAAAGTCATGGACCAGACATTTTCTGTGGGTTGGGTCTGACGTTTGCCTTTGTGGGCGTAGCAGCAGGGACATTTTTGTTTGTCAAAGGGCATCATGTAAAGGGATGAATCAAAATGGTACACATGAATTGAAAAGAAATATAAATATAACTGAGTATAATCAAAATTGAGATTGTTTTGAAAGAAGGCATGAATATAATTTTCATAGTTAAGTGAAGGACTATTTATATGCAACAATATAGACATAATTGGCCCTTAGTTCTCACACGGCACAGATCCGTGCCACAGGTGCACACTTGGTAAACTGCTGCAGGTATAATAGACAACTCCTTATATGGACATCCTGGAGTGTGTTTATAGGTCACATCAGGCTTTACAAGATGCACTTTCTTCTTCTTCTTTATTCTTATCTGTTGTTGAGTCAAAGTTATGATTCATTTTAAATCACTTTAAAAAAAGAAAAGAAAAAACGAGAGTAGCGATAATTGAGCAAAAGTCACAAAAATTGACCGCTTTTTAAATTTCTGTTCATAAAAAAATAAGCCAGTGCTCACTCTCCCAGGTGAGGGTAAAAATTAAAACAGGAACAGGACACTAAACTGACCAGACAACCCAACAAAGACAATGGGAAGTCAGGAAAATTCAACACAAGTGAAGCACATCAGAGCAATTCAGGCAATCACAATTGAGGGAAACCAGTAACCTGAAGTAAAACCAGAGTATGCTAAGTTAAACTGCAAACTAACAGGACACAAAACACCAGAGAACATCAGAAACAAACAGCGTGAAAATCCAAAATACACCACAAAGACAGAAAACTCAATTCTGTAGTGTTACAGAATTGTCGTTGATATTGTCAGAATGTTATCTGTCCACATATTTATTTGTATCATATTATAGTTACTTGTATTATGTTGTAGTTATTTGCATTATATTGTTAAATGTCATTCTAAAATGTGTGTCCCCCTGAAAGAGCTTGGATGTGCTGGTGTAAATTATTCAGTAATCTTGTTTTTCATGTGAATATTTCCATTTTCTGCTGCCGTATATTTTTACTAAATAGTTTAATTTGAGGTTTTGTTTGTGCCCAACATCCCTTATAGGTATACATATGTAATGCATCAGTGATGAAACTCAAATGTAAAAATGTGTAACTGAAGAATGGCTCATTCTGCTCCACAGTGATTTTTTTTTTAGTAAAACATTTTTGCAACAGATCTGTGTGATTCTTTCATTATTCATGAAATTCAAAGTTTTAGGAAAACGAAAAAAGAAAAAAAAGATGATTCAGAAGCTTCACCTTCACATTCATTTGTGATCGAAGAGTTTCATTAAATTTTCCCGAGGAAATCCTGGCAAACCTACAAATTACTTCTGGATAACATAAGAAATGTCATTCATTCATTCATTCATTCATTCATTCATTCATTCATTCATTCATTCATTCATTCATTTTCTGCTGATTTATCCTCCACATAAAGGTTGTTAACATAGGGCAAATGGTTGAGGTTACACCATGGACAGGTCACCAGTTGCAGGGTCAACATACAGAGACAAACAACCATTGACTCTCACATTCACACCTACAGTCGACTAAAAATATTCAATCAACCTCTGCACATAAACCCATGCACACACACACACACACACACACACACACACACACACACACACACACACACACACACACACACACACACACACACACACACACACACACACACACACACACACACACACACACACACACACACACACACACACACACAGGTGCCACTATTCCACCGTTGCCTTTTTTTTTCCAAGAAAATCTTTAATTTCACGATGAGCAAACTCTTCTCTCTGTGTGTGAGCGGGTTTTCTCCTGGTTCTCTGGATTTCCGCCCACAGTCCAAAAACATACATGCAATATTGGGATCAGGTAAATTGGACACTCTAAGTTGACCATAGGTGTGAGAGTGAATGGTCGTTTGTCTGTGTCCCTGTGATGGACTGGCGAACTGTCCAGGGTTTACCCTGTGCTAAAATTGGCACAATCGCCTCCCTGCACCACTCCTGTGGAGGATAAAGTGGTATGGAAATGGGTGGATGGATGTCTTTATTATATATTTACTCTTTTTGTTTTGCAGGGATGCATAGAACACTTCATATTAGTCATTTGCATCACCCAAAACCAGCCTAGAGTATTACATCATAATAACGATCATAATGGCAAATATGATGATAATTAAATGTATAAATGAATCAATTATTATGACGACATAACAAGTTCCTGCATCCATTTCTCAGATGAGAGTGCAGTAACAAATGTTTTTACTAGTGTGTCCTTTTTCAGCTGTTGCCAAACTTAGAGCATCTCTCTAATGCAGCTCGACTGGTTTAACTGCTGTGTTTCAGTCAGCGTCTGCATAGAACACGCTTTTAATATTAAAATCCCCCTCTTCAGAGCCAGTTTCAAGGCAGAGTTGGGGATTTGCTGACTAAAGTATAACCTCATCAAACACCCAGCAGCCTTTGTTCTTTGTGTTGGACACAGCTGTCATTAACAGTGATAACATAGAGACCTGTCTACTAATGGGCAGTGCCCTGCCCTCCCTGTGGTGCACCCACATGACTTCCTCTACTGACTTATCAAGTAATCTGATTATCATGTGATTTTGTTGTAAGGTGTAACATAGAAGCAAGATTTTTAGTTCTGTGTTGAGCCTCCACTAATAATGATCTCCAGCTCAAGCATGAAGCGCTCGGCTGTTATAATCCTGATACTAAACAGTCTCTGCACTTTTTCACATGGTAAGAACAAAACTTTCATTTCACTACTCTACTTAACACACTTATAGAACTGTGACGTGATGATGTGTGAGGTTTTTATAAATACAAAAATCACCACAGTGTGTTTCTGTCTGTAAGTATTAATTCATAACAACATCTTTATCTCTTACTTTCTTTGTTTTTCAGTGGTCCATGAATTTATCACCGTAATAGGCTGCTCGAACAAAAACAACACTGTGGTGCAGGCTGAAGTTGATGGTGATGAGATTTTCTATGCAGATTTTGAAAAGGAGGAAATTGTTTTCACTGTGCCCACATTTATAACATCAGACCCGAGTGAAGCAGCTGTGGACATCGCTCGATATAAAAATGCTAAGAATAAACAGAAGGCATGTGTAATAGCTGTTTTACTCGGCACAGAAGAGGAGAGACATCCAGCAGAACCGAAAGGTACTGTTCTCTGTAGAACTGCATTAGTCTTTGTAGAGATGTGATTGATAACATGTTTTATTTCTCTCAAAGATGCTCCTGAGACCATGGTCTATGCTGCAGATGAAGTTCAGTTAGGAGTTGAAAACACACTCATCTGCTTTGTGAATCATTTCTACCCACCTTTCATCGAAGTCACCTGGACTAAAAATGGTCAGACAGTAACAGAGGGAGTGTCTCTGGGGCGATTTTACCCCAACGATGATCAGACCTTCCACCAGTTATCCACCTTGACGTTCACACCTGATGTGGGGGACATTTACAGCTGCACAGTGGAACACTTAGCTCTGGAGAGGCCTGATACTAAATTCTGGGGTGATTATTTTTTAACCTTAAACATGCAAATGCACATAAATATTCAAATTGTATTTTTTTTGTGACACTTGGACTGATGTATATTTTCTCATTGCTCTTCCACAGAACCTGATTTCGTTCATCAAAGTCATGGACCAGACATTTTCTGTGGGTTGGGTCTGACGTTTGCCTTTGTGGGCGTAGCAGCAGGGACATTTTTGTTTGTCAAAGGGCATCATGTAAAGGGATGATTCAAAATGGTACACATGAATTGAACAGAAATATAAATATCACTGAGTATAATCAAAATTGAGATTGTTTTGAAAGATTATTTTGAATAAATATAATTTTCATATGGGGACTACTTATATGCAACTATATTAACCCTAAGTGCTCACACGGCACAGATCTGTGCCACAGGTGCACACTTGGTAAACTGCTGCAGGAATAATAGACAACTCCTTATATAGACATCCTGGGGAATATGCTTATAGGTCACATCATCAGGCTTTACAAGATGCACTTTCTTCTTCTTCTTCAGTCTTAAAGCAGGCATGTCCAAAGTCCGGCCCGGGGGCCAATAACGGCCCTCGGTCAGATTTTGTACGGCCCGCAGTTTCAGTTCTATCCTGTATTATTTGTGGCCCAGGAGGGACTGCGGCAGCAAATCGGCCTCAATCCCATGTCATTTCCTGTTACCTTATTATGTTATTATGATATCTGACTCCAGATGTGAAAGAAATGCAGAATTGTTTCCTTTGTCCATTCCTGCGTAATTTCGATTGGGTTACATCTCCAAATCTAAGATGATAATTGTGACAAGGACAATAAAATGATTATAAAACATGGCCTTTGTGTGTAAATTTGGCTGTTAAAAAAGGTTCTTAAAGACTACTATTGGCCCTGAGAAATCTTTACATTATCAAATTTGGCCCTCGTTATAACAAGTTTGGACACCCCTGTTTTAAAGGGACACTATGTAGTATTTATATAACCCAAAATCCACTTTTTTATACATATTATGTGCTCCTGCATTGTCTAGTCGCTGTATAATAGTTTTTGTTTCATTTTCGTAGTGTTTCAAAAAGTCATGTAAAATAACATGGTCGCGGGCCGCGGTTGCATAGCCACTGTTAGCAGCGAGACGCCATGTTTCTACCGGAGCCTGTAAGGACAAACGCGAGAGAACAAATCAAGCGTCGCTTCAATTGTAGCGGAAGTCCCGCCTCCACGCTCTCCGCTTCGTCTGCTACGGCCGCGGTAGCTCGCCCTCTCCCTCGCCTCACGAACCTCATCTGCTGACACGGAGAAAGACGACGAGGACGACATTTGACCGGCTGCGGACACCGTATCGCTCAGGGAAGGGAGGGGGTGAGCAGAGGAGCAGTTAGTTGTTGTAAATTTCAGCCTCTCCCCTAGATGGCACTATAAACTACTTACTTCATTCGTTGAGTCAAAGTTATGATTCATTTTAAATCACACATTTAGTTGTGATAAAAGTCACGAAATAGATTTTTTTTAAATGTTTTCATAAAAAACATACCAAGCGCACATTTGCAAATTTCACAAATTCAATCGGATTTTGAAAATTTTTTAGTGCTTTTTGCTCAGTTGTGTTTGCATAGTTGGTGAAAATTAAAAGGAATGTCTATTTTTCTTCAGATTGTGTGCTGAAAGGAAGGATATAAGGCACTACACTGCACATTCTTCTCTCTCTCCTCTGTTTATAAAGATTAGGTAAATTATGTTTTAACATATTAATGGAAAAAAGCAGCCTCAATGCTCTGTGTGCTAAGGGTTAAAGGGGTTTATTAAACTGCCATATGAACAAGCATTTTATACTTACAATTGTGTTTTATGTTTTTTTAGAAGACAAGCTAAAATAAGATCCAAAATAGGGCAGGAGCAAGTAACAAGACAAGCAGCCGGTGAGGGTAAAAATGTCAATTAAAAACAGGAACAGGACGCAAAACTGACCAGACAACCCAACAAGGACAATGGGAAGTCAGGAAAATTCAACACAAGTGAATTCAGGCAATCACAATTGAGGGAAACCATTAACCTGAAGTAAAACCAGAGTATGCTAAGTTAAACTGCAAACTAACAGGACACATTGTTTGTGATTTAAGAGTTTAATAAAAAATGTTCCCAAGAAAAGCCAACACATACAAACCTACACATTACTTCAGGGTAACATACATGTCATGATGTTCAGTACTCATCCTGCGTGACCTATCAGCAGCATTTGGACCATACTCTCAAACATGGGCATTGTTCAATTTGCATTAATATCGACTTCCTGTCTCTGACTCCTTCCAAGATAGCAAGAAACTTGTTATGATTGAGGACCAGTTGACCTTTACAGATCATGTTGCACTATTCAATATAAGAAATATTAGACTGTGCCTAACTCAACAGGCTACCCAGCTCTTAGTACAGGCCTCGGTCATTTCACAGGCCTCCCGACCTGTGCTGTGAAACCACTACAGTTCGTCCAAAACATGGCGGCACGCCTGATCTTCAATGTCATCCCTCTGCTCCCACCTACTTAAATGCTCTCCTAAAGGCTGATGTTACCCCTGGACTGCTCCGTTCATCAAAGGATTGTCGTCTGGCGGTGCCAACACCCCTCACAAGACAATCCAGACTCTTTTCATGTGTCGTTCCACTACCAGAACAGGGGCATCCCTGCCTATCTTCAACAAGCATTTGAAAACATAGCTCTTCCAAGAGCATCTTCTGTCCTAGCACTTACCTTACCCCGCTCCTTCTCCTTCTGCACTTGGATCCACCTCGGCACACTCACCCTCTATCAGTTCACTGTTCCTATCTGGTGGAGTTCTTTCCAAGACTCCTTCTATGTAGCTTATTGTATGTAATGTTCATTCATTCATTCATTCATTCATTCATTCATTTTCTGCTGATTTATCCTCCACATAAAGGTTGCTGACATGGGGCAAAGGGTTGAGGTTACACCATGGACAGGTCACCAGTTGCAGTGTCAACATACAGAGACAAACAACCATTGACTCTCACATTCACACCTATGGCCAACTAAAAATATTCAATCAACCTCTGCACATAAACCCATGCGCGCACACACACACACACACACACACACACACACATACACACCTAAGTGTAAATTCACACAGCTTTTTCTCACCTTCCAGATAATGTGGGAAATTCCCTTTACTGGTGAGGATTTAATGTTCAATTCAAGGCTTGAAGGAAATGAATGATTCATTATTGTGATTAACTGTTGACTGACTATATTTTTATGAATCTGTGTTAATCATAGTTAATCCAAAAGTCATTGAAGTAGTTTGTGGTATTGTAGATTTCTTGAATTGTCGGTGATTCAGTAGAACTCTACAAGTCCAGTTGCTCCTGATTCTGTGACTTTTGAATCATATGCACCATTGCTCTCATTTGCAGATCATGTTCCCACTAAGGTACAATGTTGGAAAGTCATGCCACGTAATATTTGAATATTTTACCAGATTCTGACATTAGGCCTTCTTTCACACAAGAAAAACCCTTTATGGATTAAGGATTTAGCCATAAACACTAACCTCAAATATGCATAATTCCACATAATGACACAAATGTGCATTGTGTGTAAAAAGCAGAACAATATCTGTCAAAGGTAGGACACAAAATATTCCACGCCTACATACAGTGCATTAATGCTGCTTCACTTCCTCCTGTCAGGCTGTAGTTTACTTTCTCTTTTATCCGCTCTCATTTGACACCATGTGTTGTCGCGGCTTCTTTTTACTGCTGTGTGTATTTCTGTTATTTTCAAGAACAGGTAAGTGACATTGAAATAGTGTCTGTCAGTGTTTAACTGTTGAAATAATTAGTGTATAAATAACTGTGTGTGTGTGTGTAGCAGAATACATATACAGTATGTACAGGCTGCTGAGCTGTTTGTGTACTTGTGTGTATGCAGGGTTTTTACTATTTTGGGTGACAACGAATGAAAGGTTTTCACTGTGAATAAAGGGATTTGAATCAATGTCATGATTCCCACCTGGCTACAATTACAATTTAAAGAGCTCATGAACATTTTGTGTGTGAGAATGAGAAAATACATCTTTGTATGTCACTGAATGTTTGTTGGCTTTATGTTTCAGACGCTTACTATGGCTATGGTTTAATACGTTGCCAGGCTACGACTTCTTCTGGTGTCGTTTATCTGGAACAAATCTACTTCAACAAGAGGCTAGTTGGCCAGTTCAACAGCACCTTTGGAAAATTTGAGGGCTACACAAACTATGCAAAGGAAATCGCCGACCAACTCAACAAAAACCCGGCGTTTTTGAAGCAAGAAAAAAAGAATGAAATGACATGCAAAAGTAATGCATATCTGATGGATGTTTTCCTTTCCAAAACAGGTAATTTGAAAATGTAAAACAAGTCAATGCATAACATTGAATACCAAAAAAGGGAGGTTTTCAGGCTCTTTTTTTTTTTTTTTAGTTTAATTCAGCTTCATTAATGACTCCTTTATAAATAGTCTTAATAATTTTAAATGACAAACAAAACAAACAACTCATCGATTAATAAAAAAAATAATTATAGTCTTACACAACTTTGTTGGTTGTAATAGAATGTGATTACAGTCACGCATTATAATCTATACCTATAGTGGTTCATTAAAAGATCTGTGATCTCATGCTCTGTGTGTGTGTTTGTTTGTTTGTTTTCCTCTAGTTGAGCCCAATGTCAGGCTGCAATCTGTTGAGTCAGTGGGCAGCAGACATCCTGCCATGCTTGTCTGCAGTGTGTACAACTTTTATCCCAAAGTTATCAACGTGACATGGCTGAAGGATGGAAAGACTGTGACATCTGACGTGACGACCACTGACGAGCTGCCCAACGGGAACTGGCTCTACCAGATGCACTCCCATCTGGAGTATACGCCCAAACCTGGACAGAGAATCACCTGTAAAGTGGAGCATGCCAGTTTCCGTGAGCCCAAACTTTATCACTGGGGTAAGATGGACAGATTACATTACTTATTATGTCTTGCATTTAGCTTCTAGTTTTCAAGTTATTTGCAATACCAGGGCAAGAATACAATTTAACAGAGGTGGAAAGTAACTAAATACATTTACTCAAGTTACTGTATTGAATACTTTTTTTTTGGTGTATTTTGTATTTTTTTAAGTACAATTTAAAATCAGGATTTTGTATTTTACTTGAGTACGTATTGACTCAAGTATTGTACTTAGTTACTTTATAAATCCTATCCGTTACTGAGTAAAAATAAACATTCAGCACAATGAAGACCTACAGGGGGAAAATATACACCAGAACCAGACGAATGATGATGTGATTAGCACCAGCACTGGCGCGTGAACATAGAGGGCGAGCGCCAAAAGTGACGTAATGCCCTGTGTCGCACCGGGCGCATGAGCTCCAAAATAGTTTTGGATTCCTGACCTCTTGTCATATTTCTACTACCCTCACACCCCACGTAAAGTAACTAAGTAACTTTTACTTTTACTACATTTCAAATTTCTGGAAGGAGTTTGCATGTTCTCCCTGTGTGTGCGTGGGTTTTCTCCGGGTTCTCCGGCTTCCTCCCACAGACCAAAAGCATGCAGATTTGGGGATTAGGTGAATTGGTCACTCTAAATTGACTGTAGGTGTGAGAGTGGGAGTGAATGGTTGTTTGTCTCTATATGTGGCCCTGCGATGGACTGGTGAACTGTCTAGGGTGTACCCCGCCTGGATAAAGCGGTAGATAATGGATGGATGGATGTTATACTGGAGGATTGTCATATTTTTTTGACTGGATGTTCAATAGACTAAACATATATGTAGAATATTATTTTGGGGAATGAGTGAAGGCTTCATAAGAATGTAACTGTACATGTTATTCATGTTTTCAGACCCCATGTCTGAGTCACAGAGGGAAAAGTTTGCTGTTGGGTCGGCAGGGTTTGTGCTGGGATTTGTCATTTTACTCGCTGGGGCAATTTACTACAAGAAGCACTTACCTGGTAAGAAAACAGAATATAATGTCTGTCTGTTGTAGCTTTTACATTTGTGAAATGTCTGAAATTAAAAATCCATGCTTCTTTGTCAACATTTATTGTCAGATGTCTCTTTTGACATGTTTTTTTGCAAATGATTGTGATTCATATTGAACAAATGTTTCACTCTGCTTCTCTCTTTGTTTTTACTTTAGGTCGTGAGTTAGTGCCAACGAGTGGCGGAAATAATTGTGACCCTGACCCTGAAACGACAGAGGAATGAAAACGTTAAGTGACGTGAATCACGCGGCTCTTTGGACAAAAGTGCTTAGCTCACCTTTCAGAGGTTGTGTGCTGATATGCTGTAACTCTGCAGGAGTCATATTAAGTAAGGTTTTTATTTGTGTTAGCCAAAAACTGCTTTTGATGCTGTATATCTTGCATATTTAAATGTGCACTTGAAGGGGGGAGAAGGAGAAGGTGAGTGTGACTGGCCTCGGTCGTGTAATATATAAGCGTTAGAAGTGTCAAAGACACTGAATAATATATGTTCTGTGTGATTATTGTAAAGTAAATCACATTTTATGTGACAATCACAATTAAAGTTCTCATTTGTTTCATGATGGTCGGATTTAAATGAAGGTAATTAACTAGAATTTAATCTTTTCCTTATTTGCACATTTTGTAGTTTCCAATGTAGCTGATGACGGCACTGTGGTTCTCTTCTCTGTACTTTTATGGTGGATCATGCATGTGAAGTTAATAAAAGTTGAAAAGGTAAATTCCCAGGCTCTTCTTTGATATGTATGAATCAAAGAATTACAAACCAAGTCGAGCACAGTGAACTTTGGCTGCTGTTTGTTCATTTGATCTAGTTCCAGCACAATAACTGAAGGAATTTAGACAGTATAACCAAACCAATGGCAGTGAAAAACATTTTTAGGCAGGAACTTTTTCAGATATATAGTCTTATATTCTATATTCTGTATAATAAAAAGTAAAAGAGTTTTTGTCATTCCAGATCTGAGCTGGTACATTTCGCAAAGAGAAACAACACTGATAATCATAGTTTATTTTCAGCTATAAAGTCCAAATGCTTCATACTTGGAGCCTTGTTGCTGCTGTGATAAAGTCCGTACAGGTCAATAAAATCTGTTTCATTTTTGTCATACAATAAGTGTTTCGACAACAGTTTAACAGAACAGAATAAACAATCTAATGGAAGAAACTTCTCAACTGAGAAATCGGAAATTCCTTTGCGGTTACTGGCATCAACAAGTTCGGAACACGGAAGGATTTGATCTGTCGTAACAATAAACCTGTTGTTCAGGTCACAGAGCAGAAAACACAGATCTAAATCAATCTGACGTAACACTTTGTGTCTCAGTCCAAATGTGATATTTGTGTTTGCTGATTGTTTAACGATATCCTGAACTCACTCATTCACATTAACCTTTATTCTGCAAATCTAACAATGTTATATAGCCTCTGCACTAAACTAAACATAAAAGTCAGTCTAGCTGATTTGACCTACTTTCCACCATGTTTGCAGGGTGAAAAAAAAACCCTCAGAGATAAAAGATAGCCTTCCTGTTTTGTGGCTTCATTAAAAAAACAAGTTTGATCAGATTAGATGCACTGGACCTTGAACAGAAAAAATACCCAGGGAATGAAGTGAGAAAATAAAACAAGGAAGAAAACACTGAGGTTGAATGATTTGTATTGTCACTCTACATTTTTTTTACCCCCAGTAGTTAATTAGATTTCCCTACAGTAGCTGACCTTATAAAAATCATGGGTATTATGGATATATGAAAGAATGGTGGTAGAATAGCTCACAAAAAGGAAATATATGCACAGTTATTGCCACACTTTTCCTGATGAACAAATAAATCACACTTCACAAATATAATATAATAAATATATATACATAATTGGAAAATTATGGAATGAAATGAGTGGAGCTGTCTACTCTGTACTTTGTCAGAAAAGCATTCAAATACAGACACCTTTTGTCCCTTTTTGAGTGCATTTTCTGAGCTGCTGCAACAAAAAATATTGGATATGAAATGCTATGGGTAAAAACAGTCTCTCTATAATTAGCACCATCAAGGTTTCTATATTTGTGTGCAAACAAAATAAGAAAACAAACAGAATTTGACCATGAGCCTGAAGTGTTGCCTGTGAGACAGTGAGCGGGGCTTCATTGCCCTCCTCTCGCGCACGCGCTCTCCGCAACAATGAGCCGATTTGGGTTCTATTTTATTTTCCTCTTCTTATTGATTAAAAGCCCGAGTTTGCTGCTCTTCCTGTGTTTCGCCGTTTATGTTTACATTCACTACAGAACACGGTGAAAGCCTCCGGACGGAAGAGAAGGTGGACACGCGCCGAAGATGTAGGTCAATAAACGCGTCACGATGACATGCCCTCGTCCTTGTCTCGGCGCCGCCGGATGGCGTCAGTCTGCCGTGATGGACTGTGGTTTTTCCCTGCTCGGAGGTCGTCTCTTCCCGTGAAAACTGTCCGCCAGCCCACGCCGTCACTGTGGTTACGTTACCGACACAGAGATAAAGACGCAGGAGCGTGGTGATAAGAGACGTTTAAAAACAGACGGAGGCTGAGAGAGAGAGGATGAGCTGCCTTCAACAGTCAGAGGGAAGGAGACCAAACAGCTGGTGAGGCTTTACAATACTTACACTACACAGCAATACAATACAAAACTGTTCTTCTTTAAAAAATGTAGGGTTTTTCTATCTGTTTTTGTTTTTCTTTATTTTTCCTCCAGTACTGTTTTTCCAGGGGTGTGAATTAAAGGTCCAATATGTGAGATGGAAGGTTTATTTTTTTAAAACCTACTTAATTTAATTTTGGTATTTCATAACCTGTCATCTTGCCCCGTCATGTTTCTACGCTGGTCCAAATGGAAAAACCAAATCGAGAAATGAAGAATCCACTTCCCACTTCCAGTGCACTTTTTCTAGTTGGAGGTATAAGGATAAGTCCCACGTCCAACTGGTTTGGATGGGCATCAGTGGTACGGCGAGATGTCTTTCAACTGGAGGGTTGTGGGTTTGATTGAGTCTACATGTCATGTGCAAGACACTTAACCACATGTTGCTCCTGAAGGCTGTGTCGGCATCGTGTGTATGGGTATGAACGATGTGTGCACATAGCTGCATACAAGTGAGTGAGTGAATGGCAAAACTGTAGTGTAAAGAGGCTTTGAGTGGTCTTCAAGACAAAAAAAAAAAAAAAGCTATAAAAAAACATCACATTTACTATTTATTTGTTTGGGAAACACTTTTGTTACAGTCTGCAGTTTCACAATTTGATGTCTCTAAGGACCCTTTTTGCACCTGCCATTAAAATGTGTTTTCTGTGATGGGATTGCAGTGGGATAGTGTTTGACCACTTTCAAGTACAGATGTAAATACACCTGTGCAGATGCATTGAGGGCAGATTGTTCCCCTGTCTGTCAAACCACTGAGGGAGGTGGACGGAGACACTTTGTGATTACAGAAATATGTAATTATTCATCTGCCACTTCAGTCTATTCAACATTATTAAAGGTGCATTATGTTATAAATCTAAAGCAACTGGCCATAAAATCCTCCTAATATGTCACAGAGACTCAGGAATAATGTTCATATAACAAACTGAACTCACCAACAACAACAGTACAGCCAAAGTATTTGCATAAAAAAAAAAAAAAAATTGCAGACTGCAAATCATGTTTATGTTTTGAAATCATGTTTTGGCATGTGGCGCCCCCTACCGCCGCCTACCAATCATTGCAGTCAGTAGAGTCTTAGCTGCCGAGTGACCACGGGTTGCCAGTTACGTCAGAAAACGAAACCTAAAAGACCTCTGTATTTTCAATTTGAATGTAGTAACAGTTTTTGGGCACATTCTTACATATGGCACCTTTAAGTCATACCTTACTTAATGTTTTCTGCAGTTTTGTTTATTGTTGTCTATTTCAGTATACTATTCTGCTTTACTCTGGGTACATTTACATAAAATAAGCTGTAACTTCCTTAATTAGAGCTCATTAACTTATCATACTTCTGTATGTGTTTTCTGTCCTCTCCCCAGTTCTTCTCTGACGACATTTAGCCGTGACTCTTCCTGTGTCCACACTGTTAGCACCAATGGGCGTCTCGCTGTCACTTTGGTTGTACAGCAGGAAAGCTGACAGCCCCCCGTCTTCCCCCTCTCCGTCAGCTTTCCGTCCTCTGGCTGTCCCCACCTCCTCTCGCCTCACGGTGACTCTCAACTCCTCTCCGGTCTCTCCGGGAGACGGTCGATCGCGCTGGAGCTCAGTCCGCCGCTCTCCTCACTTCCAGCTCTCTGCCTGCAAACAGAAAGTGACGCGTTCGCCCGTCGAGCTGAGTAGCGACGGGGCGAGATCGGAGGTGGGAGTGAAACATGGGCTTCACATATGGGAGGTGCTGTGGAACCCTGACCACAGAGGGAGCCACGCTGTCATAGGCATTTCCAGGCTGGAATGTCCACTGCAGGCTGCAGGGTACAATGTCCTGGTGGGGGGAGATGCACAGTCCTGGGGCTGGGAACTCAAAACCAATCAGCTCTGGCACGGTGGACATAATCTGGGACTTTACCCCAAGAAGACGAAGCAGTGTCATTCTGAGGCTTCTGAGAAGTCGGAGCCGCCTCAGAGTTACAAATCAGTAGATGCTGAGAGTCCTCTTCCCATACCTGAACGTGTCCTGCTGGTCCTGGACGCTGATGCTGGGACTCTGGGATTCGTTGTTGACGGCAGCTTTCTTGGCATAGCTTTTACGGGCCTTCCTTGTGGGGTGGAGCTGTTCCCAGCGGTGAGCAGTGTGAGAGGAGGAGCCACCATACGACTACGATACCTGAACGGTGCCTCACGTGAGTATCTAGTCATTGTAATACAGATAGATATTCAGTCATTTAGGACATTTAGGATATTATAATTTAACTGAAAAAAAAATACACACTGTAACTTTAATACTTTTTAATTCTCTTTCATTCATTCAGGTGATCCTCCAGCCCTGATGGCTCTATGCGGACTGTCGATTCGTCAGTTTCTTGGGCAGCAGAGGCAGAATCAAACTGACAAACTGCCTCTACCGCCCTTTCTTCAGAACTACGTGCTTTCTAGCCGTTAATGTGCACACAAATGCATACATTATCGCACATGATAGGAATGCTTTAGTTAGTAATCTGCCAAAAATAGGACACACATGATGTATTACATGATATTTAATTCATGATTGAATGAAAATGACCCCTGAAAGTGTTCCCTCCTTTTAATTGCCAAAACGTTGATGCCTAGCCTTGCACTTTTTTTTAGTAAATCGTGGCCTTTTCGTAATGTGTATAATGTAGACTTCACAACTGGATTGCACATTGTACTAAGTACACACAGTGCACTTCCTTTTATGTAAAATTATGTATATAGTGTATGTGTATGCTTGATGAGTACACTTTATTATTTGTCTTTTTATTACGATGTGATGATGATTTTTTTTATGTCCTCACTGAGAAAAAATGAATTGAGATTCAATGCAGCATGCATTTTGTGACTGTCTGAATGTCTATTTATTAATGAAATAAATGACTTGTTTAAAAAAGTAATTGTTGGCATTTTTTCTGCAAATAAGATTTTATTAAACGGTATTGAATGTTTATTCTCCAATTTTTTTTATTTTATAGTACTTTTAAGCCTGCACTGCACACTTCGACCACAAGAGGGAACTCTGTCTATATTCAAAAAAAAGGGACGCATTAAACAATATTTCCAAAGACCTAGAGCTATTTTATCATACACAAGTGATTATCATATGTCAAGTTGAACAAGTATTATTTCTGTATTTTAGGTTCCTACAGCATCATACATTGTTATTGACACAATAATGAATTTCTAGTTGTGTTGGTGCTGAAATGATGCATGGAGGGTGAGCGAATGCAAAGAAAGTCCTATAAATCACCCAAAATTAAATGTATTCATAGATGCTTAGTATTTCTATAAAGAGAATTACCATTCAGCTTATTATTTGTTCATATATAACGATAATTATGTATCTTACGTTTGTCCCAAATGATGAAAAGTTTTGATTCTGATCTCAGTTGTGCCCTGGAAACACATGCAGCTTGTTGAGAGTTGACGCAGAGTAAAGGCTTCCTTCTTTCGCGTGTTGGTCCGGTATTAAAAAGGTAAATGCCTTAAATTGTTTTTAACAATAATAACAACCAACAAATTGTGTAAGTTTATGACAAGGAACTAAAACCAAAAGGTAAAATAACGATGTAATTTGGGTAAAACGGGGCTAGCTTGCGTACATTAGCCACGTTAAGCTAACTAAAGCTAGCATTAACTGTCTGTCATAAAAGTGCTTGGAAAAGTGGTTGAAAAAGTTATTAATATGTGTGTTACTCAGTAGTTTAAGTTTTGGGATGTTGGGTATTTATGAGTTTTATTTATTTGCTTTATAATGTCAGTAAAAATATCACTATAAGATAAGTAGAGTGCTTATAATTCTGACACTGTTTAATTTTTGTCAGATTGCAAAGTAAAATGTTGAATGTAGGACTTTATTTATGCTACAATAAAATTGCTCGAAAATAGATAGAGATTTTTAATAGTCAGTTAAGCAGTTGTCACAATAATTATGATAAAGATTAGGAATTGGACAATAATCTGATGCAAACTTGTATCTGGATAGTATGGAGCCCTGCAAGGGTCAGGTGTGGAAAAAATAGACCCTAGCAGGGCTCCGTAGGTAGCATTCATCGAAATCTTAACATAATGTTTAAAAAAAAAAATGTCTTCATAAATATCACACAAACACACAGTGACCAACTGGTTAAATATAGTTGAGCATTTATCAGCTAAAAAAAAAAAAGTCAGAGACATTTCATGAATCTCCATAACTGTTGATATGAACTCAATCAGTTTAAAGGTTGTTGTAATCTGTCTCCACTATCCACCAGTGGCAGTAAATGTGGTAGTTTTTTGTGGCCCTAACTGATGTAGAACATTAAATTACCTTAATTGTCTTTTTTTTCACAGACCCAACTGTTCATGGCAGCACTAGAAGGTCAGAGAGGAGGAGGAAGTGGTGAGCCAAACGTTGGTCCCCTTGGCATAAATGGAGATGAAGATGAAGGAGAATCACCTGCAGTAAGCTCAGGCATCACACCCACCATCTTAGAAGTAGACTATTCCAACATTAAGATGCACATATTACATATTATGCATGTATTTATAGATTTTACTCAGTGTTTTGGCCCAGCATGGTCAGGTGGGCCTCTGCTTCTATGACAGTGAGGACTCCACTTTACACTATATGATAGACACACCTGACAACCGTGAGCTCCACCTGCTGGCCAGAGGTAAACATACCTCTTCCTCAAACATACTTCAGGTTTTTTTCATGGTCCAAATAATCCAAATATTATGATTAATTGCCCTTTCTTCAGTTATCCAGGAGGTCAGTCCCCACGTAATCATTACCAGTGCAAAGCAGGAGCGCTGCGTGACCCGCTTCCTGCAACAACTTGGTGAGATGTGGGACATGATAAGCAGAGAGAAGGGAAAACATAAACACGTCACAAATTAGTTTTTTGTTTTGATATGATGTGCACAAGCTGTTTCTGGGTCAAGGCGTTCAGTAAGATAAGGGATACTTGATACTACAACGCAAGTCATGATAACAGAGTGACATTGTACCCTGCAGCCTGCAGAGTGTCTGTATAAGTGTTACACAAGAAAACACATTAGATTTCACAATATAAAATTACACCATAAACAACTGTTTTCTGATGATGTCTTTAATGTTATCCATCTCCTCTTTGTTATATCCCAGGTTCAAATCCAGACTACAATCCAGAGGTGGTTACTTATCCGTATGTTGACTTTGGTAAACGGATGTCCTCTCATAATATTCAAACATTAGATTTAGGCTTGATTTCTGTATACAATTTGAATGATTTTCTGCAAAAAGTGGGTTCATTTAAATTGTCACAGGTCTGGAGGTCAGTAAGCAGAGGCTGCTCGCTGCCCATCTGCCTTTTGTTCCTGCTTCCATTTCTGAGAGAGACAAATTGTCCTACCTCTCCTCCTGTATCTCCTTTGACTCTCCCTTGATGGTGAGTCCCCTGTATACACCTAATACTTTCTTTTAGTCATTGGTCTTACTGCAGGAGCTGGTTTCACAAACTGTCAATCATTTGCTTCTCTGTACATTTGTCTGCATGTGTGTCTTTTATGAAGCTGAGGACTGTGGGCGCTTTGCTCAAATGTTTGGACAGGAGGAGAGTGGGAGTAGAACTGGAAGACAGCAGTGTTAGAGTTCCTATCCTTCAGTTCAACACCTACACACTGTAAGGCACATAAATGTTGCTCTTCACACACACACACACACACACACACACACACACTCGGGACTGTGATTACACATTTTCTAAAATGAGAACGCTGAAACAGTTTTTTTCAATGATGAATGGCTTTTTACTGCTCTCTGAATCATTTACTTACAGTGTTGTGTTTTCATAGTATATATACATTTACTGTACTCACATTTTGCATTTTCATGAACGATAAATCTATAAATAATACACTGTGCTTCATCCTATAGGAGAGGTGTGGTGTATATTGATCGAGACACATACAGGTATGGGTGTGTTAAGAATGTGCAGTTTGAAATTCAGTCCATAAAATCTTATAAAAACCTATGTGTTTAGTTATTTTGTGGATACAAAAGACCTTGTTTGATCAGGTTTTTCATAAACTGAGGCGTTTTGTATTGGTCCAGTGTACTGCAAATCTTCAAGTCAGAGCTTCACCCGTCAGTGTACAAGCTGCATTCAGGAGAAAAAGAAGGACTCAGTCTTTATGGTGCAGCACTTTTATTCATTTCACTTCTCTTGCTATTGTTATTGTGCGATCACTAATGATTTCCTCTGTTGTTTCATACAGGTATATTGAACCGCTGCAGGTGTAAGTTTGGCTCCAGACTGCTCCGGTGAGAAACACCTTTGTCTATTCACACTTGGGTTTTAAATTTATTTGGGAAATTATCTTTACGTTCAGAAAAGCACAAGTATATCATTTCCATTAACAGTACAGAGAAAAATGCTCACTTCCAAGATTTCTAGGTTTGTAAGTAGACCTCGTTTCAAAAGTATCAGCCTTATGTTTATCCCAGTATTTCTATTGCTCCATTTCTGTTAATGGTACAACTACAAGGAGAAATGCATATCTGAAGTATTTACATCCAGAGAAGAGGATGAAGAACACTTAGAGCAGGGTTTCTCACACCCAGAGTTATCACTATGTAGTGCAAAACACTGTCGTCTAAGCGATGTCCTGTTCTTCTGTCAGCCAGTGGTTTCTGCGCCCGACACAAGAGCTGGCCGTGTTACACAGGAGACAGGAAGTGATACGATTCTTCACATCGCCTCAGAACTCAGACGTCCAGAGCACCCTGCAGTCCTCGCTACGCAACATCAGAAACATACCAGTAATGGCTCTGACCCAGTCACCTCTTTTTCGTCACACCTGTGACCAACTAATGTCACCACTTCATTAAAGATCCAGTGTGTAAGAATTAATGGCATCTAATGGTGAGACTGCAGATTGTCAGCCACCACTGATTTCCCAAGTGTCTCAGGGAGCCGTGGCGGCCTTCTCACACCAGAAAGTATGTTCTTATTGGTTTGCGTTGTAGGCTTCAGTTTCATATGGAGAACACAGGCTCTGGCTAGTTTCTGCATTCAGGCCACTGTGGAAACATGACAGTGCAAGATGGCAGCCTTCATAAATCGATATAAAAGTATTATTCTCAGGCTATGAAAACCAAATTATTTCTATTAATTTTGTGCCAATAAACTTTCCTAAATGTTACACACTGGACCTTTAAAATGTCATGTCAGCTCTTTGAAGCCAGTGTGTGTGTGTGTGTGTGTGTGGTAGACTCTTCTTCGCAGGATGTCCCTCTCCAACACTAAAGTGACCGACTGGCAAAGTCTCTACAAGGTTGGAGGAGCATTGTTAATGTGCACACACACACCCTTTCCATGTGACAGGTTAAATGTGTTGATTATGTGTGTGTGTGTGGTTGTCAGATGGCGTACAGCGCAGTGTGTATCCGAGACACAGTGCGACACCTGCCTCAATCCATTCAGCTTTTTCACGAAATCAGTGAGGGGTTCTCTGATGACCTCCACCATATCACCTCCATCATCAGCCGAGTTGTGAGTCCCCATCTCATTACACACACACACACACCAGTGTTCATGAGTTTAGTCTGTCTCTGATTCGGGACATTTAGGTGGACTTTGAAACCAGCATTGCAGAGAACCGCTTCACCATCAAACCAAATGTGCACCCTGCAATAGATGAGAGTAAGTAGAGTGAAGTGTTGGTTTAATTTGGGAGAGTTTTTATAGGCTGCTTGAACTGAACTTTCTCTCTCCCTCTGTCAGAGAAGAGGAGGATGATGGGATTGTCTGACTTCTTGACAGACGTTGCTAGAAGAGAGCTGGAACATCTGGATGATCACATTCCGTCCTGCTGTGTCATTTACATCCCTCTGGTCTGATGTTTATGGCTCATTATGTCTTTGCAACAATTGCATTTTTATTTAGTCATCTGGCTTGTGTCCTCATGTTATTTGCTCGAGTTGGGGTTCATAATATCAGATATTCTCCACACAGATTGGATTCCTGCTCTCCGTCCCTCGCCTGCCCAGCATGGTGGAGAGAGAGGACTTTGAGATAGAGGGGCTTGATTTTATGGTTTGTTTTTAGATGTATCTTGTTTGTTTCTGCTCAGTTGCTCATGTTTTTATCATCTACATGATCATGTCTGTGTGCGTACGTTGGCTAGTTTCTATCAGAAGACCGTCTGCACTACCGCAGCCAGAGAACCAAGGAGCTAGACAACCTCTTAGGAGACTTACACTGTGACATAAGAGGTATTTTACTTTTTCACTAATCGGAAATATTGACCTGAGAGACATTTTTACCCCACACACACTTCACTTCCCCAAACGTCTACTGATGTTATGCTTCCTCTCTCTCAGATATGGAGACAGCAGTAATGACACAACTGCAGAACACAGTTCTGGAGAGGAGCAGCTCCCTTTACAAGGCTGGTTTGAGTCACTGTGCTATTCCACATTCAGTATTCAAAATATGACTCGGATTAAATGACTGTTCGTGTGAAACTGTGTGGGTGGATTTTGGTTATGTGCGTTCTTCAGCTGGGATGTGTTGTTCATTTCGATTCTAACGCAGGAAATGAAACCATCACAAGTTCTTTTCAAGTGCTGTAATATTTGTCTTGATGAATGCATAGATGATGATGAATGCTGGAACTGCAAGTTATTTTAGTATCGGCAGAATAAGCCTTAAGGGCAGATGATAATTGAAAGTTTTAATGATTGTGGCTGTGGTTTGAATTATCTTGCTATTAGACTGATTGCAGCTTTGTTATTAGATTTGTCCAGAGGCAAGATTTTTATTGTTTGCCATTGTGACACTTAAAAAGCATCTCTTTGTTGCCCTTGTTTTAGCTGGAAAATAACAGGCGTTACAAATAACATGAACAATGAGTCTTTTCAGTTAATCAGTGAACCAGCATGAACCCTGAAACAGAGGAAGCTAATTGGATGTCAATCATCATTATGTCAATATGTCTGCCATTTAATAGGATTATTTAGAATCAAACCTATGTTTTTCATTAAGCTCTTCTTTAGCTTGTTTTGACCGGTCACAGTAGGAATTAGACGCCATCATTAATATCAGTAGTACATGTGCTTTCCCTGTCAAAAGACGTCAAAATGTAAATCTAAATACTAATAATAGACACTGCTTTGTCGTTGGTAAGAAGACATTTTTGAAGGACATGCAGTGTATTTAATGTGTGTGTTGTGTAGGTTCTGGATCTCGCTGCCGAACTCGACTGTCTGATGGCGATGAGCAACGCCTCCCAGGAGTACAGCTATACCTCACCCAAGCTTTCCAGCCGCAGGACGATGGCAATCACACAGGGCAGGTAGGCACTCGGACGTAAGATGGAAACAGTTATTGCTGTTCAGATTTGTAAATTTGAGTACTTGACTGCTTTCTAGACATCCACTGTTGGAGCTGTGCTCTCCAGTGTTTGTGGCGAACTCCCTCCAGAGCTCGGAGTCACAGGGCAGACTCAAGATCATCACTGGACCCAACTCATCTGGAAAGAGCATCTACCTCAAACAGGAAGGGAAAACATTTATCACCTCAGTAACATGCACAACAATGTGTTTGTGTTTGTTCTGTTTGTTTCTGTATGTTGAACCAGTTTGTGTGTGCCTTAGTTTCCTGTTTACCTGAAATGTGAGAGAGATTTGTAATGCAGATAGGGAATGATATAAACGGACTACATCATTCAGTTTACTGAAAATATAACATACCACAGAGTTAAAACTACAGCACTCTCTCTATGGCAGGGTCCTCATGTCAGTCATCACATCACAATTGCCTCTTTTAAAGGAATGGTTACGTTCAGGAAGAAATCAGACCATGTGAGAGTGAATAAACATGACTTATTAGTAGAAAAGTTTGTATTTGGGGGGGGTATTCACTTCTCTCTCTCATTTATGTTCATAGCAGCAGATATGTAATGTGACCCTCACTTGGTGTGACTTATCTTTCTGACTGACTTGGCCTTCGCAGGTGGGTCTGATTGTGTTCATGGCTCTGATTGGTTCAGACGTGCCGGCGAAGGAGGCAGAGATCGGTTTGGTTGACGGAATCTTCACCCGCATGCAGAGCAGAGAGTCTGTGTCTTTGGGCCTCAGCACCTTCATGATTGACCTCAACCAGGTACACTCACACTCTACCACACTCCAGGTGTGCATTTTTAATAAAGCAACTCCTGCTAGTAACTGTTAGACACACACAGAAGGTGCCAAAAGCAAACAAAATGCAGTGTACTGTAACTGTTTGTGTCTCTTTACTCCAGATGGCCCACGCTCTTAACAGCAGTACTGGCAACTCATTAGTTCTCATCGATGAATTTGGAAAAGGAACTAACACAGTAAGCAGAACCTGTTCCAGCACTCTGCGAATGGAAAACATATGTACTCTATACTCATAACAAGGACACACAGTGTTATTAATGTCAGGCACCTTGAACCAGTCCCAGCCAATATTATCCAATTTAATGCTGCACCATAAACACATCTATTGTCCAGCCCAACATGTGCCACTTATCAGCCACACAATTTTAAAGTCAGCTTGAACCTGAAAAGATAGAAATGGTAACACTATCCTTTGAATTCCACTGTTAAACATTTTTCATTTATTAAATTTTTTATGTCATATAATGAGCTGTAATGTCACATTTTAAAGGTCCAGTTTAGTGACTCTCACAAGCGTGACAGGGAACTACAGCGGCCTTCGCATAACAGGGAGGATTCAATGCCCTTGACTTAAATATATTGAATACAGTCAGTAAATTCAATTTCTGCCAGTAAACCCCTCCTAAATGTTACACACTGGACCTTTACATATGAGAGCATCAACATACAGTATAGTTTGTGTACTTTTTTAATAATAATTCTTTTTTTATTTCCTCTCTTTTGGCTTTGGTAAGTGTAGCATATTTATTGCACTAAACAAGGAAGTGTACAGAAATCATTATGTTCTGAGTATCACTGCATCCCCTGTCTTCCATCACTGTCTGAGGCGTTACTCTGGAGAGGGACCACAAAAGTCCAAAACAATTTTATTTGTCTGAGAAAGAAAAAGAGGCGTGGGAGGCAGAAGCCAAACAACACAACAAAAGAAAATTGCCAGTTAAGGTTGAGTAAGTTGTGTCTTGGGTCCTGGCTTATGGATCATGATTGATAACTTTAAGTCAACAAAACAAAATGAGAAATCACTGTGTCAAAGAAACAGATATTACCATCAGGAGTTGTAGCTGATGTTCTTAAGTTGAATTTTTAAAATGTATGAGTATTTACAATCCTAGTCACTGGAGATCAATGTGACCAAAGGCGAATCCGTTATAACAACAATTCGTAATGCTTGTGTTTAAAATTGTTTTGGCTTGCCTTTTCTGGCTTTATTAGGAAGCATTTCCTGTCTGCCCTTCCACTGCTGCAGGGTTTCTGTTTGTCAATGCTTGGCTTGATATACTCTGCATTAATAAATTAAACAAGATGTCTGGCTTCGTTTCATGCGAATATGAAATATACTTGCCTGCAATGCAATTAAGTAAACATTATCTTGTTGAAATGCTGCACTAATCAGTCATTGAGAAAGGGGAACATCTGGTGTGGATTTTCCTTCACCTCCAAACCAATTTGTTTTTGGCAGCAACTTCAGTGTCAGACTATCAAGGCTTTGTGTAAAGAGCTTTTCCTGAATTAAGACTGAAGACTTTGGCCCACACCAGGTTCCTCCTTCCTCTCTCAGACACACAGCCAACAGTATAATGTTCTCCTTCAGGTGGACGGACTGTCCTTGCTGGCTGCATCGATCTCTCACTGGCTGAGCAAAGCTCCAGTGGATGTTCCTCTCATCTTGTTGGCCACCAACTTCCACAGTTTGCTGCAGCTGGGTCTGCTCCCCTCCTCCACGCTGCTGTCCCTTCTGGTACTGAAAGATGCATCACCTGAGCTGAACTCACACACAATAGGCAAAGTGTTTATGCAAACCTTTAGCTGGTTTTCATCATGTTAAAGCTCCAGGGCAGAATCATGTTGCCCCCCCCCCCCCTCCTTAGTAACTCTCAGTGTAATTACCAAAACACTGCCAGCTTGTCTATATCACCAACTGCCTCTCTCTCTCTCTCTGTGTGTGTGTGTGAGTGAAAGCCTTGACACACTTTTAGCCTTCTGCTGTGCAACAGTTGTTGTTCTAGTTTTCTACAGTACATTGGTAAGTTTTGTGTTGTGTATGTGATGTTTAATGTATCATCACTACTCCAGACATTGCCCAGCAGATTTGGAGCTGTGTGGTGCAGGAACAGCAGCAGCTGTGATTGAGCACATGTAAGCATGTTGTCATGCAGCTGCTTAGGGGAGCGCTTGATTCGTTTGGTGTTCCATTGGAGCACATAAATCTGATCTGAATCTAAATCTCTCACATTATGGGGACTTGTCTTTCTTATGGGGCCAAAAAAACAAGTCCTCATAACATAAATTATAACATGTTAAGGTGAACATTGCGTGGTTAGGATAAGGTTGTCGATAATGGACGATCACATTCATGAGAAGCCATAATCTTGACTGCGATCACAACACAAATGTGGATGTACTGAACATGTACCCAAGTTTTTTTAGGCACCTCTTGGCATTTCCAGCCGTAGTCCAACTGTTTTGCTTCGCTAGTGCTGTATGTAGCTGCTGTGCTTCCTCCTTGTCAACATCACTCTTGACCTAAAATGCGTCACTCTGTGTGGTTGTTTATATTTAGAAGTGACGCACTACAGCTTTAAACTAATGTGCTGCAGAATAATGATGAATACCAAATGTCCAATGAGCTCATGCATTTCAGACAACAGTAGATGGTTATTTTACATATATGTGTTTATGATTTATGCGTGTGTGTGTGTGTGTGTGTGTTAGACTCTAGAGACAGCAGTGGATGGAGATGAGTTGGTGTTCCTGTACCAACTGAAAGAAGGAATCTGTCACTCCAGCTATGCTGCCAACATCGCCACACTGGCAGGCCTGCCAGTTAGTCTTGTGCAGAGAGGAGTGGAGGTAAACACACACACACACACAGTGGTATAAAAGAGTGTGCTTATACAGTATAACGTGACAGTTTGTGTGTGTTTGGTCAGGTGTCTGAACTGTACAGGACAGGAAGGCCCATTAAACATATCGACAAAGCATCGTCAGACGAGCAGGCAAGCAGGTTTGTTGCACTTTAACCTTTAACCTTTATGCTCACACTTGAGCGTAGTGTGTGACACGACTGCATGTGCGTCACTAACAGGTGTCAGGCTGTTGTGGACAAGTTTCTGAACCTAGACCTGGACGACAAAGACGTGGATCTGCACGGCTTCATGAAAGAGGAGCTCCTGCCCTCTGCTGGAGAGCTGCTGAAGCGTAGCTGAGCAGTTGCACTGCCCTGTGGTCAGTTGGTTTCTTCATTCCTCACTGTTTTCAGATGTTATTGAGAGTGAACAGGCTTTCATTGTTACATTTATCTACATACACGACTGAAATGCTGTAGTAGTAACACTGTTCAGAAATATTCAATACCATGTATAGGTTTATGTTACGCAAAGAACACCCTAATGGTTTCTTCTCACATGTTGAAATACTCATAATAAATATGTTTATACTATAGTTAAAAGTAGTGTGTATTAATTCAAAAGACATACAGACAGTACAAAAAAAACCCTGTGAAAGCTGATGCATTTTATGGTTTATTGTTAATATTATGATCCTACTAAGGCTTCAGTGAAGTGCCAGGTAGTTAGCAAAGCCACACCGAGGCACAGTGGGGTAAAGACTCGAAGTTTGCGTGCCGAGTTACAGAACGGTGTGTCACAGCAGTGTTTGGTCATGACGAAGATGGTATTGTTAGGGAAGAGCGCCACCGTTGTCTCCACGCCGCACTCCTCTGCCTTTGCACAACCCAAGGTCTTCACGTCCAGAACATCAGCTACAGAAACAAGACATCGTTTAGTGTCTCGAAGTAAGATAGTTAATACAGTCATGTCGATGTTAAACACACCTGCCTTCCCTCGGCCTGTGAAGCACCGCTCGCCAAGGCTGCAGTTGGTTTGGGTGGTGTAGCAGGCGTCCCAGAAGCCCAGGTCACAGCGGAAACACTCGAGCATCTCCTTCTCTTCTATCAATGCCTCCGCGTCCATGAGCTGCTCCGTTTGCTCTTTCTCCTCACCTGAACAGAAACGGCACGGTTTACTTCAGAAAAACTCAATTAGTCAAACATATTTATTTAATTTCCCTGTTATTTAACCCAGTGAGTCTCACTCAGGTAGGAAACCTCCTCTGCGGAGGAGAACTGGCCAGAGCTTTTATGTAATCACTTGTTGGACACATTATTATTCAAGGGTTGCTGAATGTGTGAAGTGCTGGAGTGTTGTTGCGGGGCATCAAGCCAAGCTGATGAGCTACATTCTGCCAAGCACTAAAGCATCTTGGAAATATTTAGTTTATACTGTGGCAGTCTGGAATTTGTTTCTTTGACTGGGTGACTTGAGTTATTTAGTGTGCTCCAAGCCTTAGGGAGCATCATGTTTTTATTAACTCCACAGATACTGGAATTAATAGAAAACACAGTGGAGGAGTTGGATTCTTCCTGTCACATTGTACTGAACCGTCTCTTTGAAAAGAAAGGATTCCGTCTCGGATCGTCGGATACTTTTCTTAAAAAATGAGTGTGTGCGATTGTCAAAAGAGTTTTCCAAATGATACAAGAGTGAAGAGAAACACATAAAATTAAAATAGCATTCCACAAAATGAACACAACATATTAGAATGGAAGCAGCAATTGTCAGTTGCTAAGTGGCTGGTTCCTGCGCTGCTGCAGTCTAAGGAAGGACTAATCTCCTTCTCATGGCCATAAGATGTTCAGTGAGACTCTCAATCCTTATCCCCTCTCATCTTGTTAGCTAGTGCTCGCTCAGGTTTACAATTGTCATGTCAAATGAGAGTAAAAACACAGCTCATTGTGGTGAGAACACAGCCTTATGATCTATATCTTTACAACAATGAACATTGTCTCATTCCCCATCTTCAAATCCCATCTGAAAACCCAAATTTTTAAACAGACCTACTCCCTCTATTGTTGTTATTTTTTATTTTGTTGTTGTTGTAAGGTGACCTTGAGTGTCATAAAAGGCTCCTCCAAATATAATGCATTATTATTATTATCATTATTAATAACATTGTCTACTAAAAATACACACTTTGTTTAATGCAGTTCAATCCAATGACTCTACATTAATACCAGAGCTGAAACGATTAATCGATGAATCGATTATTAATCGATTACTCAATTAATCGCCAACTATTTTGATAATCGATTAATCGCTAGAAGCGTTTTTCATGATTAAAACAAGATTTCTGATTGTTTCAGCTTCTTAAATGTGAATATTTTCTTAGTCTTTGTTCCACATAACAAAGAAATAATTAAAACTGAATCATTTTGGTTTGTGGACAAAACAAGACATTCAAGAACATCGTCATTTCCAGGTTTGACAAACACTGATCATTTTTTTTTTTTTTAACATTTTCTGACATTTTATGGACCAACCGATTCATCGAGAAAACAATCGACAGATTAATCGATTACGAAAATAATCGTTAGTTGCAGCTCTAATTAATACAACAAATCCTACTTTAATAAATATCGTAACTTGTCGATGCTAGAGGACGTACACTAGTGCTGTTTGATTGTTATGTCTCATTTACATTTGCTGTATAAAAATGAGTGTAGACTAAGCTATATCCTCTATCATGAACATAAAAGTAAAGTAACAAAATACCTTCAACAAAATGATTTATTATAGAGCGGTAAATGAATCCGTTGATTTGACACATGTAAAGATTTGCTGCATTTTGGTTTTACATCAAGTTCAATATGTCAGGGTCAGACAGCACTTTGGACCTTGATCAAGGTTTTTCCTCATTGTTTTATAGAAGAAGACTGAAAATCAATATAATAACACTGATGGAAAATGAAAATGAGTTGCAAAGCTAAATAGTTTTAAGACTGTCGCCTTTTGACTGCATTTGATTTATTTAGTACATAATAACCTTGGACTTCGAATAATGTCATATATGGAAAAGAAAAGTAATTTATGATATTTCACAAATCCTGAAGGCTATTGATTGAGTACATGGTAAGGTTACTGGACACTGGCTATAACCAATCAAACCCTTACATGTACATAAGCTATATTCATTGCTGTTGTTGAACACTGAGGTATAAAAAATTAACAGGTTCTAGTAGAAATACAATTTTAAAATTAGATCCACTACGGGGACTACTGTGCACCTACTGGGTCCTCTTACCTTGAGCCACTGTGAGCATTAGAACTGCAAAAACACAGAACATTAGTGGTCTCATGTTCAGCACGATCCGTCTTCCATGGGCAACACCATGAGCACTGCAGATGAGACCGGAAGCGGGGCTGAAATTGGATTAGTCAAGAATACACCTGTTATCTACCCTGCACTGACCACAGCTATCACGACAGGCTGCAAACTGTCAAACATGTGAATGTGTGCAAATGCAGAGGAGGTGGGAAAGCAGTTTGGCAGCCAGGATTTTATGTCATTTGGTTGATGCATATAAATGAAGGTCGTGACTGATCCTCTGTTAGTAAAACTGCTGAATATCAGATGTGGACAAACGTAAGGAAAGCATTTCTTCATCCGTTTCTCCATCAATCCTTGATTCTGCTGAAACGGATGAAGAAGAGAGGGGGAAAAAAAAACACTTTCAAATTGTCAAATCTTCAGGCTGCTTGATCGTCAGTCGCTCTCTGCTCATCCCAAAAAATGTCGACCAATGCTCCTCTCACTCTTAAGGAACAAATAAACTGCATGCGCTCTGAGTCAGTGCATGTTTAAGCAGCTTACGGCCTACTGTCCGTCTGCTCAGATATGTATCACTGCATACACACACACACACATATTGAGAGAGGAGGGATTCAGTTTGGTTATATCCTCAATGCAGCATAAAATGTGTTGCTGAATTATGTAACGCTGCTGCATGCATGTGAATGCCAGGGTTTTCTTGAATTGACTGTTGCTGCAGTGATGTGTGCAGTGCAGGTGTGTGAGCAGAGATTCCACATTTAATCAAATCGAATCATTCTTTACATAACATGCAGTATGTAAACGAGCACGAACACAATTATGAATCTTTATTATGACATAAATTTATGTGTGGATTTATTGGTTATTTTTATTGAGCATCTTCACTTCTTGAACCATTGCTGGGGCAAATTGATTGAGATTTCCCCTGTTCTGTCAGGTGTCCTGTTGGGAAGCTTCTCACTTTAGACTTCAGAGGCTTGTGTGTTTTTTTGATTTACTTACTTTCTCCATTGATATAAATGTGCTGGATAACATATTCCGAGCAGCCTCTCAGTGTGACAGAAACTGCAGTCTCCAGGAATGAATGTTTCAACAAGAACTGGACATAGGATTTAGCTTTAGACCATATTTACTTTTAGCTATCAGGTTTATTTAATACACTGGTGACTGTAGGAAGAAAATATGTGGATATTAATGGAAGTAAATGTTAGTTCCAAGTAAAGATGCTTATCGTAATTCAAAGACATTCGTGACACCTAATGGTGAGACTGTAGAATGCTTCTCAAGGTGAACCCACATGAGAGGATAATTGGCCAGATTTTGGTCCTGATCTGACCCTTCCGTCAACCATAGGTGCCTTCTGATTTTAGGCTGATTTGAACCGATTGTCTGACCAAATTATCCCGATTTCAAATCCTAAGAATTAAACGAACTTACGAATGTACGAACGAACAGAATTTGGGGCGTGAGCCAAACCCTGCAATAACCAATGAGATCGAGTTTACCAGGAAACGGCTGTGTGTTTTTTTTCTTCAGAACCAGAACTTATACAAGTTGATTCCGTCTTCTCAGCCTCGACTTCATCCACATTATTCTCGGCACAAAACGGCGCGCACACACGCACACACAGCGGCTATTAACTGACGACGCCAACAGTCCACCTCCATGTCTGTTTATAATCTGAAGTCACGATAAATCACGCAGGTTTCTGTGAGATCCCAAATCCCTGTTTACTCCTCCCTGAAATAATTTGATTAAACGCCAAGTGTGTGGTCCTGTGTTTCGTCTAGTCTGTGCTTTCTCAGGATTAAAAAACACTGAATATCGTTTACAAAGCCCGTTGTGTCTGTGGTCTCCCACATTTTTTTTTGTTGTTTTTTTAAAATCAAGTCATGTATGAACATCCGTAGACTTTAGTTCTCCCTTTCTCAAGCACATCAGGGAGCTATGGTGGCTCTCACATACCAGAAAAGACCACTTCCTCTTTCTGAACCGTTTTCTTCCTCCTTCGTTTTATGTGGGAGAAGCTGTTTTCATGTGCGTGGTAAGCTACTGCTTCAAAGTACAAAAATGCACATCTGTTTGGGTTGCTACGGTAACATGGCGGTGCAAGATGGCGGCCTCTGTAATGCAAGGCCCTTGCCTATAGAAGACTAATTTAAATGTGTTTTTTTTGTTTTTAAGTAATGATTCACTTGTACAAACATAATTATGGCTACTCTATAATTAAAAAACAACTACTCCTAAATGTTACACAGTGAGCCTTTCATGATTGTGGTGATTTTCTGGCTCATGATAGAAAGACAAGAAAACCATGACATGACACCGTGACAACATGAAAACAGCTGTCAAAAACACTGGTATCCTCTAATTTGCTAGTAGAAGTCGGCTCAATTTCCCCTAACACTTAACCCTGTTTCTTTTGCAACAATTGGAGTCGCCCCCTGGTGGCTCACTGCTGCTTTTATCATACAAAACTGGAAGACGGCATTCTTTTTGTTTACAATTTGTTTAGAGCTGCAACTAACGATTATTTTCTCGATGAATCGTTTGATCCATAAAATGTAGGGCTGTAGCGATATGCATATCAAAATCGAAATTGCGATACTCAGAGCCACGAACCTGTCTCGCGGCGTGAGAAAACGGAATTGCTAAACACCCTTTCTAACTCCCAGTTATTTTTGTTTTTAAAATTAAAAAAAGAATTGTGGAAGGTATTGAACCGTGGGTCAAAAATCGTGATACGAATCGTGAGTTTGTCTATCGTTACAGCCCTACTAAAATGTCAGAAAACGTTGATCACTGTTTGTCAATCCTGGAAATGACGATGTTCTCGAATGTCTTGTTTTGTCCACAAACCAAAATGATTCAGTTTTTAATGACTTTTTTTGTTGAGCAAATAATCCAGAACATATTCACATTTAAGAAGCTGAAACAATCAGAAATCTTGCTTTAATCATGAAAAAAAGCTTCAAACGGATTCATCAATTATCAAAACAATTTGACAATTAATTTAGTCATCGATTAATAGTCGATTAATTTTTTTACGCTTCTTTTTTTTTAGAGAAACCCACACTATTTAACTTTATATATCCATGTAGAACTGATTATATTACGATGCGGTGATAACTGTTGTTTTTCTTGTGTCGCTCAGTCCTAGTTGAAGCATCTTTTTACTCAACAGTCAACGCGACACGACTCTGAAGACTCACGTACGCTGTATATAGGTCAGAGTGTGGAGACGGCTGCTTCTCTCAGTGTGAAGGACTCTCATGCAGCTTGTGACGAGGCTCAGTCAAGATTCAGACGCTTATATATATTTAAACGCATTTAGAGCAGCATATACTGTACCAGCTCTAAACCCTGCACTGACTCTGTGTGTGTGTGTGTGTGTGTGTGAGAGAGAGAGAGCGATGTGTGCTGTTTTTAGTGAAAGAGTAAAATGTGTGGCTGCAAACTGCTGAACACTTCAGTCTCAGTCGTCATCTGGATGGCAGTATCCCAGCATGGGCCCGAAACTACGAGGAAATGCTCTGCAGTCCTGAAGCGCACATAAAAAACCTTCACACTGATCCCCTGTGTAATTAGAGGCTGCAGGAGAAAACGCTGCTGATAATTAAAATCCTAAATTCCAAACTACCCCCCTCTACCCGTACCTCTCCGTCTGTTCAAACACACTCACTCTGACTTTTCTACTGTGTCTGATAACCGTTTGCTCGCGTGTCGTTTTTGCCTCCTCGTTTTTTTTCTCTGTTGTCAGAAAGCCAAGGGTTTGAGAAGGAGGATTTGAATCAAGCGTAGGAATGAGGTGATGATAACGGAGGAGATGAAAGGTCAGGATGGTGGGAAGAGAGAGAGTTGAGCAGTGTCAGGAATTACTCATACCAGCCTCACCAGATTTTGCTTTGTTTAATTAAAAAAAAAAAAAAGTCACCGATCTTTTCTCTCTCTGTCCAAACTCGTGAAGATTTTTGCCTCACTACAATCTTCAGAGGAGAGAAAACGGAGCAGAGAAACTAAAACGTGGAAGTCCAGTCCACACTCGCGTGTGTACAAAGCATCACTTGGTATTTATAGTGTGGCTGTAGGTGTGGAGTGAGCGGAGTGTGCCCCTCTGTGCTTCTCCTGTTTATCCACAGAAACAATTTCCTCAGATAAAGAGCAGATTACAGCATGTGTGAGATTAGATAAAGACTCATTTAAAGACCTAATCTGGCTCATCCTCTTAACTCTTGAACAAAAACAAATGTTCCTCTGTGTGTAGACTATATTTGTGTGTGTTGTTGTTGTATGGCACCCAAATAACTTTTCTCACTAATCCTCCTTGTGTCCAAATATGGTCAAGAAAAGCAGTGGCTTAAAGGATTTTTGGGCATGGGTGAGTTCAAAGACAACGAGACGCGGGACTGACACGCAACGGCATCGCTTCGATCGCTCAAATGTGGCTGAGTCAGAGAGCGATGCAGGGAGAAAAAACAAACCTTCACAGACAGTGACTCAGAGCCACGCACAAACATGTAAGCTGTTTATTGAGGAATGCACGCTCTTGTCTTCTACACATGGAACTTTAATCTGCGTCTCTTCATGCATGTTTCATGAGACAGTCCAGGTTCAGACCGGTCGGTGTTCAGTGCTGAGGCGGCTGACGACAGTCTGTCCGTATGTTGAAGTTGATCTCGCTGGAGTTGCACGAGTCCGAGTAAATGGAGGCGTGAGAGACGGACAGGCAGGGGGACGGAGGGTGGGGAGTCGGCTCCTGGTGGTGCAGAACTCGGGCAAGCAGGGTTGACCTCCCCTCCCTCTCCTCCTCCTCCTCCTCAACCTCCTCCGTTTCCCTTTTGTCCACCTTCTCTTTATCTCCTGCATCTGCAGAAGCCAATGATCTGCTGCTGCCGATGACGAGCATGTGGGCGCTCGGCAGAGAAGGAGGAAGAGGAGAGACCCAGTTCTGGTTGGATAGGGGGAGTACGTGGGCCGGTGTGGCCCAGAATCCCTGCTCTCCGTCTTTGCACTCCCAGCTGGGCTGCTCCTGTGAGTCCTCCCAGTTGTATCCGACCTTCAGGTTCTCAAGGTCGTCCGGCGTCCCGTGCCTGAGGTTCTCGCGGTCGCGGTTCTCGTACAGCAGCGTGGCGGCGCAGATGAAGACGAACAGGCCCACCCCCATGACGACGGGACCGGTCAGCTTCATCCTCTCTGCGTGGGTGCTGCCGCGGCCTCCCACGGGCTTTGGCGCCGCGGATACGTAACCCGCCACGGCCACGCTGAGCCCCACCACAACCACAAACACTCCGAGCATGAGCCACACGCCCGGGGCGGAGCGCAGGTGCAGCTTGGTCTGAAGGACTTGGCCCCTCCTCAGCTGTCTGCGGCATGCTGGGAGGCAGGCAGGTGAGCACTGGGTGGAGTGGGAGGAGGTGGGGCTGCTGACTGGACTGGCTGCCGTCATCCTCTAGCTTCACACTGAACACAGAGAGAAGTGCGGTGTTATGTCACAGTTATCTCCAGTTATCCTATTTGTTTGTCTGCTGATTGTTTGCTGGTAGGTATTGTTTTTGCATGCACTCGGATATAAATCAGATTCTTCCTTTTAGAGCTAAAACAATTAATCGATTACTAAAGTAATCGTCAACTATTTTGTTAATCGATAATCGGTTTGAAGCTTTTTTCATTATTAAAACAAGACTTCGGATTGTTTTAGCTTCTTAAATTTTCTTAATTTCTTTGCTCCACATCACAAAGAAATCATTAAACTTTTCTTAATTAGGTTTGTGGACAAAACAAGACATTCGAGAACATGTCTGACATTTTTGGAACAAACGATGAATCAAGAAAATAATCGACGGATGAATCGATTGCGAAAATAATGGTTAGTTGCAGCTCTACTTTCTTTTCGACTAAGTTTCAAAACAAAGCTTAAACCCGGAGCACAGTAGAAAACTGTTTGCCTCTTTCAATCAGCAACGCCCGATTAAAGTAACCCAGCACCGTGCGCAAAGAGCGTGTGTTGGGGTCAGCGCAGGCTTGAACTTAACTTCCGCCCCACCAGTAGGGGGAGTATAAACCCCGCTCACCAGGCAGAAGTGTGCGGAAGTGTACCACAGGGTTAAATCGTGTCCATGTGAATCCAACCCAGGCAAATGCATGCACAGTTTCAGTCAGTGCTTTGCACTTCAGCTGGTGGCACGCTCTTGTTTTAAGAAGACGGTAATCATGGAAACGTTTTTGAGGGTTTCTCACTCCTGGTCCTGGTGAGCCACTGTCCTGCATGTTTTAGGTGTTTCCCTGCTCAAACACACCTGATTCAAATGGTCAGCTCGTCAGTAAGCTCTGCTGAAGCCTGATGACGACACATTTATTTGAATCGGGTGTGATGGAGCAAGGAAACACCTGAAACATGCAGGACCCAGGTCCAGGAGTGAGAAACCCTGACTTAGGCTACGTTTACACTAGCTGTGTATTTTTATAAACGGGTATTTTCTTCCCTCCGTTTTCCAAAATAACTTTGTGCACACATCATCGTTTCTATTTATATTAACCCGTATAAATAAGCTGTCGAGAGCCATCATAACTACGCCAAGCCTGTGGGTGGCAGTGTAGGAAGAAGGAGAAAGCCACACAAGCCAATCAGAATCCTCATCGACAACAACAACAACAACTGACCTCTCACCCTTGATGTATGGACGTAACTATACAAGTGACAGCATCGATGATCGCAACATCCTAAAATTGCTAACGCCACTCCTCCGGGACCTCATTAATAACCTCATTCTCAAAGTTCTCCCACCGGACAGCAGTCCGCCCAGGTCGGACCCAAAACCGGGGATGCTGGTGGTGACGCGGTCTGGATCACCTCCGAGCCCCAACACGTCTCTGCTCCTCACATAATATAGGAGCTGTGTTTGCAAATGCAAACATGTAAAAATTATCATAACCAAATGTAAAAAGTTCGCATTTCTGGAGAGTAGATTGCCTAAAACTCTGGATTTTCTCAATTTTTCTTCGTTTTCATGCAAACGCGAAAGAACGGAGTTTTCCAAAATCTCCACTTTTCCCGGAGTTTTAAGAAAGAATCGTTTTCAGAGGCGAAATCGCCGTTTGTGTGTAAACGAAAGGCACAAACGCAGGGGAAAGTGTGCTAGGGTAAACGTAGCCTTAGTGCTAAAAAAATACAAAGGAGGTTTATTTCCTTGTGAGAAATAACGGCTAATGGAATGGAATGTGAGATAGAGTATCCAGGCGTGGAATCCTAGACTGACGTGGACCCTCGTTTGTGTGTGAACAGAACCACAGTCATGGACACATACAAGCGGGAACACACGTGCTACAAGACACAACAGATTTAAATGTTTTTGTGAACATATTAAGTGGTTGCATATTACATTTCTGACATTAAACCCTGCCAAATATCACACACTGGTCCTTTAATAATAACTAGTGCAGCGCCACCAGTGTCTGTGCAGGGGAACACAGTCTCTGGAGTGAACTATTACTGATCCCACTCACTCACTCACTCACGCACTCACTATCACGGGAATAAAAACGACTGACCCTTCCAGGACCTCACTGCAGTCATAGAGTAAAAACACTATCACTACTTTAATGCCTCCAGGAGCGAGAGCCTGTGATTCAACAGTCAGATTTTTATATAAGCGCTTTTTACGCATGAATCTTTAATGCTGTTTGTTTGGGGGGGGTTTTTTTCCCCCTCACTGAAATTCACTAATGCAGTCGTCAGTTCGTGTACTTGCCTTGTTTTGGACGTGACTCCAAAGCACAAAGTGGATCCTCAACATGATCGACAGAAATCAGCCAGAGTTGCGTGATTTCCTCCCACTCCTCCACTTTGATGCTCTCTGGTGAATCCACACTTTTCCTCCGCAGACTGAAGACGCATTTACATCCTCGGTTTGACTCTGTGTGTGTCTGTGTGTGTGTGTGTCTGTGATAACAACACCACAACCACCGCTGCTGCTGCTGCTCAGTCTGAAATCAAGCTTTTATAGTAAATAACAGTCTCACTGAAAGTGGTGCAAAGCTGCTCTGCCTCTCTGTTTCCTCACTGCCTGACAGTGGCTGTGCGCCTCTGCAGCCACAGTGTGTGTGTGTGTGTGTGTGTGTGTGTGTGTGTGTGTGTGTGCGCGCGCGCGTGTGTGTGTGTGGAGGAGGGGTCGTGGGAATAATGTGGATGGTCCAGGCCAGTCCCACGATGCAAACTGTTATTCTCATACAATATACGAGTGAGTAAGTGAGTGAGGACATAATAAAGGAGCACACTTGTTGGAGCCATGTAAGCCTAATTACATGCAGGAGGTGTAATTTGTCTCCATTAAGAAAAATATTAATAAATATTAATATGTAACACAACCGTTGAATATTAATTAGCAGCAACAACAAAACCTAAGGCAAAAGTAATAATGATAATAATAATAAATAAACTACAAAAAGCACTCAGAGGTCCAGTATACCATTCAAGAATCTGTTGGGAAATCTGGCAACCATTCAGATCCTTTGTTTTTTAATTTCAAGAAAAATGATTTCTAAATGTCTGGCTGTATGTATTTGAAACACTGGTTTAGTATTTCTGGGATGGGGTGGGAGGAGTGTGTGTTCTATTGTTTGTACTATTCTGTTTAATTTGGAAATAATTGAAAATAATAATGTTAAAAAAAAAAAAAACACCCAAAGTGCATTAACCTTTACCTTATTTAATCCTGAGGTTGGATCATGACCAAAATAAAAATAAAAAAACATTTCTTGGGCCATTACCTACAATAAATGTAATCCAAATTCCAAGTTATGTTGCAAACAAACAGACAAAAGAACACAATAATCTGCACAATATGAACAGTTCTAAATATACGTTTCCATTAAATTAAAAAAATGTAATTATCGTCTTCAAAGCTTTTCTGTCAGATGAGGCAGGCTGTGTTTGTAAATGCTCTGAAAGCATAAAAATGAGGGTTAAGTTCTCAACACTTTGCATTTATGAATATAAAACTTTTGTCTAATAACATAATACGGCTATACAGGGAGAGGGGAAAAAAAGATATTACATAAAGTCATCGTAGATATGATTCAAACAGACAGACAATGTAGCCCCGAGCATGTTCTGTTCACAGTTCCAAAATGGTGATCCGTCGACCACGTTAATCTCACCGAAAAATGGCCCGTGATGCAACATCACCGTAGTGTTGGTGAAATGTTTTGACTGATTGAAAATGTGAAAAATCTCCTCTGGCTTTTTGTGAGCAGGTGCAAACAAGGTCAAGAGTCAAAAGTTCAAGAGTCACGAGTAAGAAAGTGGAAAGCGTTCTTTTCTTCACATCTTGATGCAACCAAATCGCACACACTAGTCCTTTAATTAACTACCCGTTTATCCACTTTGCAATTTTGCTGCATTATTATTTCCTTAGTGTACAAACGAGGGTCAGAGCGGCTGCACAGTACGTTTGGTTTGGTTTGGTTGAACAGGTTGGCAGATATGTGACTCAGTGTGAATCGTGATTTTCAGTCTGTTTCTAATGCACAACAAGGTGTTGAACACGGAGCAGATGTGGGCCACACAGACGGCTCGCTGCTTAGTGGGTGGGTTCATCCGATTTCCATGTGGATGGAAGCAGCGAGCCAGTAAACACTGGCCAAGGACTTAAAATACTACGATTTGAAAAATGAATGAATCACGGTGGATATACTTTTAAGATATTTGTAGCTTAAAGGTGCATTATGTTATAAATCTAAAGCAACTGGTCATAAAATCCTCCTAATATGTCACAGAGACTCAGTAATAATGTTCATATAACAAACTGAACTCACCAACAACAACAGTACAGACAAAATATTTGCATATAAAAAAACATTTTGCAGACTGCAAATCATGTTTATGTTTTGAAATCATGTTTTGGCATGTGGCGCCACCTACTGCCGTCTACCAATCATTGCAGTCAGTAGAGTCTCAGCTGCCGAGCAACCACGGGTTGCCAGTTACGTCAGAAAACGAAACCTAAAAGACCTCGGTATTTTGAATTTGAATGTAGTAACCGTTTTTGGCCACATTCTTACATATGGCGCATTTAAATCCAGAAACGTATTAAAGTAAAATGACAGGCAGAGAAATGGTCATCCATAAAACATGAGGGCTTTAAGCCCTCTTTTTTTTGATTACGTGTAATCTTTAAATGTCGAACCACCACGGGGAACAAATACTTCAGTGCAATATGTCAACAAATCAATCTTCACGACAGGATCATCCAGAAAAGGTGTAGATGACATTTAGCTGAGAAAATGTGAAAAAAAAAAAAAAGACTTGATTGCAGTCCTGAGATCATGTGATAACTAATCTATTCGTCTATTTCGCAGTGACTCACTCTTGAGTTGTGATCGACTACAGAGTGCATAGTTTTTTATTTTTTTTTAAAAAGTGTGTCTTTGTGCTTTGAAAGAGACCAAGTTCAGTCGAGGAGAGCAGACCGTGTGCATCGCCTTTATTTTCACCCGTTCACACATTCCAATCGAACAACCACGTCTACCTTCAGAGCAGCGATCCATTACCCCTTAAATTAGAAGATATAAATAAAAGCTGTTTGCATATAAACAGTAGCTGATGTACACATTCAAATGGCTGAAGTGCACTCATTCACAAAGACATCGACAATGTCTCCCTCCCTCAAAAAGTGTATTTTTCTTTTTCAGTCCACTGTCCTTCCCTAGGGAAAGACGCCAAGGCTTTGCATAACCAAGCACAAGTAAACCCTTGTAAAAAGCAAAGACAGTCTTTTTTTTGTTTGTTTGTTTGTTTGTTGTAGCTATATGTGATTTACAATGTAAATGACAGGGTTATTCAAACCAAACAAGATGATCAATATCAACAAAACCACAACAGGTTGTTTGTTAATGTCCACATTCATGTGCCATTCCCAGAAAAGCAGACAGAGATAAACAGAGCTGGCACATCGTTTCATTCCACCTTAAAAAAAGACAGCAAGTTTCTAAGATTTAATAACTAGCCCTTAGCCCTGCTTGTCACCCCCCCTCCCAGACCAAAATAGGAACACATACCGGCTGGTGGGAAATTATGTCCTTATTTCTCAAAACACACAAGTGCGCGTACACATGCACACTAAATGTTAACCATCCTGCTCAGTTTCAGCTCCAGCCAACTCCAAATGAACCAAACTCTCATGCCTTCAGGTCTGTGGAGTGACCCACTATCTCCATCTAGAGGATAAAAGCTGAACTACATAGTGCTTCTTCTCCACTGGATTTCACATTTTAAAATGATTGTTATTTGCAGCTTTTTAAAAAAAAAAAAAAAGAATATATATTTTTTTGTTGTTGCCAAGTAAAAGGCAACAAACCACAAATGCTCTTGTTCCATCTGCTCTAAGCTCAGGCACCATTTCATTTACAGCTCAAATAAAAACAAGAAATGCAACAGAATCGAGACACTAAATCCAAATCATTTACTGTACAATACTAAGAAGCCATGAAGGTGCTGTAGTTTTTTTTTTTTTTTTTTTTATGATTTGGTAGGTAAACAAACACAATATAAGTGGAATCCTCATGATTACTTCCCTCAAGGTGCATCAAAGAGAGAAAAGAGGATGAGGACTGTTGGACGTTTTTTTCAAGATGGCGGCGGCTTCCTCTTCTCATACGTCGCTGCATATTTGACAGATGAAGCCTGAATGTCTGAGTGTTGATGAAAGTGAAGCGGAGGAAACAAAACCTCAACGAGTCTAGTCCTATTCTTCATCTGCATTCTTCAACATGAGGATGGAGTTATAGATCTTCAGGGCGGGCCCTAACTTGATTGACAGGATCTTGACAATGTCTGTTTGGGTGAGTAGCAGAAAGGCCTCGCCGTCGATTTGCTGAAGAACAAACAAAAATGAGGGAATACGTACAGTTATTAATACATAGCATGAGAAAATCAATATGGTGGATTGTCTGTTAGCATTTGAAAACTTCATCCATCCATTTTCTACTGCTTTATCCTCCACCGGAGGGTCGTGGGGGGTGCTGTGCCTATCTCAGCTGACATAGGGCGATAGGCGGGGTACACCCTGGACAGTTTGCCAGTCCATCACAGGGCCACATATAGAGACAAACAACCATTCACTCACACTCTCACATCTACGGTTAATTTAGAGTGACCAATTTACCCAAATCTGCATGTTTTTGGACTGTGGGAGGAAGCCAGAGAACCCAGAGAAAACCCAAGCACACACAGGGGGAGAACATGCAAACTCCACGCAGGAAGGTCCTTGTTCCCCATTTGCTAAACTTGCACGTTGCACAATGAAGTCCTGTTGTGAATCCTCATAATTTGTTATTTGATCAGCACGAGCCGTCAGTCACACCATCCACTCAAATGCATTTTAATGGGGTTTGTATATATAAATATAATTATCACCACACATCGTCAACAGGAATTGTTTGCTACCATTAAAACTTTATAAGAACCAATTAGAATTCTGAAATACTTGCAGACACAATCATAAGAGTAGTTGGATTTCTTACCTCTGTTTTAAATGTAGCTGCATGTTCTTTACATCCAGGGAGTCCTTTGACAAAACTGGCCACCTGATGAACAAAAAGAGACAACATGAATCACACAGCTACACACAGACTGACAAACACATGTCTATGTTTATATCAATGAGTGATTATTAGCCTGCGTCTCTGTAGTTAACCTGACATCAACACTGAACTGATGCTTCATTCAGTTTCTCTGAACAACTACGTGCCTTTATGTTTGCTGTGTGAGGGAGGAGAATGACTGCTTTTCATGTGTTGACAGTGTGTGTGTGAATGAGTAGACATGTCTGACCTCCTCTGCGCTCCAAGTGGCCACTCTCTTGGCAGTCAGCCCCAGGACCTCAGGCAGCAGCTGGCAGTGTTTGTCCCAGCAGAGAGCCACCCGGTGGGGAGGAGAGGCAGAGATGCCGGGGGAGAACACAGACTCGTGGAGGGCCTGCTGGAGAGAGATGGTGTCTGGAGAGGCTGTGGAGAGGGAGGAGGAGGAGGAGGAGGAGGAGGAGGAGGAGGAGGAGGAGGAGACAGCTGTCAGCAGAGGTGAGGTGGTGATTTACAGGTTTTATCTCGTACCATTTTGCAAACGTTCACACACACCTTTACCGTCACTGATCTCCTCCTTAACATAGTGCATTTTCAGGTATTTGGGAACAGGAGCAGTCCTGAAGAAGACATCAACATACAAGTCAGGTATTACATTAAGTATTTGAGCACCATTTTACATTTTAATCACTTAATTTCAATCACTCGATGACCTTGAAACTTATGGTCCATATTTAACCAGTCTTGGTTAAATAGAACACAGCCTATGCTGCTTCTCCTTTTGTTGACATTGTTATTGTCATGTTTACATAGTTTACATTAATAAATAATTAAATGCATGGCAACATGTGCTGTTCTAAACATCAGCAGGACAGTGTGGTGTGATGGTATCATAATAACGGTACCGTTTAGGTCTTGTTCCATTATGGCTCTGCTCACTGGCTCCACCTAGTGTCTCAGGCGGGGCGTTGCGCCCCAAGCGCTCAGCTTCCACTGTCGCTGGTTTCCTAGCAACACAGATAACCCACTCTCAGAGACCGACCACTGGATAGAGTTGCATGCAAACCACAGACAGGAGTCCTCCTGAGAGGGAAAGTGGCGTTCACGTCGCGTTTGTGCTCCTTCAAAGTGTCGTGATCAGCAGCTAACCTGTTCTGGGACTCCTCGGCTCCTTCAGGCTGCTCAGGAGCGGAGGAGATCTGAGTCGTAGTGTTTGCGTGCGCTTCGGGACGCCGCCCACGAGGGTGAGGCCCACTGAGAGCGAGAGGTCGTTCTCCACTGAGACGGTCTGGCAGGAGGCCCTCTTTGTTTAGATTCATCTCAGAATAGGGACAGCTCACCTGACTGCACACACACACACACAGACACACGAGCTTTACCCAGGCCTAAAATTACCATTTCATACACTATTACACAAAACTGAATGAGAGAGTAACCTCAAAGACTCTGAACTCCCACACACGCACACACACGAGCAACACATTTATGCTGGCAGCAGCCCACACAAGTACAAATGACATTTATGAACACAGAACCCATTTCTTCTACTCCTCCACTTGCATACACACAGTCAATGGTAAAATATCAATATATGAAATTTGAATTATCGCAAACTGTGTAATGAAATGATTAAATCTAGATCTATTTTATAAAGTGGAGCATTTCAATTCCAAATCCTTGAATAAATAACAAATTAATAAAAAGTAATAAGGAAGATATAATGCCAAATAAAAGGGTAAGAAAACAGAAACTGTAAAGGCATAAAAAAAGTGCTACTAACGTGTAGTGGGTGCCATAGCGAGGTCCTCTGATGTGGCCAACCCCGTTGCATCCTGGGGTAGGACATCCTTGCCCTGGAGGGGGCACTACATCACTGGACCCTGAAACAAACAAAAAAACAGCAATTACAGATACAATTATTTCCCACCAAGAAATCCATAGGTTAAATGAAAGTAAAAGGGGAAAAAAAACTCAGTTGAGATTATTATTTTGGATCCTGCTCCTAGGGAATAAATAAGAAACCTCTGCCCTGACCTTGTTTGACAGCAGGAGAGACAGGGAGAGCTCACGTTTGTCTCACCGTTAGGATACTGTAGCGGGTGTCCGGTTTTCTGACACCAGCCCACAGGGTGCAGGTCAGGACAGTCTGTCTCCACCCAGAAGTCATATTCTGAATTCCAGCCATCAAAATGGATCTAGAAGAGAAAAGGGAAAAATATAGCATAAGAGAGTTGAGAACAGTCAATAGCTATGTTCAGACAGAATGTTTTGACTGTCCACAATGATAATAGCAAAGGATTTAATCAAAGTTGTGAGTCCAGACGTAACCAACCTATCTACATGGGTTGCTTTAGAAACAACATAAGTGCAAGTGTTCGGACTTAAACACATCTGTAGAAATCTGAAATCAAACCACCTCTAGATGTGGTTGAAAACAGATTTGAAAACATTTGGCTGTCCAAAAGCATCCAAAGAAAATCTGGATTAAAAACTGGAAATATGCATATTTTTCAGGTCTCACCTTCAGTCGGTGATCCTCTGTAGCTGCTATAGTTGCGACACGGACAAGCATGGGATTCCTCCGATCGACGGCTTCCACTTTCATTCCAATCTGAAAGCCATGTGGAGGTCGCTGCAAACACAGAGCATTATAAAACCACCACTTCAACAAGGCTCCTGTAGTTCATACAGAGCGATTAAACTTGTGAGTGCCTGTGTTAACTGTACCGGTTTAAACGCCCGAGCAGGAGCCGCCTGTGTTCCTGTTTCTTCCAGGTACTTCTCCCATGAGAAACTCTTGGGTTGCTTAAATTCTAAGACAGTGGCATAAAGACACTCTGTATTCAGCCACTAAATACTATTGACATATTAATGCACATAATATTTTGGTATTATAAGTATAGAAAATCTTGACATTGACAGGAAATAACAGCAACATTTACCATTAATTAATGAAATTGCCTTGAATGTTTTACTTTTAAAGAGTTGTTATTCTGACTAATTACCATGAAAAAAATCAGCTTTGTCATTAATAATAAGCATTTGTTAGATTCTATGTTAGTTTGGCCTTACAGAATACAGAAGTAGTTGATACTGACCCACATGTGTCTTGGTCTGTGTCTTACCAGCTGGAGTGGTCAGAGTGAGCTCAACTTCCTCACAGTAACCCACAGGATGGATGTATGGACTACTGGGGTCACACCTGAACACACACCACCCAGGTAAACAAACAATAAATAATGCGTGTCTCTCCAACCTTTCCAGTAATGCTCCATTTTCAAAATCACATTTTCATTCAACACCACATATGCATCATTCAGGAGGCCAGGGCGATGTTTCACTGCCAATGCTCTCGCTTGGTTTCACACAAAAACAGGTCTACATGTGGACGAGCGAATAATTCCATTTAAAGCCAGGCTCTCACCAGTAATCATAAGTATCATCCCAGTTGTCAAAATGAATGAGCAGACGGTTGTCAACGACAGCAGAAATGGTGGCTACACAGATCAGTGAGGGATTCTTCCTGTCGACTGCCTCCAGCTTCATTCCTGCTCTAAATCCAGATGGAGTGACAGACTGAAGAAAAGACAAACTCATATCAACACATTATGTCTAGGATAAAATCCCTAAATTAAAATAACCATCTGACGGCTTCAAAATGAACAGTTGTGTGGTTAAAGCTCACCGTGTTGAGACTCTTGAAAAAGTGTTTTGGGGCCAGTTGACCTCGACAGTTCTTCACATACATGTTCCAGTTGAACTCTCCATCCTTACAACCTGCAAGACAAACGTCTGTCATGAAGGCTGGTGCATATGCAGCGATTTGTGTATTCAAAAACCATGAATCTATTCTGTATTTGCGTTGCTACCTTTAGGCAACAATAACTTGTGTCCATTCTTCTCGCACCAGCCAGCTGGTTTCATATCCCACGAGTCAGCGTTGGCCCAAAAGTCATAGCATTCTGGGTAACCATCAAAGTGAAGCCTTACCCTGTATCCTTGGATCTGAGAGGCAAAAACACACCAGGTATTACTTCCAAACTACCGAAGACTGATACCGACTAATTTTGCTTGGTTTACAACAATAATCAGCGATTAGCAGTCGTACCTCTGCAACGGTGAGAACACAGAAAAGCGACGGGTGAGACGGGTCCAGTCCCTCCAACTTCATTCCCACCTTAAAACCATTCCTGCTCTGAGGAAACGACTGATGCTGCAGGACAAAAATCACATCACAGCTTAATTCGGTTCATCAGACACCAGGTGAACAGTAGACAACATTAAATTAGATGCCGTGTATGGAGATGAATACCTCTTTGAATAGTTTAACGGGAGCAGCAATGGCCCTCTCTTCTTCCAGATAAGCAGGCCAGCTCCACGCCCGCTTCTTAGAGGAAGGGCCAGTCACTATGGACGGGAGCGGGGGGGAGAAAGAAGAAAAAAAACATTATGTATATAGTAAATATGTAAAGTAAAATTCACCTGAAAGTTCATCAAATAACTAAAAGTGAATTAAATGTTTTAATTAATTTCGAACTATTAATATAGTATATTAATTATACACCAATCCCAACATCAGCCCTTCTTGACCACCCTCAAACTTGAAAACCATCAGTTTAAATGTCAAAAAAAATATATTAGTTTTCATTCATGCAAAAACCTTAAATTAAACAGATTTTTTTTTTTTTTTTTAAATGTGTCAAACCACTTGGTTATGGAGGTTTGTTTTATAGGATGCAGACAAAGACCACTTAGGGACAGCAATCTAACGTACCCAGTTTTGCGATTTTGGCCCCTCTCCTGCCTTTGGTAGTCTTGGCCTTTTCCTACAAAAATTAAAAATGAAAGATGTGTCAATATTCAAACCACAAGTTCTCAAGTTCACAGTGAAAAGATAATCTATAGATAATATAGTATATAATACAATTTAAAAATATCCTCCTTACCTCTGGTTCCTCTTGGTTGTCTTCCTCCTCATCCCCAGAATCCATGTAAATCTTTCTCTTTTTGCGCACACGTTTACCGAGCCGCTCGCCTTCTGCTGTCTGACTCTCTCTTGCTTCCCCTGGAGATGATCTTGGGGGGAAAAAGCCAAGAAATTGATTTGGCCTGTAACAAAACAGAATAACTAAATAATCTGAGAGCCAGCTGAGGCAACAGAGGCAGAGTACAAAACAGTTTCAGGGGACATTTAAAAGTTTATACGCTTAATTGTGCGTTGATAAAAAGTGTTGTTTTCCTCACTCTTACCAACTGATAACCTAATAAATACCTTCAAATGTCTGTTTTACATATTTAATGTGTTATAACATTATGTCTAAGAGCAAAGATCACGTAACATAACATTATAATAATAACAAACATCCAAAAAAAACAAATTATGTAACTTAACTAATCTTTTTTCCAATATGTCTAAGGGGTGGCCCAGAGATTCATATTTTTGGGAATACACGGTGCATTCGTTTACCTGCCACTTGAGGGCTGTGCACAAATGGAGCTACAGAATTTTCCCTGAAAGAGGACATTCCGGGAAACAGGGCCACCACAGGCGCGGCACCGTGACAGCTCCCCATGTGGGCCTGTGTTGGCACTCGAGCCAACTTCCACACTGGGACCATCCTCCACACTGGGGCCCTCCTCTAAAGACAGGAGCACAGGAGCAGGAGCTAGAAGACAGAGAAGACATAGACTGAACCTGGGATTGTTCACTAATCAAAACACATAAAATAAGGATCTCACATGTGCGGTCATACCTTTTGTTTGAGATGATCCTGGTCGACTCTGATTGGCTGGAGCTTTGACTGTGCCAGTCTGTGACTGGCCCTCTGGAGGAGGGGTGGGCGTGTGAGAAGGAGCTGGGTCTATGGTCTCACGTTTAGGCTCTGCTACCTGCCCTTTAACTTCTAGATCTGTAACAATCTCAAGGATCCCAAACTCGGTCATGCGGAACTGAAAGACACAGACATACAGATATTCTTATGCCGTTTGTTTTGTTTTTCAGGGTGGCCAAACTCTTGCTATTTAACAGCTTGAGAAAGGCAGCTTTTACAAACCTAAGTGAAATCAGTGACTATATACAACCATTTACGGATGGGGATCTTGGAGAGGAATGTAAACAAACGCCACTCATACCTTGATGTCGCTGCCTGGCAGCGTAGCAATACCATCCTTCCAGTCAAGAGCACCCATCATGTCAAACTCTCCTCCCTGGGAAGGGCCATCACTGGGTGGAGTGTCAGTCATTGCCGCTCCTCAAGTATCCCACAACCTGCAAAAACAACTGTCAATTAAAAACGCTGTCACACACTGACCCCAAAACACTGCAAATGTATAAAAATAAATGTTATATAAAACAATCCAAAATAGGTTTAGTCAACAGCTTTCGACAAACTGTTGCATTTTTGACTATTTGTCTTTATCCGCTGTGTGATTATCTCAGTACCCGCGACGTGCTGCTCCTGAGTTTCTACCTGCACTTGTAAACAGCATTGCGCAGCATCACCGCTAGATGGCGACTGTGCGCCGGCTTGCAGGATACACCATGCACTTCGATTTCAGACAAAACAGTCAATAATAATATTGTTTTGCTGGCCAACAAGCAGGAAAATGAATGCACAAATGGCCTAAGTGGGACGAACCTTCATTAACATCACCGACAAACGTGAGGAAAGATGTCTCAACTTAAAGTTAAACCCACAAGTTCATCTTTTCCTTGTTTTAACAGTATCTCTTAAAATCGTCTGTTTGTCTGGTCATGAACAACGGCGAGCTTTATTTATTTATCAATTCTGAGGAAAACATTATTTTCCACGCTGACTGGACAAACTTAAATGCGATTTAATGCGCCTAATATTACCATATAACGTTTTAATGTTGACGCATGATCAACATTGGAATAAGGTATTATTTTCGGTTTGTACGGCGGCCATAACCATGTGAAAAGTAAACAACAGACCGAGCTAATGGACCTTAATGAAGTTTGACTTTGCTCTCCATAGCTCAGTTTTATTCTGGCCATAAATAAAGTGTATGTAAGAGCGCCCATGATTAGCATTCGTCTTATACAAAATGGCGGAGCATAGGAAGAGGCCACCAACACGTTTAAACTATGTAAATTACTCAAGTTACGAATTCAAACAATTCATTCGGGGCGGCTACGCGTCGAACAAAGGCAAATGTGTGCTGTGTAATTTCCTGACTTGGTGTTTTCCTTCACTCTGGCTGTTTTCTTCACTTTCCCCTTGTCACGGAATGTCAGCCCAGCTTGCTAGCAACGGCTGACATGATGCTAACAGTCAGCTAGCTCCACTCCGTCCAGCTGAACGGAGGATAGCTACACGGTTAGCCGTAGCATTGTGACTGGATGCAGCCAGCTAAGGACAATCTGTAATAAATAAGTTTCCCGGTTAATAACAATAGGAAAAATGCATTTTGCCAAACGCCAATATTTGACACAATAGCGCACACAATCACAACAACACGGCGCTCCTGTTGAGAGCTTCAACATTGTTGCTTGATTAATTTCTTCAATAGAAACTTGAAAAAAAAAAACGATTTATTCTCGTCGCTTTAAATCAGAGTGGAAATAATGAGAACTGCCCTCACTGAGCAAAACAAAGGAGGGTTTTTCTATTTTTGCCACTGTTAACAGAAATAAACGCAATTTAGGTGGCGCATTGTATAAAAATATGTGAACTCACCTCGTTTCTGTTTTAACTCTTATTTAGAGCAGGATAGAAGAGAGATGCGCATGCGCCCAAGATGCGCTGCCTGACAACTTTGGGTCTGAGAAAAGTTCTCTATCGGTGGTCAATAACAGGCCTGCGAGCAGCCACAACACTCCCCGAACCCGAGAAAAACTCCCCTCACTGCCGATATAACAAATACACGCAGCGGTGCGGGGCTCGTGTTTCACCGTTCGTCCCCGTCCTCATGAAGCACAGTGTGGAAGAGCGGAGCGCAAAGACCGCAGTGTCTCCCATTAATGTCCAGGAGCGGTCGCCTCATCTGCGGCCAATCCGACTGCTGTTCCCCCCCTTAACGACCACGTATGTTCTCAGTGACATTTTCAACCCCCAAAACCAGAAAGAATACGCCGCTGCACCGGAGTGTGTAGTGTTGTTTTTTTTGCCTTTTCGTAACACACCCACAATTATGTGCCACAGTGTGAAGAAATGAATAAAACATCAACATTTAATGACGCCGGGCAGGACTCGCAACGCACGGGCATTCAACTCTCACCGTGCCGTTAGTGAGATATCGCATTTTACACGGAAAAACACGACAGATGGGGTTTAATTTAGCCGAAATGAATCGGTCAAGCAGCTTCAACACCGTGCCTTTGAGGGACAACCTCTTAAAACACTTTACGTCTGCTTTAATGCGACAGCTTTTCCATTTAAAAGCAGTTTAGGTGTTACTTTAGGCTGTTAATGACTTGTACCGTTGTGTGTGGTAGTGGTCTACACACACACACACACACACACATTATTATAGTTATAGCTAACCTGCAGTATTCAATCCCTCCCACATCATAGGGTGGCTGTGTTTTCTCCGGTGATAATGTGCTACATATTTCACCCAGTTTTTGGAGAAAACAGACTCCACCTGAGGCACAGGTAAACACCACGGTGCTCGCGGTCGTGTCTTAAATTGCTGCTAACAGGTAGACGTGGAGAAAAGTCTTTATTTGAGCCAACAAATGCCGCTCAAACACGAGGTGAAATGAGTTCACAGCCTCGGCTGTTTGGAAAAGCGGCTGCTTGACTGTTCCCTGCGTTAGTCGCTAGGTGGCAGTAGACGTCCAGTTTGTGGGGTGGGATTATAGCGAGGTCGTGCAGCCAGTCAGTCAGTGAGGCGGTGAGGCAGTCATCCTCCCGCAGCCTCCGTGCTGCTTTATTCTACAACAGCACGACACCTAATACAACAACATCGAGCGTGAAACCATGACATGGCAGTCAAAGGCAAAGCGGTCGACTCCAAGGTAAGATGATGAAGAAGATGATGTGAGTGAAGACGCATCGTCACGGACAATCTCAGTCCGTCCGCGAGTGGGGGGAGAAAACAAAAAATCATGTGCGATGACATAATGAGGAGGATGATATGTGTCACCTTTGTTTTATTATAACATACACAGTCATAATTGACCGTTTATTAAAGCACAAACTGTAGCAGCAGCTCAGTTTGTCCGTTAACTGTCTGCAGCATCAGTCTCCTCTAATATGTGTGTGTGTGTGTGTGTGTGTGTGTGTGGGATTACTTAGTCTGGCCCAGGTTAGTTATGTGTTCACAATGTTGCTTCAATACAACAATTAATCCATAATCCCTACACCTTCTGTATACGCACCTTCATGTCATTGACACACATGATTATCTCATGTAATACTAGTTTATTCCCCATTGTCTGTGTAGATATGGAGTATGTTTTGATTTGCATTTATATTTTATTTTTAGGTATCTATCTAGCTATCTATCTATATGTAAAAAAACTTGTTTTTACAAATTGATTTTAATGTTATAAATCATTTTATATCATCTATTGTCTTAATGTTGCAAACTGTTTTATACTTTGTATTATTTTACTTTCAATATCACATTCTATTGCTTTTGAAAAGTTCTATTTAAATAGAATTTATTAAGCACGGAGGCACACAAGTCAAGGGGAACCTATTGTTTTTCTTCAGATTATTATTATTTGGATTATAATGAATGGATTAATTCATTATTATTATAATGTGTTGTTGTTCTTAATTATTGTTGTTATTATTGTTACCATTATCTCTCTGTCTTTATTCCCACAGACCGTGCTCCTCAACCTGCTGCTGTGTCTGCTCATATTTTACTCTCTCTTCTACATGATTGGCAGTGTGTGCTTTGGTGCCTTCAGGTTTGAGTTACACACACACACACACACACACACACACACACACAGACAGAGCGAGAGACTAACATGTTATACTTGTCAAAGAAACATCCCCCTTCCCCCGTCCCTCCTCCCATAATTACCAGGGTGCGACTAATAACAGATCATATTTAACCTCCTACGTCATTTTTCATTTCCTTTCCCCTTTTACAATTTTCATGCAAACATTCTGACAACATTTTTTCAGGCATTGCAACTTCAACAGTTGCAAAGTGGTCACAGTGAGCAGTGCTGCTTCATTTTGCAGGTGCTACTTCTTCCTAATATTTTTTTTTTTTTTACTGGAATAACCAAGAAAGTCTATGCAATTTAATAGATTATGTGAAATTTTAGTCAATATTCTGATACTTAAGTCAAGTTAAGTGGTGTAGAAGGTAAACTGGGAGCCTCTTGGATAGTCAGTGTGTTTACCTACAGTAGACAGCGTTCAGCTCGATTGGAGAGAGAGAGACGGTAAAACCAAAATAAGATTCATATATTGTTTTTATTTGAAAAGGGTCAGCAGAGAAAATAAAAAAAACAGGGTCAAATAACTGTTTTAATCTGGTCATGGAGCAACTTTTGACTTAATCCAGAAGACCTCCATCCATCCATCCATCCATTATCTACCGCTCAAATTCAAAGGCGCCATATGTAAGAATGTGGCCAAAAACGGTTACTACACTCAAATTCAAAATACCGAGGTCTTTTAGGTTACGTTTTCTCCACCATTGTAGCTCGGACGTACTGTAACTGGCAACCCGTGGTTGCTCAGCAGCTGAGAATCTACTGACTGCAATGATTGGTAGACAGTGGTAGGTGGCGCCACATGCTAAAACATGATTTCAAAACATGAACATGATTTGCAGTCTGCAAAAGATTTTTTTTATGTGAATATTTTGGCTGTTGCTTTAGATTTATTACATAATGCATCTTTAAACAAATCTTTCACTTTGTTGTTTACATCACTGTCTACATCCTTGTTTGTACCTGAAGCCAGGCAGTAAAGAGAGAGAAAACATCTGTGACTCATTTTACACTTTCATTGCACTCATGTCTCTTCCTCTAGGTTGGATCACTTTGATGGACTTATTCCATTTGACTTTAAGACCGAACCTGCTGAATCCAACTCCAAATACTTGGGTGAGCAGCACAGTCAGTGCAGGGCAACATTATCAGCAACATGTGTGAACTTTGTACAGATGATGTGTTTTCTTGCTGTATTGGTCTCTCTCTCTCTCTCTCAGTGAACCTCCTGTCCTTGGAGCTCACCTACTTTTTCAGTGGCCTTTTGTTTGCTGCGGTGGTGAGAAGGCGAGTGTGGGACTACGCCCTCACTGTAACCCTTGTGCACGTGGTGATCACCAGCCTCGGTGAGCAGAAATCTTAACGTTTCTACCCACCAAGGTCACTCAAACTTGACGACTTATTCACTGTGTTTGCAAAACCGCACGCTTTTTTTGTTGCAGTGATGTTGGAGTTTCCCATGGTGTGGCAGTGGTGGCTGGCTTTAGGTAAGCAAACATCTTATTTGGTGTTGTGTGGCAGTTTGCATCCATTGTGTTGCATTACTACCTTTTTATCCTTATCTCCTTTTCCTGATCTATTAACTTCCTGTTTCATTATTTAAATGCCCAGTGTGTAATAATTAATGACATCTAATGTTGAGAATGTAACAAATATACGACTCCTACTCTCACCATGCTTTTTCCTAAACATGGTCAGAGAACTACGGTGGCCTTTGCCTACCAGAAAGGTTATCAGTCCTCTTTGTCTTTGTACACTCTTAGAAATAAGGGTCCTTCTACAAGGGCTGGGGTTCTACCTGGAACCATTTGCTTCTGAAAAACCCTTTCCCGAAGAGAAAGGGTTTTTCAAGGGTTCTTGGTAACACTAATGGTTCCAGTAAGAACCATTTTGATCCAGAGAACCCTTTAAAACCCCTTACCTGAACAAAGAATTTTAAAAGGGTTCCAGGTCAAACCTTTATAAAAAGCTTCTACCTGGAGACAAAAGGGTTCTCCTATGAGGACAAGCCGAAGAACCTTATATGGTTCTACTTAGCACTTTTATTTCTAAGAGTGTAGAAAGCTTCTGCTCTAAAATGTGAAACCCTCGCTTTTGCTCATTTGTCCTTTTTGGTTGCTGTAGAAACATGGTAGCACAAGATGGCGGCCTCTGTAAAGCAAGGCCCTTGCCTAGAGTACATTTACTAGGCTTATTGTACGGCTACAAAAACAGAAATATTAAAAATGTTCAGCCAGTATACACATATATATGTATATGTATATAGACACACATTAACATTGAAGTCTATACAGAAACAAACTCTCCTAAATGTTGCACACTGGACCTTTAAGTTGCCGTACTGTGTACGTATGAGCTCAACTCACTTTAATACTCTTCTCTACACTTTTCTTTGTTCCATAGGTAGCGGCTTGTTTCTGATGATCTGCAATGGTCAGCTCATAGCTTACTTTACCTGCCAGAGTGAACAGAACTACGCCTCCTTCAGCCTCTACTGACGAGGAAATAACTGTGATGAAGTCTTGTGTGAGGTGGAGTATGAGGAATCTGACTATGTCCTGTCACATTTTCCATGGTTCTGAACTGTATCTGTGAGGTACTTGAAAAACAAAATCAAACATAGTGTTCAGACCTAGGTCCTCTTTGTTGTAGTTGGAGTTTTTAATAATAGATTTTTTTAGTAAAATGCCCCAGGGAGATGTTCTGTGTACAACACCGGGACTTTACAGCAGCCGGTGAAGTATTTTCAGCACCGTATTATCAAGCTGTGACTGTAAAAGCTGAATAGGAATGTTGCAATGCAATGTTGTAAGTCAAAGAGCGGTATGAATGTTAAGTGTTGAACAATGAAACCGCTTTGAATGTGAAGTGTTGATTGTTTAATCCCCTCACACATTTAAGAAATACGGAACTTGTCAAGTAGTAACCAGCCTATTTCACATTATAAACCAGTAATGATAGAATGATTAAAGGTGCATTATGTAATAAACCTAAATCAACTGGCCATAAAATCCTCCTAATATGTCACAGAGACTCAGGAATAATGTTCATATAACAAACTGAACTCACCAACAACAACAGTACAGACAAAATATTTGCATTAAAAAAAATATTGCAAATCATGTTTATGTTTTGTAATCATGTTTTGGCATGTGGCGCCACCTACCGCTGTCTACCAATCATTGCTGTCAGTAGAGTCTCAGCTGCCGAGCAACCACGGGTTGCCAGTTACGTCAGAAAACAAAAACTAAAAGACCTCGGTATTTTGAATTTGAATGTAGTAGCCGTTTTTGGCCACATTCTTACATATTGCACCTTTAAGTAATAACTAATAAAATCTGCATATATATATGTCATCAGGCCAAATGTGACCTTTAAAATGTACAGTGCATTCCAGTATTCGTGCAAGAATCTGTTTCTCACATGTTTAAAAATAGAAGAAATTTAATAATTTATGACATAAAAAACAAATATTTAAACAAACGTTCTCCCAAAGGATTTGGTGGTGTTATGAATCGCGCTGCGTTGCCATGTACTCGGCTGGATTCATGAAGGAGAATCCTGGGAAGACCTCGCCGGCTCCGCTTGCTTGGCACCGCTCATTCACGGAGGCGGGAACAGGTTGTAACGTGAACTCCGGGTCAATGTGGCTGACGTCACAAGGGCCAGTCTGGAGCAGAGAGAGGAATCGACAACATTAAAGCGCGCCGTGCATTCAACTTGCAAACATCGGTGCTCTCCGCTCATGTCTGAATCACTCGTACCACATTTGGGATGAACGGCGGTGTCACTTTCCTTGCCAGGAGATCGTCCCAGTTGATGGAGGCGAAAAAGACGTGCCCCTGTAACTCCACCTGCAAAAACCACGCCGCAATAATCAGACCCCTTGGCAGTCATGTGTGTTCATCACAGTTTGTGCCTCCGTTTGTGCCACTTACGAGGTCACTGCTCGCCCCCAAGCGCTTGGTGACATCCCTCTCCAACAAGCCCACCAACAGTGAGCATGCAGCCTGAGACGCCCCGCTCCACAGCTGCAGAGGAGCGTGAAGCTTGTTCTCAAACATCTCTGCTTTACTGTGGCTGTAAAACGGAGGCTGAGACGGACAAGACGGAGGTTAAAAATCCAGAGGAAAGTGAGATACTGTAGAGCAAATATAGATTTTTTACTTACAAGTCCATAGAGCATCTCAAAAAGCACAGTGCCAAGCCCCCACCAGTCCACTGCTGCACTGTATGAGTGCCCTTGTAGAACCTCTGGTGCCAAGTATTCAGGAGTTCCACAGAATGTATGCATTATGCCACCGATAGCCACGCCTTCTTTACAAAGGCCAAAGTCGGTCAGCTTCACATGACCCGCGCTGTCCAGCAGGATGTTCTCTGGTTTGAAGTCTCTGGTGGAGAAGCGGGACAAAAACGTCAGTCTAAAAGTTAAAAACTTACGTAAATGATCTTAAATATGCACAACATCGAGCAAGTGGTGCAGCCAAGGAAAACTCAGAAGGGTTATACAAGTACCTGTAAACAATGTCAAGGGAGTGGAGGTAGCCCAGTGCCATGGCCATCTCGGCAGCGTAGAAGGCAGATCTGGATTCAGGAAATGAGCCCTCTCTCTGAAGGTGGTAAAAAAGCTGAGGGGAGACAAACACGTGGTTCAAATACACACATTTCATCAATGGCAAGCTACAGTTGTAGAGGTTGTAGCTCTGGCTTTGAGCCAGAGTGGCAACTGTGGAACGTCCACGGAGCACCCAGGCCAGATTGAGTCCACATTACTAAGTAACTTGACTCCTGATCACATTATCTGGATACATTAGTCTTATTTTGGGGAATTAGATTAAGTAGTTGGACTAACACAGGGGTGTCAAACTCATTTTCACTGAGGGCCACATCAACATAATTGTTACCCTCAAAGGGCCAGATGTAACTGTCATACAGAATAAATGTAACTAATCGTAACCGAATATAATGTAAAATAAAGGTAACTAAAATATTGCTAAATAACATTCTGTATTTAGTACTTTCACTCATCGCATGATGCATATACAATGATACACTGCGATCGAGTGGCGGTGCCGTCACTTTGTGTCACCATGCATTGTGGGAAGTGTAGTTTATGGTCAACGCACGACCTATTTTAACACACATTTTTAAGACCAATTAATCACTCGCGGGCCTTGAGTTTGACACATGTGGACTATCATGTTTACACTTATTTTTTAAGTTTTAGTCGGATACAATAACACTTATTTTCCTAACATTACACATCAAATGATGATTGTGAGGGGTTTTGACTGCAGTTTTGGTGACTACTGACGTCAAAATGACTTGTACCAAGTTTAAAGAAACATCTACCTAATCATGTTGTTTTTAATTCTCGAGAGTTGTTTCAACGTACATACCTCACCCCCATTTACGTAATCCAGGACAAAGTAGAGCATACTTGGTGTCTGGAAAGAGAAATGGAGTCCCACCAGGAATGGATGTTGCAGTCCCTTGAGCAATACGCTCCTCTCAGCCATCACATGCCTCTGCTGCAAAGACAGATACAGTGAGTGGACGAGTGGACGCACAGACGGACGGACATATGAACGTATGTGGGTACAGCGTAAGTGACCTCTTGTCTCATAACGATGGCCTGTTTCTGCAGCACTTTCACAGCATAGTAGCCTCCTTGTTCTCTGTGTTTTGCAAGTAGCACCTGTAAACATTTGAAACATGGCATTTTATGTCCCACCAATATAATCAATCAAAAAAAACTTTTTTTTACAGAAATAACAAGTAAAAAAAAGTATAGAAAACCTTTCCAAAGCTTCCTCTGCCGATCATTTTGAGGTAGTCAAAGTCTGATGGCTTCATCCTGTTTAACACAGCAACATACAAATATTGAAAATAAATTAATATGATGCAAATCAAGAATTTTAACCATGGTCATATGTAGACTTTTCATTTTTAAAAGGTGTGAGTGAGATGCACGAGTAAAACAACTTACACAGAAGTTCCTGTGTTTGTCGTGTCCACCGAGCTCTGAGGATAAGGAAGGCGCAGAGGGACAGCTTGTGTCATGAGGTCATATTCACATATTTCACCTCCTGTCAACACTCCAGCACCGTATTTTAAAACCTCTCTGTCCTCTCTGTACTCACCACGGGACATTTCTTGTCCTCTTTCCTCATCTTGGTCTTGCGCCGCAGGATTTTCTGTCTGTCCAAGCTTTAATCCACAGGTGGAAAAACAAAAGAGAAATGGGACAAAAACAGTTATATGAAAGTGAACACACATTTAAAAAGTTGTACTTTATATATTTCACACACCACTACTTACTTTTGGCATAGTTGTTGACTGGAAACAACTTTGTGTAAAAGGTCACTGAAGCCAACTTTCTTCCCCTTGAGCAGAGCTGAGGAACAGACAGACAGACAGATTTATGACTTTGACACACTTAAATGGATATGCAATATACAGAGGCGCAGCTTGTGAACAGGCAAGGCAGGCAACTGCTTGGGGCCCCCCGAGCCGATAGGGGGCCCCCGACACTCGGAGCCTGAGGGCTGTTTTTACTGAAATGTGCAGTTACAGCCGCCTCCCCGTCCCCCTTAAAAAACAGTGGGGGATTTGCAATGACATCTCAGTAGGAAACCTCCCTAAAGGGGCCCCACCTCACTTTAACCTGTGTGAAGTTATCGTTCTGCAAGTTGGAAAATGAAGAGGATTATTTACAGTGTAATGCATCTTTTTTTACTCAGTTTATATATGTTTTTTTCAGTTATTTACAGTATTTTATTTTTCTATATATTTATATTGTTTTATAATGTGGGTTCTTTACAGTGTAATATATATTTTTTACTATGTTTATATAGTTTTTAAAAGCTATTTACAGTATTTTATTGTTCTTTACATTTATATTTTCACATACTTTCTAATTACAAGGTTTTTCCATGTTATTTAATTCGTTTTGACATTTTTTTTATTTTTTTGAATTGTTTTTTTTTTTGCCTAGGGCCCCTACAGACTCTAGAATCGCGTCTGGCAGTATATCACGTAACTGACACAAAATGTAGACGTTGACTTTGGTACACACATAGCAGTAGGTGTTTGGAAGTTAACCATCAGTGTTTGTGTCCATTAATTAACTTAAAAAAAAATTAAAAAAATTGAAAGAGTTTGAAACCTACCTGAGAAAAACGACACAACTCCTCTCATTTTGGCGTAAGTCAATGGCTGATCCTGAGTCACGGTCATTTGGACGGAGAAAGTTCACTGAAAACTGTAACGTTAGTGGAGAAAGTTGCTCAGTGACTGTTGTGTCCCACTGATGTGTCCCACTGCAGAGCAAAGCCCTCTGTGTCACACTGACAGTCAGCTGCTGCCGGACTGGACCGGTGACGTCAAGCACGCACCGTGAGGCGTTTACGGACCCTCGGGGAGAAAAAAAAAAGTTACGTTCGACTATTATTATACCACAACAAATCCAAACAAGATATTCACACATTAAGAGTCGCATACATCTTTAAAAAATGTTTGACAAATAAAAAAAACAAAACATGTATGCATGTCACTTTAGTATGCCCTTTACTTTACTCTGCGACCATTTTAATAAGTCACTGACACAGTCGGAAAATCACAGGCGTGACTAATCCGGTCAGTGGTGATGGCTGAGTTCCAATTAGCTTCTTCAGTTTCAGAGTACACGCTGGATCACTGTCACGCTCTCTTACTGTACATGAACTGAACGGAGCCATCGTTAACGTGATGACTAACACCTGTGCTTAGGGGTGGGGAAAAAAATCGATTCACATTGACTCATAAAGATTTTTTTTTAAGTTTATATTTTTAAAAAAAAGCAGTTTGTGTTATTTGTGTACAGTTTATTTTTGTAACTTCCGTGAGAAAAAGACAGCTAGCCTAAGCTTTTATTTATGCAAGTTATTTTTTTGTACAGTAAGTAAGTTTTTATTTGTTTTGAATGAATAAATGTTAACTTTTGTAATAAGTTTGCCTTTGTGTGATCACATTATCACATTATCTTATACAAACTCTATTGTTTTGATGCCATCATTTGCCGTAACACACTATGCATTGTATCAAAAATGTTTTTATCGAGAATCGATTTTGAATTGAATCTTGACCCTGAGAATCAGAATCGAATCGTGAGCCACCCAAAGATTCACATCCCTACCTGTGCTTATAGGGTTCTTTGCAGAGCTTCCATTTTGTCTCGTCACAATACATGGAGGTAAATGATCAAATGAGTAAATGCATTTGATGAAGTTTCACAATGCATGTGAAAAGTTTTTCACTAAAATTTCTTAATTCATTTCTTCATGTATTTTTATTCTACTCATTATCTTTTTTTGTACCCATTTTTGCTTAATTTATTTGTTTCTTATTTAAACGCTATTTTTCTAACGATATATCATTAATTGCATTTGGTTGGTTCTGTACATCATACTTGTTCAAGAAAGGAGGGAGGAAAAAGAGGGAGCGATGGCTGAGCTTCATTGAGCTCCTTCAGTTTCAGAGAGTACGGTTCTGACGCAATTGTTATTGAGCTCACTAACACCTGTGCTTTACACGTCAAATGGCTGCTGTGTGACGTGTTGCCCAGTTCAGCTCTGCTCCTGATCCGCACGACGGGACACGTACAACAGGCTGGAGGTCTGTGCGAGACCTTTGGTAAACAAAGTGTCTGGGTGTTGTTAAACACAGTGTGGGGATTCTTGGCCTCGGTTTGAATTTTAGCACCAGCACCTGTGAAAGTTTTGCCATTTGTGTACCCAGTTTGGTCATAATAAGACATCTGACAGAATTTCCAGCACTGGCAAACTCTCACTGTTTATTTCCAGTGTGAGAACCATTGGTTTTATATGTTACTTCATTTTACATTTGCATGTTTCCGTGCAGCGGGACAGAGAAGCTGGACTCACATTTTATCACTTCAATAGCTCTCTTGTCGTCTGTGTAACCCTCTAGACAGGAAGCTGCATGATCAACACTTGCAACAGCTGATTTTATTTGGTTACAGTAAGGGAATAATGCATTTTGATGTACAATATACATGTTGGTGTTTATAGTTTCGCATTTTCTCACCATTGGAACACTAATACCCAGTCTTGAGGTTCTCTAATTAGTAGCAAAAGGTAGTGACATGAATGGTAAATGGTAAATAAAGGGTTTTACAGTCCATCAAGTCTGCAGTTATGTGCAAATGCTCAAATAAATTAATTCTGCTCTCTTGTTTCAGAAGTGAGTCCACTAAAAGGTATTTTCCCACAATCTGGCAATGCCAAACCTATTGGATTATTGCCCCAAATATAAAGCATTAATTACAGCTCCTAAACCTCAAAAGAGACAATTTTATGACAACCTGGAAGAAAGCAACAACTATTGTATTCCTTTGACAAAATAATAATAGCATTTTTTGAAAAAAAAAAACAAGAACAATAATTATGTGAAAATGTCATTTGTACCAAACTGTACACTGTCTAGAGCTGCAACTAACGATTATTTTCATAATACATTAATCTGTAGATTATTTTCTCGATGAATCGTTTGGTCCATAAAATGTCAGAAAATGTTAAAAAAACGTTGATCAGTGTTTGTCAAACCTGGAAATGACGATGTTCTTGAATGTCTTGTTTTGTCCACAAACCAAAAATGATTCAGTTTATAGATTTCTTTGTTATGTTGAGCAAAGAAAATACTACATTTAAGAAGCTAAAACAATCAGAAATCTTGTTTTAATCATAAAAAAGCTTCAAGGGGGAATAAAGTTGAAAAGTGGACTCCCTGATTGCCCGGCACATTTTTAAAATTCTTCTTGAGAAACGAGGGGGCTGGCAACAGAAGGCAGCACAGTTAACTTGTTACGGGAAATCATTTTTGTGATTGTTTCTATCTGTCTGTCCGTTTATGTAGGTCACTGTATCACGAGTGTGGGTTTCTCCTCACACGTTCCACGGCTAGTAAGAGTGAGGACTGCATACCACACGAGTAAAGTTAGTGAGTGTTTGGTAACACAGAGCAGGAGTTAGCTCCGTGTGCAGTAGAAACACAGGAAAAACGAAATACTGATGAACAGAGAGCACATTCAGAAAGTGTTTGGTGCATTTTACGCAAACACCAGCAGACACAGACGGTCAGAGTCATTTTCATGACATGGGGTTTTGTAACTCACACGATCGCCTTGAACCTAAGGATAGTTAATGGGTCATGGAGGCTACATGGCATGTGCACATTCATGGCAACAGTCCAGTAAATGGCAACTCTATACATGTGGCTGCTGCGTGCCTGAGAAATGGCAGGGCCTGTCCACACCATCACAGGAACTCGTTTTATGCCCGAGATAAATGACCGGACACCTGCAGCACTGCACATAGAACCGTTAGTGGCTCATTGTTTTATATCAGCGCAGTTTATACACTCCGGTTATTCTCTGACATCACAAATTCCAAATTCTTCTGCTGGGAACAAGACTTGCGTAATCGCACATCCCTTTATCTATGTGGTTATATAATAAGTGGAAATAAAAAAGAGGAACTGTCCTTGAGTCTGTGGTAAACAGAGATGGAGCAGAGTGAAACAATAAGAAGAAACTTATAGATAATGCACACATATGGTGTCTCTGGATTTTACCATGAGTTTGAACAAAAAGTTGAACAAAAAGTCCTTGACTTGAAATAAAGCTATGAAGACAAGTAAGAGAGGAATATGGTGTGAATCAGGTTATGGCATATAAAGTGTGATTTGTCCCTGTGTCATGGCATCTAAAAAATGTGGAGCAGAGTCGAGGGCAGGAGTCGGCGCTACAGGGTTTCTTGGTTACAGTTGCAGAAAGTTGATCTTCAAGCAGCAGCAGCAGCAGCAGCAGCAGCAGGGGGAGGTTCCTCTCTCCGACAGTGGTTGTGGGGGTGGAACCCCATATTGTGAACCGGTCCCTTCTAGTCTGACCAGCTGCTTCACTCTGCAAACGTTTGTGTCACCGCTCTGATGACATGCAAACTGGTTGGGGCTGGTTTTTGTGTTCACAGGCGCGTGACGTGATGATGATGATGATGATGATGATGATGATGATGATGATGAACACAGAGTGCACATCTCAACAGTCAAGGGAATTAACTTAAAACAGGAAATGTCTACATTGTTCACTTGTAATACCATGCGTACTGTGTTGGCGTTTGAGTTTGATGTTGATTTGAGTTAAGATTAAGAAATATCAAACTAAGAAAGCTCCTGATAATGTGTAGAATAATCGTGTGATGCAGTGATTTGTGGGTCAGTTAGATATAGATAACAGAGACCAGCAGTTTTCTGACCTTGCACAATGTTGACTGTTTTACGTAGTATGTGACACTTGTTGAAATAGGGAAGTAATGTTGATATTATTGCAAAACTACACTTAAAATAACTTGAAAATAACAGTAGAAAATGTGTGTGGTACATAAGGGAGGAGTCATTTCAACTCTGTAGTATTTTGAATTCGAGTGTAGTGACCGTTTTTGGCCACATTCTTACATATGGCGCCTTTAAGGCTGTGAAGCAGCCCTAACCCTAATCCTAACCCTAACCCTAACCCCATTGGTGTCAAAGGTCGCCGCTACCAAAGGATTTCTCTTCCATCACACACTGGTGTTCCTAGCAACCAGTGTTCTCCATGATTTACTCCACTCACTCCATCCTAAATGAGGACAAAAGACTGTTGTCTTCTCCATTCCTCTGCTCTTTACTTAACAACTCTTTACTGTCCTGACAAAACCATTCTGAATGTCCAGAAAATATGTATTCATTCCAACTCCAAACACACAAATTAATGATACTAACATAATATTTGTCACATGAAGAATTAAAGGAGTCTACATACAGAATATACTGTACAGTAGATTTTATCTGCTGTGGTCTGACAGATGACAGCAGTAGTTCTTCATTTGTCCTGCAGATGGCGACAGCAAACAAGAAGACTGGCCTTTCTGTTCCTCTTCCATCTGTAAGGGTTTTCATTAGTGGACATATATTCCTGCACTTGTTGTCAGTTATATCTTGAACCATAACCACACCCATTTAATATTAGCAATATTAAACAACAACAAAAATATTTTCTTTCCCACATTCCTGCCTAAAGTGAAGCAGATGATCTCGTCATGTTGAAGCGGGTTATTCAGTTACAAAACAGCATCACATCTGTGTTTAATCATTTAATTTAAGTGGAAATTAATCAATTAGTTCTATTTTTTTCACATATATATAATTTAAGTCACACATTTATTCATTGAAATTGTAAAACTTTTTCACGTTTAAAAGGTTTATTGTTTTATTTCTAGCTTTGCATTGTTGTTTGGGCACAAAGAGCAACAAAGATTTTTTTGAATTTTTTTTTAATTTTGTTGACTATATATATAACAAATGCTCAATCAAATAAGTGAAAAGGTAATAATCAAATGAAATGATGAGAAAAGTAATAGTTATACCTTAATATGTGAGATACTACAAATCATATAGTCTATTTTGGTCTAACTAATATATATATACATATATATATAGTCACAAAACATAATATAAAGGAGACATATGGCCATTCCTGTTCCTTTAAGACACATAACACTAGAGTTGTTGTTATTGTTCTGTTAACTGTTTCTATATTTTGCCATTCATTATTTTCTTTATTAAATATTTAAAAAATGTTAAATACAATGTGCCTTTGGTTCTTTTCGATGTAGTTAAATATTACCTAGTCTTTGCTGTGCATGTGGGTTGTGGGTTGTACTCTGCCTCTGCCTCTGCCTAATATGCAGCGCGCCCCCAGAAGCGTGCATCCCCGCGGGAGCGCGCGCGCATTGGAGGGGCGGGGCCGCGCGGAGTCAGAAGCGCAGGCAGGGATGAGAGAGAAACTTGTCCCGGATATTTACCTTTCCAACTTTACCTGGCTCTTCCGACGCGCCCCGGGCCGAGGTGTTCACGGCGAACAGCCAGAGGATTATGAACCGTCTCTGAAACGGGACGACTGAGGTAGACTTTTGTGTTTTTTTTTTCACTATTCAAAACCGCCTCTTCTTCTTTAAATAAAAATACAAGTTGTAGTTTCGAGCTGCGCCGCGGTTGGAGGAAAAGTTTAGCCCGTGCTGTGTCGCTTGCCTTTGGGTGTAGCTGTGGGGAAACTTCAGGTTTGTCAACAGGTTCCTTGTTCTCGCTGCGGCTCAAAGTGCAGCTAAAAAAAAAAAATCACTGCAGAGCTCATTATCGACGGGACTGGGACTGTCACCGTGGGCCTACACACACACGCACACACACACACACACACACACACACACACACACACACACACACACACACACACACACACAGAGAGAGAGAGAGAGAGACAGGCCCTGGTTATTCATTACAGAAACACTTGAAATAAAACAAGAGGTGTGTGTGTGTGTGTGTGTGTGTGTGTGTGTGTGTGTGTGTGTGTGTGTGTGTGTGTGTGTGTGTGTGTGTGTGTGTGTGTGTGTGTGTGTCCTTTATTGGGTACTTTGAACAGATTTGGCTGTTACAGAAGAGTCTTCCTATGACTTTCATTCTTCTACTTGCGGCATACTGGGGACCAGTGAGCGTTTTTAACCAACAAAGTGAGGTCATTTTTACAAAGTGAGGACATTTTGGCCGGTCCTCACTTGTTGTTTTCATTCAAATCACTTCCTCAGGTTGTAAACATGCTATACTCTGTATTTACCAGAGGTCCTCAAATTTGTGTACAAAAACCTGTTTTCCAGTACCAGTGGTTCACACACTTTTTGCTCTAGGGCTCCACCTGCAGACATTTTATGGTACTGCACCCAGTAGTTCATTATAGATGTCATTCATGAAGTAGATATTTGTAATTGTGTTGATTTATTAAGTGGAAATACTGGTCCTCATCTTGTCAGCACTTTTACCCGGTCCTCAGTATGCAAGTACAAGAATGTGTGTGTGTATGTGTGTGTGTGTGTGTGTGTCCTGTCCTTTATTGAGCACTTTGAACAGATTTGCCTGTTACAGAAGAGTCTTCCTATGACTTTACAGCATCGAAGAACAAATCATATTTCTTCCTCTGTAACATGGACAGACTCCACGTTAGTGCTGGGCAGTCATTCAAAAACACTAATTACTGTAATTACTCAATATAACAAAGGTTTTGTATATATCAATTTGATGTTTATGCTTTGTGCAGACAAACCTGAAAGTTATACCTCGTGTGAAAAGAAGTTTAAAACACTCATGTCTGACGTTTATTATGATTTAAGTATTCATATTGGCTGATGTGAAACTTTGTATGCTGATCGTTTGTTTGCTGTGTTGTCCAGTCCTACTCCACATTGCGATTAATCTGCTTTTTTGTGTCGCATTTATTTGTATAAACTCTTTCGAGGTTCACTTGTGACAGAGATGTTTATCGTAGAAACACAGGCTTCATCCGGAGACCAGCTCGAGTCTGTTTTAATGCATTCTCAGTGTGTCACTGCGTTCAAACATTAACTCAAACACTGTGTGTCCTTTCACAGACAGAGCGAGACAGCCCAGTCCGGCTCCATTAATCGTTCACCTGGAAAGCAGCACAGGACACATGTACGTGAAGACACACTTAAAATGCAGACACATGTACGTAGACACACAGATATCCCCAAAGTTAGGATAAGTTACTGCCCGTGGGTGTGTGTGCACTGTATTGTCGTCAAGGCCACAAGACCAAGGCATGACTAAGACTGAGGCACCATAACTGAATATCAGAATTGTTGCTGCCTGAGCTCAGAATTGGCATCAGACCCAAAAAAGTAAATATTTGTCAGGCTCTCACAGATCAACAGTAAACTTTTGTTTACAAAAATATTAGCAGTGCACTGACACAAAGGTTTCACTCACAATTAAGGCAAGTGTCTTTTTTTGCATTATGTCACATAAAATTAAAAAGATTTGTTTTGATTTGTCCGTTGATAACTGACAGAAAAAGATTGTCACTGCTTATGTTATTAGTCAAATAGATGTCCATCCAAAATAGGTGGAGGCAATAATTATATAACTATATACAGGGATATAATTTTCCACAATCACAATTACCGTGAATGTTTTCCCTCAGACGTGTGAAAAGTGTCTCTGTTTACCAAGCATTTGTTGTTTTCTGTTCATAAAGTAGTGCAAAAAACCCCACAATTAACTGGATTCACTTATTCATCTCACATTTATTTGCAAAAAATGATCAGTATCAACGTTTGTTATTGTGATAACATATTTGTTACAACCGAGACAGAGATATGACTAATGTATTCTGGAGACCAAGACCGGTCTCGCGTACAAGTACACAAACTAGTGTGTACATGCAGGCATTAGCAGTGCCTTCATGTGTGTGTGTGTATGTTTGTGTCCGTGCACTGCTTCCACTAGCTGGTCTGAGAGATCAATTGTAGAGCTGGAGATGGGCGTGTTCGACTCTGAAAATGTTTAACATTCTTATCATTCAGCTGCCTGCGATAGGCGGAGAGATGCAGAGGGAGAGTAGTAGGGAGAGGGAAGGGAGACATGTTCAGACCAGGCCAAATAATAAGGAGTTACACACACACACACAGACACACAGAGTCACTCCTTTGCATTCACAGTGCATTACTCACTGCAGCCTGATGCTCCATCCAGCTCACATATTACTCACCACGCAATGTCGTCCTAAGGGAGGTGCTTTCGTTGGAATACAACAGTCTAGAAACATCTGAGACTGCATTTGTGGTTTTGTGTGTGTGTGTGTGTGTGTTTGTGTGTGTTTTCAGGTCCCCTCTCAGTGACGAGGTGAGGGCAGGGAGTTTGTCTTGAGAGGGAGGCAGAGTTACCGTGGTAACAGACATGCCAAAGCCGGACCTGCTCTGCCTAGTTCAGCTGTTGAACGGCACTATCGAGACCTTCAGAGTCAGCGTGCGTAACACACATAAACATATCTGCTCACACACACTCACACACACTCACACACAGAGTTTCCTGTCTGTTGTCGAGGAGATCATATGTTGCTTCCATTCATCTCTGTTGTGCTAACGATTGTAATGCCACTGCATGATACAGTGACTTACTATTTTTTCCTATTCTTATTGATCCACTTCTCTCATGCAACGCTTTGACCTTGGTTTGAAGGACACGCTCACCTCCTGCAGCTCTCGGAGTCTGCCTCACATTGCAATCGCAGTGATACTTTTTTTTTTTTTGCAGCATCTTTTATGTGAACACCAGGAGAGCAGGGAGCGTGTTGTGGTTGTAGCGAAACAGGAAATTCTTTATTTGGCACATGCGATTCTTGGGTGGAGACGAGGTTTAATATTTTTTTTTGCAGATTTGCAATGAAACAGATGGGTTTTTTTGTGTTTTTTTGTTTTTTTTTTAAAGGCCCATTTACACTGGGTCACCTGGAATTTGTGCCCACAAATATTATCGTGTCCACTGCAGCCAGAACAAACTGTTTGTCACAGTTTACAGTAAATGTCTCATATGTGATGTAAACATGCATCTTGTGACAGATATTAGAGAGAAAAATATTGATGAGCTGCAGGTTATTCATCAGAGTGATTAATGAAGCAACGTGCATATAACATACATAAACCCTATATATATATATATAAGAAGTGGATAGTTCAGGTGTTTTGGTGGTTGTATGAGGTATTGACACGTGCTGAATGCGCTGCTGTTTCCATAGGGATTCTTCCTGGGACCAGGACAATTGCTCTCACTGATAACATGGCTGCCTGATTTTAGCCATTGCAGGGAGTCGGGACACAGGTGCTGCTGGTCTACTGCTGTCTTATTTAGGAAGTTTGTGTCACAAATCTGAAGAAAATATTTCAAACACTGAGGATAACACATTTTTAGCGGACTGATGGAGGCACCAGTGGATCAACAACTCCTGGACTTAAGTGTGGGCAGAGAGCGGTTAAGTTTCCAGCCTGGAAAAGGCTATCTAACAAGGCGAAAATAATCGGGTTAGTCTTTTGTTAAGTGGCTAAAATCTGCTTTCTCATCTGTCCCCACTGGCAGCCATGTTATCCGTGAGAGCGATTCTCCCAGTCCCAGGCTACTTCAGGGAAACAGCAGTGCATTAGCAGCATCCATACCACTAACACTTCAAAAAACCAACTCTTTTTAAGCCCTAATCCAACGTACAGGATGGTACAATTATTATGTGCATATAAATAACCAACTGTAAAATGTCACAGCTTTGGCTGGGTATAGATGTGTTTGTTGTTTGCGTCCGTCAGAAGCAGGATGAAGGTGTGGTTCTGTTGGAGAAAGTATTCGACCACCTGGGCCTGCAGGAGCAGCAGCTCTTCAGTCTGCAGATCAGAGAATCCAGCACAGCCATTGCCATTGCAGCCAACACACACTCTCCTGTGAGTTCATTTTTCATCTCCTGCTTGTTGGGCTCAGCTTGTCATGTTCCGCATTCACAGATTGATATTCAGTTGATGATAACCGAAGGGTATTTTACACAAATGCTTTTTTTAAGCCCCTATTAGCCATTATACTTGATGAATTCTCTTTCCCTCTTTCAAACAGAGATGGTTGGAGCCAGAGAAGCCCTTTAAGAAGCAGATAAAGGGTATCTCTCTACTTAATTTTTCTTCTGTGTTAAATGAATTTAGCTGAAGAGTGGGTAAACATGCAGATATAGATAAACTGTAGGTCATGTTTGACTTTGATGCTATTTCCCTGCAGGTCTTGTATCTCCCTTTTATCTGAACTTCAGAGTACGATTCTTCATGTCTGATCCCAACTCTCTGCAGCATGAACAAACAAGGTGAGTGGGTGAGTGAGTGAGTGAGTGAGTGTGCTTGTCTTCTAGAGCAGACACATGTCACCATGGAATGATCTGGAGAAGTTTTGTCACTCAGAAAGGTTAGAGTTAGAAATGAAAGATTGACTTGCTAGGGTTGTTTTAGTATGGTTATTTTGAATGTACTATGCACACATACCAATGTTTAGTTCTCTCTTGTGCCCAATAAAAAAGAAATCCTGTTTTTGTGGTAGCTTGAAATGAAATGTCAGCCAAGCAGCTGCGCTTGTTCCTCATTCATGTAATTTCATACTGCAATGACACATTTTCCACATCTACTTCAAACTTGTAATTGTGACTTCAAAAACGCACAATAATATAAATGCATTTGCAAAAAAACACACATGGATGCCTTGCAAACCAGATTTAATGGGTATGATGATGTATCAAACACACCATGTTTACATTTTCACACATCCAATTCTGTGATTAGATATGACATGCTCACAGGAAGTCATCCATTTCACTTTTCCACTAAATCAGACCACTTTATATGTGTCATTCATTGTAAAGTTCCTGTTGTTTTGTCCATGCAGGCACCTGTACTTCCTCCAGATCAGGAGTGACATTAGAGAAGGACGGTTAGTAGCAGTCACAGATCTAAAAACACAACCCAAAGTCCTTGTGAACAGTTGCTGTGGTGCTTTTACAGTGTGTAATGACACCGTGTTATTGCAGGTTGCAGTGCCCGCTGAGTGCAGCTGTAGTGTTGGCCTCATATGCTGTGCAGTGTAAGTTCCATCTCGTCCTAGAGAATCAAATAATTAATGCCTGAAAAAGTGACTCTGTGAGCAATCATTCCCATTCAGGATGCTCTCAATAAGCAGAAGCTCTGTCATAGTGCCCCACATGTCAGTGTGCATATGCTGTGGATCTGGTTCTGTGTGTTCTGTGCGGCTCCTCAGTGTCTCTCTCCATCCACTGTAGCGGAGATCGGGGATCACTGTCCGTCCCGAAAACCCGGTTACCTCTCAAAGTGCCACTTTATCCCCGACCAAGATGAAGAATTCATATGTAAAGTGGAGGATCTGCATCCACAGCACAAGTAATTCAGTGCATTCAACTGTATATAGCTGCGGCTGAAAAGCAACTGGTTTGATGTGCAGCTGGTTCCTGTTGTTGTTGCCGCATGTGACCGTGTGTTTGTGTGCTCCCAGGGGGCTGAAGCAGAGCGAGGCGGAGTTGTGTTTCCTCAACACAGCACGGACGCTGGAGTTGTATGGAGTGGAGCTTCATGCTGCCATGGTAGTGCTGTTTATTTACCATATCATGCACTGTTTTAACTTGATCTACAGCATTTAGTGTCATCTTTTGTTTGACTGTTGTCTCTCTCTTTCTCTCAGGACATCAACAATGCCCCTCTGATGGTGGGTTTGGCCTCCAGTGGTGTTGCAGTTTTCTGTAATATGATTTGCTCCAGTTTCTTCCCCTGGTAAGTGATACTGCTGACTAATTGATTTCATTTAAACTTAATTTTACCAGGAAGTCACATTGACAAAGACAACTCTGTTACAAGTGAGACCTAGCCACGATAGGGTCAGTTTGTATGGACGACCACATTAAGAACAAATAACATTAAAAACACAATGGGTTCATTTAGCACACACTGTACATGGGAACAAAGCACAATGCAGCAGTAATTAAGCATTAATTTAACAGCACGTTAAAACAATAGCAGCTTGCATTAACTGCTTCCCTTATTCTATGTTTAAAGTCATTGAAATGGATGAGGATTTTAAGTTTAAGTTTGTTCCAGGACCAGGAGTAATCGTAGAAAGGAAGCTTTGCTGAAATAAAAGACTGCGTCTTGTATTTTCCAAGCCTCTAACTGTTTTCTCCTTGTGTAGGGGAAATATAATCAAGATTTCATTTAAGAGGAAACGATTTCTAATACATCTGAAACGTAAACACGTGAGTCTCTACCGTTTATTTGTTCTTCGTAGTTTCAAGAACTGCTGGGAGCAAACATTTGCTTTCAATTGCTGCGCACACTTGACTGCTTAAATCTATTTAAACTTTAAACTCACTATTGCTTTCTGATAGTGGGACATGAATACTTATCCACAACGCTTTCATTTTCCAATACAATTCTGTGAGACAAGTAATACATCAGTCATAAATATACAACCCAAGCCGGTTCATAGAGATGAAGCATTATTAAAAAAGATGAAGAATCTGAATTCTGCACATTGTAGGGAGAGACTCAGGACTGTGAGGTGTCCCTGATTCTGCCTTGTCCCAAAACCTGTAAAAACCTGTGGAGGTCCTGTGTGGATCATCACTCCTTCTTCTCCTCCAACCGGATGGCCAGGAGCCCCAAACACAACAACAGCACAATTCAGTCCTACACAAAGCTGATAACACAGCACCTGGGCCTCGGCAATAGTAAAAATGAGAGGTAAGCCTGTAGACCTGTACGTGTTCACACGTTAATGTCATCAATACTGAATAATTGTCTAACTATGCTCTTAAACAACTAGTGGTCCAGTGTGTCAGCGAGTGGTGGGAGGGATGGTGTGGAACCCTGTGCTGCGGAGATCAATTTCATCAGAGTGTCTTGAGACTAAGAGTCTGCCCTCCAGATCACCCCCATCCACCCCAAACTGGTACTACCTGCAGCCAAGTACAACCATGATCGTGTCATTTTCCCTCTATTTATAGATATATATATTTTTAATCCAGGTCATGCTTAAAGGGATAGTGCTGTTTTTTTTTGTTTTTTTTTAAGTGTGGTTTTATGAGATATTGATGCATGATCAGCTCTTGTTGATGTATCAGCTTCTGCAAGTGCTTTGCTGCAGGGACAACAATTTCTGTGTAGCCGTCTGGGAGCCAGTCACTTGCTTTCATTATTAACATGGCTGCTGGCAGGGACAGAGGGAAAAACAGATTTTAGCCACGTAACAAAAGGCTCCCTTAATAAAATCTACACCTACTTAAGACTTGGATATCTTTGGTATATATTTGCTGCTTTCTCTCACCATAGGAAAGTCTTTTTCTAACTGGAAACTGAAGATGTTGGGACAATACCACTTTTTCCTGTCCGATACTGATACTGATACCTGCTGAGTCATTTCAAAGATGTCATTGTCCAACAGCCCGAACATGACTCTTATGCTGATTTACATTTTTACATAGTCTGTGCGCGGTGAAGCATAAGATATAAAGGATATTTGGCTCCAGGGCTTTTGACCAGCACTGGACTGATACTGACTGATTCTCATTCCTAGATCACTGGTCAGTGTTGAAAATGTGCCATTACCTCATATAACCACATTAAAAAAAACAGAAAACATCTGAACTATTTCTTAAATTATTAATTAAAGGTGCATTATGTAATAAATCTAAAGCAACTGGCCATAAAATCCTCCTAATATGTCACATAGACTCAGGAATAATGTTCATATAACAAACTGAACTCACCAACAACAACAGTACAGACAAAATATTTGCATTAAAAAAATTTATTTTGCAGACTGCAAATCATGTTTACGTTTTGAAATCATGTTTTGGCATGTGGCTCCACCTACCGCCGTCTACCAATCATTGCAGTCAGTAGAGTCTCAACTGCCGAGCAACCACGGGTTGCCAGTTACGTCAGAAAACGAAACCTAAAAGAGCTCGATATTTTTAATTTGAATGTAGTAACCTCAGTAAGCCGCATTCTTACATATGGCACCTTTAATAATATTTGCTAAAATATGGTTGTTTTTTTATGATAGAAAGCACAGAGGAAAATGTGATATAAATGTAAATAAATTATAAGGCTTTGGCTGATATGACTGTGCAATGAGAAGTGGACATCAGTTTGTATTATATATATGTGTAATCATAAATAACCCATGTAATTGTTTTACCCCCCAAAAAAAGTGCCTTAAAGTCTCTAAAAACAGTTTTGTCTCTCTCCTCAGGCGAAGTCCTCGAGTTCGTCATGGTCTCCGTAAAGGGCGTCCATCCTCAGTGGAGCTGGCCAATGATCTGAAAGACATGTCGGAGGGGGAGGACGTCTTCTACACCTACAGGGCATCTGTGAGCAGCAGCAAGGACAGCGAGGGAGACGCTTCACCACATCAGTTAGTATCTGTTACAGCAGAAATGGTTCCTCTGCTTCCTTGGCACGGTCTCTCTCTCCCAGTTCACCGGGTTTAGGTGATGTGAAGTATGTTGGCAGTGACTTCAATAATGTTTATGAAATTTCATTTGGATTAAGTGACATGTTAGAATCAATGAATTATGGGATTATACAGCATTAAACTGTATAATGAGTAACTTTAAAAATATAAACAAATGTCCATTACACGAGTTCACACAACGATGCTTAAGCCAATCGGCTCCTCACGACTCTCTCTGTGTTTCTCAGTATAGCAGGGAGATTAGATCATGTGTCACCTGGCAACAATCCTGTGCTGCACTCGGGAAGTAATTTTGTTTTCTTTTAAGACGGATGAAGGCAACAGAAACATTGTGCTAGTAAAGCGAGATGGCTGTAAACAGGTTGGCGTATGACTGCAAACACAAAGAAGCGCCCACAAACATTTTCAGAAGTGAATTTTACTGCACAAAAAAACTTTTATGTGTGCGCCTCGAGGAAGAAGAAGAATGACTAAGGTGCGAAAAAAAGTGAAAATTAAAAGAGAAGCTGTTGAAGTGAAAAATCTCTTTGTGTTTTGTCTCCGTCAGTCTCTCCACCACTTACAGCCAGGGGCCTGATGAGGGTCTGTTGCAGGCTGATGACAGTATTGGCGAGGAGGAAAGCTTACCGCACTATGACAAGGTCTGTATTCGTATCATCTGCAAATGTGTGTTTCACTGTGTATCCATGTGTGTTCATTTAATGTACTGATGTGTGTGTGTGTGTGTGTGTGTGTGCAGGGTGCGCTCGGTGACGGAGACTTGATGCTGATATGTATCGCCCCTGATCACGAGGGCAAGTTTGGCTTCAATGTTAAAGTGGGTCTCTCTCTGTCTCTCACTCTCACCACCACATTTAATTTTGTTGTGTATTTATTTAAATATATTGTGCAGCTTTTCATTCTCTTTATTTCATTTCCTTTAAACTCCTGCCAGGGTGGGGTGGATCAGAAGATGCCTCTGTCCATATCCCATGTTAAACCCGACTCTCCGGTAAGATGGATTCATGTCTTTGTTGTCTCAACTTTGCTTATGATGTAAAATGACCACAACATAATTATATTGTATTTAAGTTATTGTATCAGACTGTACAGATTTTATAGCTTAGTTTCCATATTATATTCTATTGATATTAATAATCGGTTGTTCAATTTTATTTCATCACCAAATTGTTGATTGATTTGTAAAGATTAATTGATAATGTAAATAACTATCGCTGTTTTGTAGCCTGTCTTAAAATAGGGTAAGGCTAAGGTACTGTCTAGGCTAATATATACTATAAGGCTAATATAAAGAAAAACCTTGGTAATATTGGGCGGTTGTATTATTTTTAGCATATTTATTTATTGCTTAATGGATACATTTTATGTTGTTGTTTTTTTATAATTCTCTGTTGGATTAATATTGTATCAGTATTATGACATCTTTGTCACTGTAAATTTGACTGTTATTTCTTATGGTGTTTCTCTGTAACACAGTCATATGTGCTCTTATAAAGAGATTTAGGGTGAATTCCAATTCCTTGCTTAACCCTCAATCTTAACCCTCAATCTCAAAAATGCGCGCTCCCGCTAGTGCAAGTGCTGTCCCGAGTCTCAGAAAAATTAAGTTGAGGGGCAACTTTAAGGGCTGTATCGCCCTCAATATGGAGATTTTCCGAGATCACCCTTGGGAGCAAGGGCTACCCAGAATGCATTGCGGGTTTTGACAGAACAAAGATGGCGCCTAAAGCAGCAAAATGAGTACGCTACAGTGTTTTCTTTGTTTTAGAAATTCTGCGAGAGTTCTGCTTCTTTTTTGGAGTTGACAGACTGGACGCAGTTTTCGCATTATTCTGCCCCCCACAGACGTATCTGCATTTAAGGGGTGTCCCATTTCTAATTGACAAAATAACCCTCAACACTTGGTTTTGAGGGCCAGTTAAGATTAAGGGTTGAGCTTGAGGGTTAAGATAGGAATTGGAATTGGCCCTTAATCTCAATTAGCCATTCCTGGTTAAATTAAGGTTATATGCAAACAAATACTGTAAATACAAGGATTAAACTGCATATTTTGAAACAGATCTCTCTTCATCAAGATAGACAACAGAACTGGACATTAAACACTTAATAAGTAATGAAACTAAAGTAGTTTCTAAATGACAGAAAATCTAGTTAAACCTTTAATTGCAGTTTTACTTTGTCGTTTGTAGGCAGGTCGATGTGAACCCAAACTCCTGGAGGGAGACCTGGTCGTCCTCATCAACGGTCGAGACATTTCTGAACACACGCATGACCAGGTTGTCATGTTCATACTAGCGAGCCGAGAGTCGCACTCCAGAGAGCTCGCCTTGCTCATCAGGCGTAAAGGTGATTGAAGGACAAAGAGGAGAGAGGAGAGAGAGAGAGAGAGAGAAAAGTGCTGAAGCAGCATGTGATCAAAGCGCCCACTCCGTGTCTTGTCATGTTTCTATAAATATTAATGACAGCATTGAACCGTCCTTGTATTCCAGGTCCTGGCAGAGTGGCACCCGTGCTGCAGTTACCTTCCGCCCTCACGCTCACCAGCCAATCAGAGGTAGACAAATTGCCTTCTCCTGGCCAGTCAGAGCGGTGCACAACACTGGAGGAATCAATGAGGCAGCTGGAGAGAGGAATACAGTCTGGCACACTCTCTTTTCACTTTGAGGTATTTTAAATGCAGATGGAAACGAAACAATTACGTGTAGAATCAAATTATCTGAATGGTTCTGTTTGTCTTCACCTGAAGCAAGATTTAATTTATCCCTCACTGTTATGTGGTGGAATCATAATAAGTCTGTATAAGTGCTGTTTTTGGGACAGATGTTGACCCTAATCTTAACATGAACTCTTGTTCCTGTTGGTGATGCTGTAACCAGTCTGGAATTTGTGCTTTCTATTTGTGTGTGTTGATGCGCATGTCTTTATGTGTGTGTGTGTGTTTGTCATTTCTAGAATTTATACAGGAGGAAGCCTGGTTTGTCACTAAACTGTGCTCGGCTTCCTGAGAACATGGACAAGAACCGATATCGGGACGTTTTGCCTTGTAAGTTTACTGACACTCTCCGTGTGTTTGTATGATCTTCCACATCTTGGCTCCCTCCACAGCTCTGTGCCAACTTTATAACATTAATCTGGAGTTCACCACTGTGGACACTTCATGAAACGTAATTGGCTGAGCCTGCGGTGATTTGAAAGCTCTGTTATGACCCGGCACGCCGCTGTCTTGCTCTTCTTTTAGACGATGCGAGCAGAGTGGTGCTCCAGGGCCAGGAGGACTACATCAATGCTAGTCACATCAAGGTGAACATCACTAATACAACTGTGTCATTTTTCTGTCCCATGTCTGACATTTCCAATCATTCTCTGTGGTGTTGTGCTGTGTGTTTCTATCTCTTAGGTGGCGCCCCCAGCGTCTGGTGTATGTTTACGTTATGTTGCTGCTCAGGGTCCATTGCCACAGACCTGCACTCATTTTTGGCAGACTGTTTGGGAGCAACAGGCTCACACCATCATCATGCTTACAACTCTGACAGAGAGGGGACGGGTATACATGCTTGTTCATACTTCCATACTGTAAACAGCCACAAACACACGGGTGGAAAAGAGTCATCACTGAGGGAAACACTTACAATTACACAACTCGGCGTCAGCTGTGTGTCGATGCGGCGATTACTGCGGCGTGCTGCCTCATGTCTCACTTACATGATTACTGTAATTAAAAGGTTTTGTGGTGATGCTTGCACACAGAAATAATCAGTCGGCACAGCCGCGAGTAATTACAGGATTTTGCCATGCAGAAAATAGCCAAATGTAAAAAATGAGTAGGATGTCGATGGTAAATAAATTGAAAGTGAAGTCACAACCACAGAGAGTCAGAAGCGGCGAGGTCTCAAGGTCCTGTTGAATGACAACATCTCAGCCTTAGCTTGCCCGTTGCTTGGTAACAAGATTCTTTCATTAATTAGTAATTTTCCTGACATCCGTCAAGTACCCTGAGTTTCTCTCTACTTGAGGATCCCACACACACACACACACACTCAGGATGTCAAGTCACATCGCGCTCCTGATGAATTGCCTTTATTCCTCTGACTACTAGGTGGAACAGCACATCACACTGATTTTCCGTGAGAGCGGAGCGTACCTGATGTAGCAGCAGTAATACATCTGTTCCTGACTAATGACTCACGTACGAGGCGATGATGTAATCTGTCGCTGATGTCATGTCGATGTTGTTCACTTTGCAGACCAAGTGCCACCAATACTGGCCGCATCCGCCAGAAGTGAAGGATTACGGGCACATGCGGGTGAAGTGTCACTCAGAGGAGTGTAACCTGGCATATGTGACGCGGCAGTTCACTCTGACACACACACAGGTACAGTAAAAACATCAATAAATCCTTTGATTTTACAAATAATGTTGGATGTTTAAAGGGGATCTATGCAAAATATCTACAACAGCGACCATTAGAGCTTTTAACAGTTTCTGGAACATGATTTTATACTTGGCACGACATTGTATTCATGCACGTGCACACACCTAACTGTCATACTTTATTTATTTTTATTAATATCAAATCTACTTGGTTAGTTGTAGTGTGTCAGCAACCGCATCAGAACATTATCACACAATGGGAGGAAGTGGCAACGTTAAAAAAAATATATATATATTAAATATATAACAACATGGTATGAGGGAGAGACAGAGGGGTAGAGAGGGAGAATGTTGGCTAACCTTGCCTGAAGCTTTCTGTTTGGCTTTTATGTCTGAGAGAATATTATCCACACTGGCATCTGTCTTCAACTTCCTCTCCACATTCATCTGTCTATATTTTTAATGCGGCCCCCACTGCAGACCGTTGTTTTTCTTTTCCTCTGGTCGAGATATCTTTGAGATGGGGAAATACGGGGGTTTTAGGTTTGGTTTTGGATTTTAGACATGTACGACCCATAGTTTGCTGTATATACTACAGTAGCTGCACCATCATTATCAGTGAAGTCAGTATTTCAATGTTACATATTTCCTTAATCTCTGACACATCCTGGTCATTTGTTGTCTCCATATAATAAATGTCTTACATAAAGCCCCTTTAATTCATATTAATTATTTATTGGACTGAATGCTGGGACCTGTGTGTCAATGTTTTGTTTTTTTAAGCTGATGTGAAGAAACCCTAAACCTTTAATAACAGTCTAGAGCTGAAACAGTGACTCGATTATTAATAGATTACTAAATTAATCGTCAATTTTTATAATCGATTAATAGGTTTGAAGCTTTTTTCATGATTAAAACATGACTTCTGATTGTTTCAGCTTCTTAAATGTGAATATTTTCTTAATTTCTTTGCTCCACATGACAAAGAAATCATTAAAAACTGAATCATTTTGGTTTGTGGACAAAACAAAACATTCAAGAACATCATCATTTCCAACGCTGATCAAACACTGAAAGACAGCATTTTCTGACATTTTATGGACCAAACGATTAATCGTGAAAATAATCGACAGATTAATAGATTATGAAAATAATGCAGTAATCTATGACCACTCAGATAATTAAAGGTGCCATATGTAAGAATGTGGCCAAAAACAGTTACTACATTCAAATTCAAAATACGGAGTTCTTTTAGGTTTCGTTTTCTGACGTAACTGGCAACCCGTGGTTGCTTGGCAGCTGAGACTCTACTGACTGCAATGATTGGTAGACGGCAGTAGGTGGAGCCACATGCCAAAACATGATTTTAAAACATAAACATGATTTGCAGTCTGCAAAATATATTTTTAATGCAAATATTTTGGCTGTACTGTTGTTGTTGGTGAGTTCAGTTTGTTATATGAACATTATTCCTGAGTCTCTGTGACATATTAGGAGGATTTTATGGCCAGTTGCTTTAGATTTATTACATAATGCACCTTTAATTACAGATAAAAAAAAAGAATTTTAAATCTTAAAAAGTTGCTGCTTTTCGGGTTTAGGCTTTGACATCACCAGGAGTCATTCAGATTTTTACTTTAGTACAGCACAAGCTACTGCTCAACGCAGTCAAAATATTTTCTATCTGCATAAAAACTCATCGTGGCATGATCACAGTACAACATTGAACATTTGTGCATGTTTGTAGCATGTACCATGTACCATATGTCACATAGCGGAGCTCACCACAGGCAGCAGCCACTCCTGGCAAGCTAAGTGCACCCAACATACTGCACAGTCACTTCCATGTGGGTGGCTGTGCCTGTGTGTGCATGAGTGACCATGTGGATTGAGATAGTACTAACAAATGTCGTGGCACACCTGTGCGTTGTCACACGCGCGTCTTCCTGATGAGTTTATCTGATTGAGTCGGAATCATAACGCGCCAGATAATCGGATTAAAGGAGCTGCACTTCTACAGCAGCGCACGGGTAAATTATTAATAAATAATGCTCATGCAAGCATGGAGTAAGAATGCACACACATGCATACACAGTTACTGCTGTGTCGGCCCTTCTGTTCCTCTGGCGGAGCCAGTTAATCCCTGCGTGGAGTCAGAGGGCACGTGCCCATTAAACACTCTAAACTCAATTCTCCTGTTTGTTTTTCCTGAATTGTGATCTTTTCCTCCATCTCTCCATCGACTCCTGTTCCTCTTTCCATCCTAATCTCAGTGTCACCCACTGGCCATGTTCATGTTGTGTTCTCTTCACCTGCTCCTGTGTTCACACAACATCCTGTGTGGTTGTTTGTTGGTTTTTGAACCCCTATACAGCTTCATTGTTCCTCTCACGTGGGGACGATTTTACTATCATGTTTTTTGTTTTTTTTGTTGTTTTTTTTTATTTAGATCCCCATTAGTGTTTGCAAAGCAGCAGCTATTCTTCCTGGGGTCTATTCATATTCAGTGTGACAAATACAATGTAGAATGATACAGACATGATATACATTACATGACATACATAACATAAAACCAAAAAACAAGTACAAAACCAAACTAAACAAAAACAAAAAGACAGCGGCTTCAATTAAAATTAATATTTAGATAATGTCTTTTAAGTTGTTTTTTGAAACTATATATATGTAATTGAGTAATATGATGAGGGAGTGTGTTCCACTGTTGCATTGCCCTATATATAACTGTACGTTGAATCATAGTCTTGGATTTTGGTAAAGTGAAACAACCTCCGACTGCATGTCTTGTTGAATAATTATGTGCTGCTGAACTGAAAGACACACTTCTATAAATAATAAAAGGTGATTTTGTCATTATGACATTCTTAATAAAACACATCAATAATAATAAAAATCTAGTTTTAACATCCAACCAACCTAATGATTCATGCATTTTAATAACATTAGTTCTCCATCCACAAGAAAGAAGTCATGGTTATTCTGTAAGTTAGTAATCTCTGTAAATCTACCTCCCATTTTTTGTCATCCATGTGCGTTTGCTTAGCGGAAAGAGGAGCGCGCAGTCACACACCTGCAGTATGTTGCGTGGCCGGACCACGGCGTACCCGACGACCCCTCAGACTTCCTGCTGTTCATCAGCTCAGTCAGGGAGAGGAGGAGAGGTGAAGAGCCTTTAATGGTACACTGCAGGTAAAACACACACACACACACACACACACATGTGCATTGAGAGGTTGTGCTGTGATTGAACACCAGCCTGCACTGTACCTGCCTTTCCATACACTTAATGCTGTGTTTGTTTTGTAATCTCTTTCCAGCGCTGGGATTGGACGCACAGGTGTTCTGATCACTATGGAAACGGCGCTGGCTCTGTTGGATGAGGGTCAGCCGACGTTCCCGCTGGACATTGTCAAAACACTGAGGGATCAGCGAGCCATGATGGTTCAAACCACGGTACAAAGAAAGACGAGGACATGTGCTTTTGTTCTTTTGTTTTATTGCGTTACCATCGAGCTATGGCTCGACAGATTCTTTTCCCACCAAACTCACTTTCCAGGGTCGGAATTTTCTTCATATTTTGTCGCTGTCACAGATGTCACATTCCTTTTTCTACGCGTGGTCTAAAAAAAAATCTCTGCAGAAGCAGGCTTCTCGATTTTTGCTTGTTCTAAAGGAAAAGCCTTGAGCTGAGGAAAGTGTTGACATAATGGTGCAGTTTAACCACATTACTGCTCCTGCTGACATATACTGCTCACATCGTGGCCACGTGCTTTTTCCTTGAATGAGAACAGGCATTTCAAATGCATGCATGAATAAGAAAACAAATCGGTTTTTTTAAGTGCAGGGAAGTGGTTTAATAGAAACTGTGGAAGGTTTGAAATGAGTTGCAGCTCAGTGTTTTTGTGAAAATGTCACGTCAGTAAAAGTAGAGGAGACTTGTGTGACACCTTTTGTGACTCCTGTCACCTGTAACCTTCATTAATTCAAAGAGTATTTTACTGATGAGCTGAAGCAGAGAAGCTGCGTTTGGTAGCTGCGCTCTGTGTTTCCTCCGTGTTCGTTGTCGGGGGGGGGGGAGAGGAAAGTGTTACTCACTGCTTTGACAGGAGGTAGTGCTGGGAATATGGCAGCTCAACGGTCACATGTTTGCTTCTAGGGCTCTGCTGCTACCACTATCGCCTTTATTTTGAAAGAAGATCCAGCCCCTGAGGCTTCCTCGCTCTCTGATGCTTTTCTGCTGACGTGCAGGTGTCCCCTCATATGTTTGTGCCTTCGTAATGGAAACATGAAAAACGTGCACAGTTAAGAGAGGACGCGCCATAAAGTTCCAAGGATCCATGTGGTTCATAATAAGGCTGCCATTGTTAAGCCTGCCATAAAGGGCAGATTTTAATGACATTTCTTTGAAGGGTAAATTATGCAAGAGTTTATTGATCTTGGTCAGGATACGGATGCAGATTCAAGATTTTATTTTAGGTTTTTCAATTGTAAACCTTAATGACTCCACTACAATGTGTTTTTGCTTTGACAAAAAGCAAAAACATACTGTACATATAGTTATACTTTACTTCATAATCCAATCTTGATTTGTGGGGTTAAACAAATCTCACAAATAAAACATTACATCAATCCATGTTTCGATACATACAGATTTTGCTGCATATAAACACATTAAACTGTTTAACCCTAGAACATTATCGCATATTCAAAACACCATCACTAACACCGGGTGATTTTTACCCGAGATAATAAATACACCCAATAAAGAGTACTTGTCATCAAAATATATCAAAACATGACAATACATGACAAATTTGAGTTCTTTTATTTTAAACATGTCATGTCTAACAAAATGAAAGAAAAGCATCATGAGGGGACCATATAAAAATGCTCCAAAATTGCTGGAAAATTAAGAATTTGGGAACAAAAAATTATGAAGATGAAAACTTGGTTTTCATGAAAATCACATATATTTATTTGCAGTGGTTTTCTAGGGTTTAAAAGAAGTTTTTCTTTCTTAAAACAGTGGGTGAACAATGGGAGAGAAGGAGCAGATCACTGTTTTTTCACTGAATTTGTTGACGTTTAAATGACAACATCATATACCCAGTGTTATCCTACTAAAAAGGCGACTGTTTTCTGATAACTAACATCACTTTGTACTATGTGTGTGTTTCAGTGTCAGTTCCAGTTTGTGTGCGAGGCCATTCTGCGAGTCTACAAAGAGACACGGGGGGGATCTAAAGCACCTTAAATCAAAATCCGCAACAGGACCAGAACAAGACACACACGAAACCGCTTCAGCCTCATTTCATAGAACGTGACTTCCACAGAAGGACTATAGCAGGTGGACCTCTGGGACTATGGGACTGGTACACAGGCTGGAAACTAAATGAGAGTATAAGTGGCTTCGGAGCACAGCTGTCTGGGGTCCGTGTTGCCCAGACTCGGTGTGAGCATATGAATCTTCTACCTAGTTGGCCTTAGATTTTGCTGATTGTGCATTAAGCTTGTATAGGCTGTGGTCTCCATAGAGACTGATGTGAGCTGCTAATTTCTGCCTGTGGGGCCACTCAGCAATGACGCCTCTACTTATTAAGCTCTTTGCCCTGTGCCTCTCAAATCAGTGGATCGAAAAACAGGACAGCAGAGGCAGACCGGGATCCTTGTAGTCTGTTGTTTGTCTGTGTACGACTCTCTGGAGAGCAGGACGGGGCTTTAGATCACTGCAGCACATGCTGTCAGGTCATGGCGGTGCAGCATTGCATGCTGTCCACCAGAGGAGCACCAAAAAAAACCCCCACTGTTCATCACTCTTAAATTATTAAGACACTCAATAAACACTCTTGATTTATACCCGATGAGTCTGCTTTATTTATTTCCTCTGATAATTAGGCGACGCGAGCGGTTTTCACACTTCCCTGCAGATTGAGGCTGCCCGCCGAAGCGAGGACTGATCTGCTTGTTTAGCCTTCAGCTGAGTGCCTCTGAAGCTGGCTTATATCACTTTGATTTATTTCAGCATCGCAAACAAGCAAAAACTGATTGGGCGATGAATGACTACATACTTATTGTAATGTCTCTGTATGTTTTTCTTGTTTTTATGTCTGCAGTTGTCTTTCTGTGTTGTGCAGTTCAATATAGAAGAGGATAAGTATTACAGAATCTCATCATTGCACTCGTAAGGCGGATGAAATGTGTTCAGAACCTAGCAGAAGTCAGGACAGCCCACATTTGTGAAAAAAAAAGTTTCCCTCAGGAGATGTGCAGCACATATTTGAGAGGGTTTGTGTTCTTGCTCTGCTGATAAGGAGGGAGTTTGATTTTGCCAGTGAAAATACAAAGGTCATGTTCTTGGTCTATGATTAAAAACCTTTGGTGTGTACTCACAGATGGCACAGATCACTGTCCTCAGGACCTGGGAGACACCTGGTGAGTGTTCATGTTTATCTTGCACTGATGGCATTGATTTCTGCGTGGGTGTTTTTTTGCTTTAGCACTTTCTCTTATAATTGCACTTTTTCTTTTTCATTTTCTCTATATTAGTAAGAAAGACACTTTGATCCCCCTGTGTTTTTGTGTGTAGGTGGCTAGAGATGGCAAACGGGGGAGTTTTATGTCGGAAATATGAAATATGTTTCCCCCCCCAAAAAAATTACAAGCAATCAAGAAAATACATAGTTTGATAATATACAGCTAATTCCACTATTTTTATGCTAAAAATATTTATGCACAAAGTTGCTTGGTTGAGACTTTAGAACCCGCCTCTGATATTCTGTTTTATGATGCAAATAGTTTACTGCAATTGAATATGTATTTCCTGTGTTCTTTTAAAGGCTTTATACACTCAATTGTATTAAATGGATACGTCTCAAATGATTATAAAATATAACTTTATCTGTACATCACTCACTGAATAACATCAAGATGTATGAAAAACATAAATATTGGTTTGAATGATTATGGGTCAGTAAATTGGCATAATGATGCAGACTGAGATCTCCTGGAAACCCTGGAGCCCACCATGGGAACCACTAATGAGTATCAGCACTTTCCAAAGTCTGGGTCACGGCCCATTTGTGGGGCTTTGGAGGTATTGCAAGCGGCCCTCAGACTGGGCTATAGCAATTCAATTTTAAAATATTAACAACGTCTAATAAAATGTTTTGTTTTGTCGTTGACGTTTGAATAACATATGGGTTTGGGTGTTTTTCATCACTACACGGACTCAGTCTTGTGTCTCGTTCAAGCTCTGGTCCACTTTTTTTATTTATTTGTCTTTGCATATCTTTACATTGGTTGGACTCTTTCTTCTGTTGTCGTCTTTTAATTACCTAAAAAATAATCATGAGTTTACACTGATCTTTGATCTGATCACTGATTTTTTTGGACCATTATGGCCGGAGGCGCAGCTTGTGAACAGGCAAGGCAGGCAACTGCTTGGGGCCCCGAGCCGATAGAGGGGCCCCCGACACTCGGAGCCTGAGGGCTGTTTTTACTGAAATGTGCAGTGAGCAGCCGCCTCCCCGTCCCCCTTAAAAAACAATGGGCGATTTGCAATGACATCTCAGTAGGAAACCTCCCTAAACGGGCCCCACCTCACTTTAACCTGTGTGAAGTTATCGTTCTGCAAGTTGGAAAATGAAGAGGATTATTTACAGTGTAATGCATATCTTTTTTACTCAGTTTATATATGTTATTTACAGTTATTTACAGTATTTTATTGTTCTATATATTTATATTGTTTTATAATATGGGTTCTTTACAGCGTAATGTATTTTTTTTTATTAAGTTTATATAGTTTTTTTAACACATAATACATTTACAGTATTTTATTGTTCTTTACATTTATAGTTTCAAATACTTTTTAATTCCAAGGTATTTCCTTGTTATTTCATTCATTTTGAAAAAAAAAAAATATATTTTGAACTCATACATTTTTCGTTGGTGTCAGATTGTTTGTAACATAATGGTAATGAACACTGGTTGGAAGGAAGGGCCCCCTGGGAATTTTTGCTTAGGGCCCCTACAGACTCTAGAATCGCCTCTGATTACGGCAGACCTGTGTTATTCACCACATGGTGTTGCCATGCGGAAGCGTGGCAGACAGGTGGCGCTGGTTTGCTGACTCCGGTGCGTCGGGAGGAACAGAAGTTTGTTCTGCGCTGTGTTTGTGTTTTTACGCAGGCGCAGAACAGGCTGTTTGTCCAGTTTCGCTGGATGACTTGTACCTGTGAGGAGGAGGAGGTGGTGGTGGTGAGCTAGTTTCGGTTCTCCGGCGGCGACACAAAAGCACGAGCACCACCTGGACTGGACTGGACCGGTGTGTGGCAGCGCCGGTGGCGGCTTCGGAAGTCGCGTGAGTCACGGAAGCGTCCCGCTGCGGACTGTCGGGACCGGATTTCTCCGGGATTTTTGAAAGTCGGTGCGCAACAGCGAGGAGGCAGGTGCACGGCAGAGGGACAGGACAGGACAGGACAGGACAGGGGGAGGAGGAGGGACCGACGGACGGACGGAGGGACGGAGGGAGGGAGGGAGGTAAGGGGGCGCTCCGTGTTTCCGTAACAGAGTCCTGTCGCTCACACCGGACTCAGAGATTGAAAATCAACTGGTTGTCGCCTCGGTGGTGAATTAGTATGCGGCCGGAGTCTCCCCGCTGCCGCCGCCGCCGCTGACATCCACCCTGAGGACGGCGCGGCAGCCCTGAAGTCTCCGCTGTGCCTGCTGAGTGACTCCTCGCCCCGGGGAGGACGAGGAGGACGAGGAGGAGGAGGCGGCGGTGGCAGCAGCAGCAGCAGCAGCAGCAGCAGAAGCGGGCAGACCGGAGTGTGGAGCAGTCTTCTCGGACAAAACACGGACCTCCTCGCCTTGTGGACCAGGAAGATGATGGGCTTTCTACGCCGGACGTTCAGTCGCCGCTCCCGGAGCCGCTTCCACACGAGGGAGAGGGACGAGCGGGACGGTAAAGGGGGAGGAGGAGGAGGAGGAGGGTTGACAGGGAACCCCCTGCTGTTGGCCCACCAGCAGCAGGTCGTCCACGCGCCCGCCGTGGTCACCGGCGGGGCACCGGTTCACATCCCGGCGGGCGGAGCGGCGAGGAGCACCATCACCTGCCGCGTCTTGCTGCTGGACGGCTCGGATGTCAATGTGGATTTGCCTGTGAGTGAGTGAGCTGACTGTGCACTGTGCACTGTCCTGACCGCGTGTTTACGCACTGTGTGTAAACACGCGGTCAGGACGACCTGTCCGTAGACCAGATCAGTGTGTGTGTGTCAAAGTGTGGGCCGTGGACCCAGTGTGGAACAGAAGTTATCCAAGAAAGAAAAGGTTACTCTTCTTCAGTAAAGTAATTTAAATGTAACCGACTACATGCTGAACTATAGTGTAGTGGATTATTATGGTATATAGTTCAGCCGAGACAATAGTGGATTGTCAGAGGAAGTTAATTGCTAAACAGACAATGATCTAAACTCTCAGGTTTCAGCGTCACTAACACAAAGATTCAACTTTTTCTCAGTGTTATGGATGAATAACTTTTCTATTGTCGATCCAACAAAGGAAACACGATCTCTTATTGAGACCTCAGACGTTGTGATGGGACCACATACAGTTATATTGCACAGAGTGATATTAAGTAGAGCTTAGGGCTGGGCGATGTAGACCAAAAGTCATATCCCGATATATTTAGGCTGAATATCGATATATGATAATATATATCCCGATATTTTTTCCGCAGTGAGAGCTGTGAAAACAAATGTTCAGTTAAAGTCAAAGCCAAATATGACACACGTCACAAGTAGCTTTATTGAAACGAAAGTGACTAAATAATAAACACAGGTTTCTTCACCTGGTTCATTAATAAATCGTCAACTGTTCAAATGATAACATGTAAACTATACCAACAGGAGTACCTTTTTTGAAATCAAAGCTCTGTAAGGAACTATATCGATATATGCGATATGTGGTCCAATTCCACATCCTATTTAAAAATCAATATTTTTTTTTATCGATCGCAATGAAGGGATATTTTTTATATGTTTTTTAATGTTATTCAATGGGAAATGAGTATAATTATGTAAAATAAGTTACTCATGGTGAATTTCTATTAGTAGAATCATCATAAAACGAGACATGAGGGACTTGACAATGTTGTCTGGCTCATTATCATACAGTCCTAGTGATTTATTTTGAAGTGCCACCTGGGGGGATCATATTGTTTTTAACTTTAAAGGTTCAATCAGTGTGTAAACTTTACACGGGTTTATTGGCGGAAAATGATTTAACTACCTGTGAGTTTGTTTGTTTCAAACCTGCGGCCCGCCAGTCGATGTCCTGCAGCCCTACACTTATTTTGAAATGATTAAAGGTGCATTATGTAATAAATCTAAAGCAACTGATCATAAAATCCTCCTAATATGTCACAGAGACTCAGGAATAATGTACATATAACAAACTGAACTCACCAACAACAACAGTACAGCTAAAATATTTGCAGTAAAAAAAATATTTTGCAGACTGCAAATCATTTTTATGTTTAGAAATCATTTTGGCATGTGGCGCCACCTACCGCCGTCTACCAATCATTGCAGTCAGTAGAGTCCTAGCTGCCGAGCAACCACGGGTTGCCAGTTACGTCAGAAAATGAAACCTAAAAGACCTCGGTATTTTGAATTTGAATGTAGTAACCGTTTTTGGCCACATTCTTACATATGGCACCTTTAAATTCAACATTTAATTGTTTGTATCAGTTGATGACCGCTTTAAAAAGTCAAACTAGATTGCTTTTCATGGCAGAGCAAAAGCCTTTAATGTGTACTTTATGCAAAGCTCTTGGTTTTTTTTTTATGGAGGCCGCCGTCTTGCACTGCCATGTTTCTACAACAGGCAGCCAGAGCGTGCACTTTGCATTTTGACTATGCAAACAAAGACAAACGACATCCTTTCTGTAGCTTCTCACCATCGGATGTCACACAGTCTTACGCACTGGACCTTTAAATACATTTAGTATCTCTGGTAGCATTGGATTCTTTGTATCAGTAACTGTTCACGTACAAACCAAAAATATATAAAGTCATTTTAGGATAATTGTGATGGAATTTTGCATAATCGTCCCATGCTTAATTGATAGTTATTGGTCTGAAGATAAAACACTGCACTGATGACATTACTTTCCATTCTTACCGCAGAGAAAGCAAACTACAGCTCCCCCCTCCCTCTTTTACAGTGTTTCTCTCAATCACTCTATTCTCCTATTCTCCCTCCATCAGTGTAATTGCCTGCATCTGATCTCAAGCAATATGTCCCCCCCCCCCCTCATCTGCCTCCTTATCTTCTTAAACACTCCCTCTGTGGCCTTCTCCATTGCTCATCATCTTAACTCCTTCACACTCTGCCTCCACATCCTCCCTCTTGTTCTCCTTCTCCCTCCTGTTCTCCAGCCGTCTCACTCTATTCCCCCCCCCCCCCCCTCCCGACTCCCTGATCTGATTTACCACTGCGTGGACTTGAGTGCTGCGAGCGCGCGTGTGCGAGGGGTAGGTGGGATGATGATGATGATGAGCGAGCGCGTGGGCGCACGTGCGTAAGTGGCGTCTCGTAAGGTGTTTCCAATCTTTGAAGGTCATGTGTGTCACATAAGCTGTCGTGTGCGTGCGTCACCTCCCGAAAGTCGGCGCATCGCGAGCGATCGGGGTGTAGGGAGATTTTTTTTTTTGTCTATTGTCCTACGGGGAGGGAGGGCGGTTAAAGACATCTTCAGCTGAGATGAAACAGCTCCAGCAACAAAATGACACATGGTTTGTTGAGCTGGTGGCTTAGTCACAGGTGTGTTGGAACAAGTTTGTTCATGTCTGCTTGTTTTCCCACAGGCATTGATACAGATGCTTTGAGCAGAGCTGAAACTCGCCCTATTAAAGCCTATTAGGCTGTCACTTCAGGCTGAATGCAGCCGAAACAAAGGGGAGAAACGAAACAGTCAAATATTCGTTGCGTCTGCACGCGTGTGATCGAGACTGCGAATTCAATCAGCCACACACAGCAGAATGATCAAGAGCGTTCTGTTTTTGTTTTTCTGTCCCCACTCCCTTAATGTCCTCACTCATTCATTCATTCATTCACTCACTCACCAGGTAGTTTTTTATTTTTATTTTTACTGTTTATCAGGATCCAAAGTACAAGGCTGTCATCTTTATCCAAAATTGCCCTGTGCAATATGGGTCAGACTTGTGTTTGGGCTTCATATGCGGTGATCTTACACACACACACACACACACACACACACACACACACACACACACACACAGCTTTTGGACTATTTAGATCAAGTTTTAGGACACACAGTTTAAAGCTGTCCTGAAGTGCACTAACTTGTGCACTGCGTTGTACTAGAGGCCGGAATAAAGGCCTTTCTTGCAGGGGCTTGTCCTTGACCTTTGGACCCCGCCCACACATACACACACACAGTTTGTGGACTATTTACATCAAGTTTTAGGACACAGTGTTTAAAGTTGTGCTGAAGTGCACTAACTTGTGTACTGCACACACACACACTCCATGACTGTATCTATTCTTAATGATAACGGCAACTTGTCTAAACCAAATGTTAAACCCTCTCACCCATAAGTAAGACAATTCCCCATAATGTCATCATTTAGAGCACACACACAAACGTACATCCTCAGAAATGAGGCTCTGCCTCAGTAGGACCAGATTTTGGTCCCTATGAGGACAATTTATACCAAAAAAGGTCTCAAAGATGTAAGAAAAATGAGTGTGGATTCACACACACACACACACACACACTGTAAAATTGCCCCATAAGTAAGGACAGTCCCACGTTCCTCACAAGACGAGCTTTTAAAGCACCTGCTCAGTCTCTGCTTATCATTCCCTCTCCCTTAAACAAAGCCGTAGCCCTAAAATGAACCATGCCTAATTCTAACGTAACCTAAGCACAATTCAAATCTTAGGCCGGAACTTAACCAGTTGCTCAGAAATGAGCAAAAATACTGCCTCATTTTGGTCTCCATGAGAACTACTGGTACAAAGAAGGTCCAAAAAAGAAGTCTCATCTGTGGGACACCCGAAAGATGAAAATCTGATTTCACTTTGACTCCGTTTGTCCACAGAAGATGATGTTAGTGCGGCAGAGAGGATTAAAACAAACAACAAACAAACAAAACAAGGCTCAGTTGAGAATAATTAACTTTCCATGATTTTGTTTTCTAGAGCAAATCCAAAGGCCAGGACCTGTTTGACCAGATCATGTACCACATAGATCTGATTGAGACGGAATATTTTGGACTGCAATACATGGACACAGAGCAAGTCTCGGTGAGGGACGAGCGTTCACTTTTGTCACGGTAGAGCACAAATTGATCGCCATATAACTCTTTTTGTGTCTCTGTTGCAGCACTGGCTGGATATGTCCAAGCTCATAAAGAAACAGATTCGAGGTGAGTTCAAGTGTTTGTCTTGTGCAGGAACTGTGCAGTGTGTGTGTGTGTGTGTGTGTGTATGTGTGTATGTGGAAGCAGGTGGCACATTGTGAAATGTTGACATGGGGATTAGCATGACCATTAGAAGCCATACCCTTGTTTGCTTTCCAGCTTGTAACAATGATGAATGATTTGGTGTGTGTGTGTGTGTGTGGGGGGGGCGGGGGGTTGATTGATGTGATCCAGCGATTAAATGTGAAATTATGATATAGAGAAATACTGTACAGTAAAATCAATTTTTATGGCATTGCCTACAGCGACAAAAGACCTGGGTGAGAAGTAAATAGATTTGAGTGGAAAAATATCATGAGCAGATTTGATTTGGTCAAATAAACGTTTCACTCTCTCTCTCTCTCTCTCCTCGTCTTTCACTTTCTCTGTGTGTTTTATTCACACTTCTCCCTCTGCCCTCGTCTCTTCTAGATGGACCTCCGTATCGACTCTTCTTCAGAGTGAAGTTTTACTCTTCAGAGCCAAACAACCTGCGTGAGGAGTTCACAAGGTGAAGAGCTCACAAACACAAATCAGACGCTCACTCACACACTCACACACACACTCACACACACACACAAATGCTCACAGTATCTCTCCAGAGCCCAGTTTACAGGTCCAAAGGGGAGGTCAGGCTAATTACTTTGCTGCTGTGCGCACATTCAAATCAAGGCCAAATGCACAGGGGCTTGTTAAAGTAAATGATGTGACAGTGATGAGGAAACACTTGTGATCAATCACTTTTTATTACGGTGGAAAACTCTCACCTTCTATTTTGTTTTTTTGTTTTTTTTTACTTTGACAGGTATCTGTTTGTGTTGCAGCTTCGACAAGACGTCCTGTCTGGCAAGTGAGTTTCTTTGTCTTCCATTTTCGTTTTAGTGAAATAGAAAGTAGCACTAAATATTCAGTACAGGACGGTTGTAAATCTGTTCTTCAGAGACGGGGTCTCAAACTCGCGGCCCGCCAGTCGATGTCCTGCAGCCCTACACTTATTTTGAAATGATTAAAGGTGCATTATGTCATAAATCTAAAGCAACTGGCCATAAAATATGTCACAGAGACTCATGAATAATGTTCATATAACAAACTGAACTCACCAACAACAGTACAGACAAAATATTTGCATTTAAAAAAATATTTTGCAGACTGCAAATCATGTTTATGTTTTGAAGTCATGTTTTGGCATGTGGCGCCACCTACCGCCGTCTACCAATCATTGCAGTCAGTAGAGTCTCCGCTGCCGAGCAACCACGGGTTGCCAGTTAAGTCAGAAAATGAAACCTAAAAGACGTTGGTACCTCTTACATATGGCACCTTTAAATTCAACATTTAATTATATTTAACAGTATATAGTGTTTTAATTACAATTGTCTCCATGTATGTTTTGATTTAATGTTTTAATTCTCGTTCATTTCTGTCTGTTTTTTGTTATTTGCTGATTCATTTTGCGTCATAAATGGGTTTTTCGGCGTGACCTATATATCAAAACAAACACTTTTACTTTGAAATGGTGTACGATGTCATCCTAAATATTTGTAATTCCAACATCATGATGGTTTATCAAGATATCATTGAATTTTTCTTAAATTCTTGGACTTTTTTCCACTTGACCTGGCCTCTCTTGACCAGACTAGAAGTTCACCGGTCCCCAGGTCATTTTGCGTTTGAGGCCCCTGTTCATCATATGTAAAATATGTGCAACAGTGAGCTTTAGCTTTTAAAATGGTTATTACACTTCCTGTTCAAAAACACAGAGATGCACTTATACACGGTGTTCATTTTCATGTGTCGGACAAGTATGTCTGCTTCAGAGTCACAGCTGCAGATAGAAATCACATGATGAGACAATAAAGGGCCGTAAGAACTTTACATATGTTAAATATCAATTTGTATGAGATCGAGAGACATTTTGCTTTCCTGATTGGAGAAAAGTATTCACGTCAGCATTTCTGTCCTCAACTTAACTTTGCGACGTCTCTGCTGGCATCCTGTGTGTTGAAGTGCTTACGCGCTTGTTATGTAGCGGTGGGTGGTATAACAGACCAAAACATCAACACCGTATTTAGCCCGCAAATGCATATTTTAAGTAGCCTCCACATATTTTTTTACGTATGAATGTGTGATGACTCATCTTGTTCTTGGGGAGGAGTTCACCGATTCCCACCCGATCAAGCGATGAACCGCCCAAACGTGACCTGCTGCTCACAGGTGCGTCAACTTCATGACAGGGATGAGCTGGCATTTCTCTGCTCTCTCTCTCTCTTCTTGCCAGCTTAATGGCGTTACATATATGGCATCACTCCAGATATGTTCTCATTATCTTTTTTTCCCTGAGAAGCATTCTTCACAGCTTCCTCTTTGGCTAACATCCCACATGGAGGTGACATTGGTTTACATTTCTTGTTTACCGTTCACTGAAATAGAGCTATTGGTTCCTCTAAATGTAAGACAACACGGCGAAAGTAGCCTCTTCTTGCAGCTTAAAGGTGCCATATGTAAGAATGTGGCCAAAAACGGTTACTACATTCAAATTCAAAATACCGACGTCTTTGAGGTTTCGTTTTCTGACGTAACTGGCAACCCGTGGTTGCTCGGCAGCTGAGACCCTACTGACTGCAATGATTGGTAGACGGCTGTACATGCCAAAACATGATTTTGCAGTCTGCAAAATATTTTTTTAATGCAAATATTTTGTCTGTACTGTTGTTGTTGATGAGTTCAGTTTGTTATATGAACATTATTCCTGAGTCTCTGTGACATATTAGGAGGATTTTATGGCCAGTTGCTTTAGATTTATTACATAATGCACCTTTAAATAAATAAATACACTACTCTCTTAGAAATAAGGGTTCCAAAAGTGTTTTTGAGGTTCTACCTGGAACCATTTGTTTTTCAAGGGTTCTTGGTAACACTAATGGTTACAGTAAGAACCATTTTGATCCAGAGAACCCTTTAAAACCCCTTTCCTGAATAAAGGGTTTTAAAAGGGTTCTTGGTAACACTAAGAACCAAAAAGGGTTCTTGTATGAGGACAAGCCGAAATAACCTTATATGGTTCTACTTTGCACTTTTATTTCTAAGAGTGGACCATTCAAAAGGTTGGGGTCACCTATACAATTTGTTTGTGTTTTCCATTTAAAACGTATACTTTTATTCATCAAAGGAGTTGAAAATGAATAGAAAATAAAGTCAAGACATTGACAAGATTAGAAATAATGATTTTTTTTTCAAAATAATAATTATGTCCTTCAAAATTCGCTTTCATCAAAGAACCAGCAAAACTGTTTTCAGCTGTGCTAACATTGCACAAGGGTTTTCTAATCATCCAATAGCTTTCTAACGCGATTAGCAAACACAATGTACCATTAGAACACTGGAAAAGGGCCTCTATACACCTATGTACATATTCCATTAAAAACCAGACGTTTGCAGCTAGAATAGTCGTTTACCACATTAACAATGTATAGAGTGTATTTCTGATTCATTTATTGTTATATTCATTGAAAAAAATGCTTTTCCTTCAAGAATAAGGACGTTTCTAAGAGACCCCAAACTTTCGAACAGTAGTGTAATGTAATACATTTCTTACATATTGCACCTTTTAAGACAAAGTGCAAGGAGATCAGCTCAAGAAGTGAGACGAGTCATTAGATGGAGAGGATCAACTGTGCATGGTAGCGTGTCCACTGTCAGGGAGACGCAGACGTACACAGCCCCAAATGCTCTGTGGTGGTATGATTTATCATCTAAATGATTTCAAAGCTGTTATGTGGAGACATGAAAACACATGTAGTCATGAACAACAGGTGAACCCTGACTGAAAATCACACTTCTGTCCTCACACGGTGAGACGCGGGTGTGTTTTTTCTCACGATTCCCGTGTCAAGTCTGAGCTTCTCGGTCTCACAAGAAGGATAAAACCTGTCAGTGACGTCCGCGAGTGTTCACTCGGGTCACCTACATTAGAGTTTGGGGACATCTGTATGGTGGATTCTTCTGTCACATAAACACCAACCCCCCACCCCCCCCCCCCTCCTCCCTCCTCTCACTTGCTCTCATAGCTCTATCTGGGCCACACATCCCACGAGTCTGGCTCTATTCTAAAGCTTGAGATCAGGAACAGGAACTTATTTTAGGAAGAAGGTTGCTCCTCTCCTCCTTGATACACACACACACACACACACACACAAATATGCACACATATAGGTCATTCACCCACTTTCAACAGCATCACCTTATGGACAGGACACTTTATTGAGAACAGCTCTTCACCAGTGTCTTGTTTCCTCTTCAGACTGAAATGCCCATATGATGTCTCAGTAGAGCTGGCAGCGTACTGTTTACAAAGTAAGTGGACGTCACACTCTCATTCATGTGTTTTTATTCATTTATATAAACGGTTGCATTGAGAAATTCTTCAACAGGCCTCCTCTCACAGGACTGCACTGGTAGTGTTTCACGTTTTAGCCTCGTTACTGTTTTCCAAAAACACACCCAAAGCTTTTCATATTAATTTGGCATAATTTACCTTTCAGGGAGCGTCATTTAAATGTGAAAAGCAATATGCAGAGTTTAAAGTTGAACACTTGCAGTAGTTATTTCCTTGCTGGTGCTGCATTTATATACTGTAATTGAAAAATCAAATCCAGAAGAATAAAAGGTCAGAAATGATATGATATGTCAATTCTTTACCTTACGGGGATTTATTTTATTGCACACTCCTTGGCTTCTATATTAGGTAGAGGACGCCTAATAAAGTGGCATGAGTTGCACTTGTAGCCCATGTGCTTCCAGTCACCACATGTTCAGAGATGGTCTTCCTCGTTCCTTGATTGTAACAAGTGATTATTTGAGTGACTGTTGCCTTTCTGTCATTTCGAATCAGCCAGTCTGGTTATTTCTCCTCTGACTTCTGACATTAACAAGTCATTTTTTGCACAACTGAAAACTGGATATCTTCTCTTTCTGCACCACCCTCTGTAAACTCCAGAGATGTTTGTGCGTGAAAAATCCCTGTGTATCAGCATTTTCTGAACTAGTCAGACCAGCCTGTCTGAAACCGCAGTTAAAGTCACTTAAATCACCGTTCTTCCTCATTTTGACGCAGTAGAATAGGTGTGCCCAATAAATTGGTCAGTGAGTGTACTTGAAACAACACTTCTTGTGAAGCAGCTGTTTGAAGATTTATTTTTCTGCTGCACAGGAGCCACTGAGACACTAAATTAGGGTAGATAGGGTTAGAAACATATGGCCTCTTTTCCCTTCAAACCGAATAACCCTGAACTGTAAATCAGTTAAAAATCCTGAAAACATGAGTTAATCTCCCAACATTTAACAAGGAAAAGTCTAAAATTGTGCCGTGGAAAAGTGCCAATGGTGTAAACATAACACCAGCAGATCAGAATTACTGTCAAAAGTGACTCAGTAATGTCAATTTGACTGCAGTACTTAGTCACCACAAGCTCAGCTGCTGGTTGTTTAGCAACTGAGTGTCTTGCCCTCACAACACACAGTTTGCAGTGTCGTGTGTGTGTTCTGTTAAGCGCTTGTCTCCATGAACGTCCTTGCCTCTTTGTCTTTGCGTCTTTGAGTGCTCGTCATAATTGTGTTTCTCTTCTCTCCCAGGCGAGCTGGGAGACTGCGATCCTCTCGATCACTCCCCTGAGCTGGTGTCGGAGTTTCGTTTCACTCCCAAACAGTGCGAGGCCATGGAGGCGGACATCTTCAGCAAGTGGCTGGAGCTCAGGTGAGACAGACAGGACATGAGCAGTTTCTTCACCAAGACGAATCAACAGATAATTAAGTCCCTCCTGTCACTGCCCTATAGCAGAGGCATTTTAAAAAGACTTGAGGGGCCCCAGGTATTAGGGTCCCATGTGGGCCCAACTCAGGCTCGTGGCGTTACACCTAGTTAGGACATTTCTTGCCCTGGTGACATTGTACAATTGACATTTAAGAGGGTTTATTGGTCGAAATGACATGTACTCCCTATAAGGAAGAAAATCAGTTCAGCATATTATCATAATAACATTGCATCAATAACATGGACTTCAAGTAGTGATATTTGTTGCTTCATCACACAGACACTGACACAAACACAAAGTCTCAGGTGTTGAGAAAAGTAATTTTAAGGACTCATATTATACCATATTTCTCCAAGTTAAACTAGTTCCCTGGTGTCCTAATGAACATGTCTGTGACATGCTTTGGTCAAAATACCATAAGGATGAAGCACCACAGCAGTTCAATCACCCTGCCAAAACAGCCCTGTTCAGAACACTCTGTTTAGTAGAATCTCTTTTAAAAAAAAAACTAAACTTAAGGGACAGGAAATGACATCAGCCACAGAGGCTACTGGGAGCTAACAGCAGTTAGCATTAGGAAAAGTGATCATTTGCAGGCTCTAGCAGACACATTGCCGTCATATGTAACATGTATCCACTGGACAGATAAATTCTCTGAGGCTGGAAGTTTGTGTAGAACTCTGTGCTGCACTGTGGAGCCAAGAATAGAACTTTTCACGGACTTCTGGTTTTCGGCTACCGTTGCCCTCGCCAGCACTCTCGAGTGTTTTTTACGGACAAAGCGGAGCTCCATGAGACAACAATACTAGACACATCGCGTGTTTTATCTCCTGTACTTAGACTGAGGAGGACCACAAAAACATGAGTGAGTCATCTTTTTTCACACTTTGCCAACTGATAGGACCTCCAGAGTCCCAAATATAAGGATTTAAATGATTAAAAAGTTGATTTTGCATAATATGTCCCCTTTAAAAGTAAGAAATGCTTCTCAAAACTAAAGACGGACACACATCATCCCCAACAGAACTTTATTTATTCACACTACTGCTCAACCCAAATCCAGTAACAGAGAGAGGCTTCATCTCTGAACAGTGCTGTTATGGGGACATTGAAGCTGCTGCACAGTGAAGTGAGGGAGGGTAAACACGGTGTGAAACATTCAATAGATGTTTCTCAAACCTAGAGATTCAAGTTAAATACTCGGGCGAAATATAAGCGATTTTCAATGTCACTCATCCTGCTGTGCCTGCTGCAGAAGAGGCTGTACTCCCTGAAATAGCACTTTTATAGGGACATCATGGTGTTTGGCTTTTATGCAAATGGACCAGTCAGAGCTGTCTCTGAGAACTCAGAGAGGAAATCCTCCTCCTGGCTCAGGTTTGGTCTGATAGAAAGTAAAAATGTAAACTCCATATATCCAGTAGCACTCACACCACTGAAAGAAAATAATAGTTAATAGTAAAACGATTTTGAATAAATATCTAATTGCGAGTATTTTGACAGGGATTGCAATTGCGATAAGATTTGCTATATCCAAGAGAATGGTGATTTATTTTATTCTATTGTTTTTTCATTCGAAAAACATATTTAAAATGATTATATTGTCTGATATTTGTGCATGTTCTGTTCGGTCTGTAAGATGTGTATAGATCAAGTCAATAATGAATCTAAAATGATATTTTGACACACATTTTGGACAAATACCGCGCCTTGTGCGATTTGAAAATTGCAGTAGGCCGTATATCAATTTCGATGAATTGTTAAGCCCTAATTCCACATCTTGAAACCTCCCATTCCCAACCATAAGTGTATAACCACTTCAAAATAATAAATATGTACTTTGCTTTAAAGAGGCGGCCATCTCACACCACCATGTTCTCACCATTAGATGTTAATCTAATTCTTACACCCTGGACCTTCATAGATGTTCTCACGTTCTTACTGTGGAGCCGCTGTTCTCAGAGAAGGGGACGTGCAGTAGCTCACGTTACCGACCCTGTTAACACCTCCGCCTTTCAGTGGCCGCGTCTTCCACTGGCGGTGGCGGCAGCGGCGGCGGCGGCGTCTGAATTTCACTTTCACTGTCCCTCCCTCTCTTCCCCTTGGCCTCGTTCTCACTCTCATTGGTCTCTTTGAAGGATTAAGGGATTAATGCCTGAAGGGTCCTGATTGATTCTGGGCAGTATTTAACCCAGCCACCGGCTGATTGCTCCCACCTCGGATGAGATTACACACACACACACACACACACACACACACACACACACATATGCTTTGCTTGACTGAGCCACGCAAGGACAAACCCACAGAGTTCACACACACATTCTTACACACAAGAGTGAGACAGTGATGCAGCCGGATAGTTACTCACCACACATTTCCCTTCGAGCTGAACACCAATTACCAATAGAAGCCAGACAGCAAGTGTGTGGATATTGATAGTTTGCCACAGTGTCAGTGGTGAGATGAGTGAAAGGGATTGATGTAAAAACTCAACATGCTCTCTTTTATTTCTTCTTCTTCTTCTTTATTTTTTTTTGTCAATCTCCAGGGGAAAGAGTCCTACACAAGCTGAGGTTTCTTTTCTCAACAAATGCAAGTGGCTGGAACTTTATGGAGTAGATATGCACTTTGTCAAGGTGTGTTTTACATCACAAAGGTTACTTAATACAATATGTGTCTGTTTCTTATCACTGTTTTATTGTAGAGAGGTAAAGGTGTGTGTGTGTGTGTGTGTGTGTGTGTGTGTGTGTGTGTGTGTGTGTGTGTGTGTGTGTGTGTGTGTGTGTGTGTGTGTGTGTGTGTGTGTGTGTGTGTGTGTGTGTGTGTGTGTGTGTGTGTGTGTGTGTGTGTGTGTGTGTGTGTGTGTGTGTGTTGACTGTGTCTTCAGGGCAGAGATGGAGGAGAATATGCACTAGGTCTCACTCCTACTGGTATCTTAGTATTTGAAGGCTCCAACAAAATTGGGCTCTTCTTTTGGTAAGTACAACATTAAAAACATTAGTAAATACTAATACTGGTTTAGTGGCATTAATAAATACACCGGCACTAATGCAGACTCTGTGTTACTTAGGCCCAAAATCACTCGCCTGGACTTTAAAAAGAGTCGCCTGACACTGGTTGTGGTGGAGGACGATGATCAGGTGTGCACCCTGCCACAGACGTCATGTTTACATACAAACAACCCCCCCCCCCAGAACTCAGCTGATAGATGACTAACGGAGTTTGTTTTACCTCTGTAGGGTCGGGAGCAGGAGCACACGTTTGTGTTCCAGCTGGCCAGCGCCAAGACTTGCAAACACCTGTGGAAGTGCGCTGTGGAGAGCCACGCCTTCTTCCGCCTCCGACAGCCGGCCACGGGCAAAGCCAGCAACAGCGACTTCACGCGGCTCGGGTCTCGTTTCAGATTCAGGTAGAGCCCCCGGAGATCCGCGCAAACCCTTTACCTGAACGAGGACAATACGACGACGGCTCACTGAGGGAGTTCGGTGTATGGAGAATAGAGTGTCACATAAAACAGAACCTGTGTATCTATGGTTACAGTGTATCTATGGTTACATGGATCTGTTCCTATGGCGACTGAGATATTCCATTCATATTGTTTGTTTCCTTCTGATTATTATCAAAGCAAAATTCTCACACTTGAAGGCCACTTCCTGTCTTTTGCTGTAGCCGCTAAACAAAGCTGTGTAAAGTCTCTGCGTCAAGTCTCCAGTTACAGGTGTTCAAAGTCAACATGTGAACACATCTACAGTGTAACGTAGGAGAGTGTGGCAATGCACAGTTTAATAAGTATACCACGGTCTGTTATTGGGAGCATTTAATAGGCAAAGATTGTTATTTATTTATTCATTATAATATATGTATTTCACATGTAAAAGAATGATTTTCTTGTCAAATAAATGTCTCTTAATTAGTTTTAGTGAACAGTTTTCATGATAGTGGCTGCAACTCATCCTTCATGCCTTGAAGTCCTTTACATTAAAATCCTGTACACTGAAATTTGCATAACCTCTTTTTTTTCTCAGTGGGAAGACGGAGTATCAGGCCACTCACGGAGGAAGAATGAGGAGGGCGAGCACATTTGAGAGGAGGCCGAGCAAGCGATACCCCTCCCGCACTCATTCGCTGGGCAAAGGTGAGTCTTATCAGCGCTCACACACACACACTAACACGACTCTGTCCTTTACATATGAGGACATGTTGTCATAACGCTTGCACATTGTTGAAAAGTTTCAGCTGTAAAGTTGTTGGCCCTTTAAGAAGTGTTTGCCCTAAAATTAAGTCGTTTAAAATGAATGGAGCGCTCAGAATTGACAGACACAGTACAATATTAATTTAATATATAATATATAATATATAATATATAATATATATTAATATAAATATTAATAGTTTCCTTTACTAACATAAATTGACTTCTGTAAAACTTTATGCAGAGCTTTGAGCAGAATTATCTGCTATGGAAGTTGCTTTATAATAAAGAAAGATTATCATTATTATTATTATTTAGTATGTAGTGGTGGTAGTATTGTTGTTTTTGTTACTATTATTTATTTCACTGTGCTATTCTCATTTCTGTCTTCTCTTACCCCCAATCATATCTCTCTGTTAGCCGCCATTTCTCCTGCCAAACCTTCACGTATCAGGTAAAACACACACACGCATACACACAGTCTGGTTTCCATGACTTCCGAGGACATTACATTGACTTACATTGCTTTCCTGGAGATTTACTCTAATCTCAACCATAATCACTCCTGGCCGTAATCTTAACTTTAATCTCATCCTAACGACACAACACATCTTCACTTTAAAATGGAATCATTTATATGATGCAGACTTGCTTTTTGTCCCCATAATGTGGGGACTGGGAAGCCTACTAAACTTTAACCTCAATCCACAAAACAGCCTGGATAATAGCACTAATGCTAAATTATCCTTCTGTAAAAGGAAAGTGAAATGTCCTCACTTTGCAGTTTTTTTTTCCCCCACCACTGCTCCATGGCAAATATTCACACAGTCATTTAGTTTGTTAATCTGCTATTAATGGTTGTTATCTTTTCTTTTTCCAGCTCTCACACCAGCCCTGATCCCAGCCTCCATCCAGTGAGTGACCTCAGATAACCCTCTATTCGCTCTAAACGCCCAGACACATGCAGCTGCAGCTGATCTGGCTTCAGCCTTGTGACAACATTTAATTTCTCCATCTCTTCAATCCCCGTCCTCTCCTCCCCTTTCAGTACCAGCACAACATTCCCATTGGCCGCGAGTCGTGGCGCACGGCCCACCCTGCACTCACACCCCCGGTTTACCTGCAGCCCTCTGGACACATGCCGCCGCACAGGTAAGTCAGCTGACCACACACAGAGGTTATACAGGGGAATAGTCGGATTTCTGCTGCATCAGCTGATTATTATTTCAATTAATCTGTCAAATATTATGTAAGTATATACATAAGTTTATTTTTTTTATATTTTTTTTCTTTCACAAAATCAGAATGGAGAGAGAGAGAGAATAGAGTAATAAAGAAATTTTTAAAAAAGTGGTCACTAGGTTAACGCACGTTAACGCACGACGCGTTTCCATGATGACTGACCGCAAAAAGACGTGTGTGTGATGTCATGTTTATGTGCCACGGCACCGGAGTCCAGGCACCGTTTACCAGTTAGCTCTGTTAGCTCCTTTTAGCGCCGTTAGCGCGCCTACAGTGGAACTGGAGCGGTCTGTTTATTAAACGAAAAGAGCAGCGCTACAAATAATCAGCGTACGTGGGTACTGCGTATGTGTGCCTCTGTTTTTAAAGGTTAGCGTTACTTTACAGACTCATTTTAACATGACGTCACGCACGTCTTTTTTCCGGTCAGTCGGCATGGAAACGCATCGTGCGTTAATGTGCGTTAACGTTGATGCCATTGACGCCGTTAACGTGCCCAGCATTATTAAAAAGCCTCAGTACCCCTCTCAAAAACACCTTCACTCGCAAACGCAAGCGAAAAGGAAGTTGACAACAAACATGCCAGTGTTGATATTTGTTTCGCAGACAGGAAAGCACAACAGAGAACATCAGTCAAGGTTAGCTAATGCTCCCGTACATAATGTTTTTATGGTCTCTTATTGTCCTCTCATCGTGTGAAAATTATCCCGTGCTGTTCTAAAGCAAACACACTTTCACTTTCACCCTCCACCTTTTGTTGAAGCACTAATGGAGCTTTTCCATATTACAGTACTATCATTGCGCGACTCTACGAAGCCCCATATTTGCACAAGACTGACAAGGCTGTGTTCATGACATCTACTGTACAGTTTTAGTCCCATAAGTCCCATATTGGCACATTTTAATCACCTGAATGCAATAAAAACAAACATTTTCCATAAATTCTGGACAAGACTTGTGTGTGGGTGTTTGTGTGGCGTATAAAAGGCTGTCACGGCCTGGTACCCAAACCGCAAGTCGTGCTAGAACTGTATGTTTCGCTGTTTATAACGATAAAGCAGACCGTGGGACAGTTACGTACAGTGTGTGTTTGTAAATAAACGCTGTGGATGAATTCCAGTAGACTGTTGCCATAGCGATAAAGTATTGAATCTTGAATCTGGTGCAGTGTGAGCCGTATTTTTGGAAAATCTGGCAACCATGCTCGTATAATGTTTTCTATTGGGACTGCAGTCTTTTAAACACTAAAGGTCAATATTACATATATGACCTTTAAAGGTGCCATATGTAAGAATGTGGCCAAAAACGGTTAATACATTGAAAATCAAAATATCGAGGTCTTTTAGGTTTCGTTTTCTGACGTAACTGGCAACCCGTGGTTGCGTGGCAGCTGAGACTCTACTGACTGCAATGATTGGTAGACGGCGGTAGGTGGCGCCACATGCAAAAACATGATTTCAAAACATAAACATGATTTGCAGTCTGCAAAAAAATATTTTTTAATGCAAATATTTTGTCTGTACTGTTGTTGTTGGTGAGTTCAGTTTGTTATATGAACATTATTCCTGAGTCTCTGTGACATATTAGGAGGATTTTATGGCCAGTTGCTTTAGATTTATTACAAAATGCACCTTTAATGTTCTTCAAGAAATGTTCATTTAAGATATTTTGTGTATTATTTGTTATTGTTAGTGTTCCATCTTTGACCTCATATTCAGTATTGGCCACAGACTGCACTCTTTTCTAAAGATAGGTATTGTCATAGGCCATAGAAACACTTAGCGCCTTTATTATAAATTAATTGGCTGGCAAGTTTTCTATTTATAGTCAAAGTCAGTCATCTCACACTTGTTTTGTTGCCATGTTTTTTCATCAAATTCCATGTCACTCATATGCTTCGTGTGTGTGTGTGTGTGTGATTTCCATGTCCTTGTCATGTTCAGGCCGTCTGTTGAAGCTGTGAGTCCCGTGACCAGTTATCCTCCCATTCCAAAGCGAACCAGCAGCATCCTCCCACGCTCCATCAGTGTGGTGCACAGGGATAAAGTCATGACTGCACTTTGACCTTTGCTTTTCTTGGGAATCTGTGTCATGAGCCAGACTCTCAACACTTCACGCTGCTTTACAAAGACTGGTCCCGACATGCCCCTAAGAGACAAGCTCTTCTGATGTCCTCGAGTCGCCACCATCACCACATCTGTCTTCATCCATTTGTCACATGTTAAAATCAGGACAGATATTTTTTCAGAGTGAGAGAGGCTAGAGACACAGAGTGAGGAGGAAGGGACAATAGCATGCTGTTGTTGTGAAAAGAATGGGAAGTTTCCTCTTTTAATTTGGCCACTTATCAGCATGGAGCAGTAGCTGCGACACACAGCTTATAGAGGCAGTTTATGAGCTCCACATCTGCGACTTGGACCAAAAAAAATACTTATTTGAAAAGCATGACTTTTAAAAATAAACAATTGTCTGTTTCGTTCAACAATTCATTGACCTCCGCCAAGGAGGTATGTTTTCGCCGGAGTTTGTTTGTGTTAGTGACCAACATACGTCGAAAAAGTCACGGACGGATTTGGATGAAATTTTCAGGAAATGTCCGCAATGGGACCAGGAACAAGTGATTCAATTTTGGCCGTGATCCGTAGACACTATCACTGGTTACAACACTCGATGTCTGACCCAGGCGCGCCAGCAGGGTGTATTTTGTAGGCACTGAGCTGCCTTGGCGGAGGTCTGCGCTCTCCGAGTGCTTTTCTAGTTAACAATTTCATAACAAAGTTCACACAGTCCTGATCACGTCTGACTCGCTGTGTTTGTCAGTCTAGCGGTGTTTTGATCTCATGTTGTGGGGCAGAAAAACTTTAAAGTTTAGTGTCTGGACAGACAGAGGCGACATTGAGCTGTGAGGCGACAGAAAACACAAAGAATAGTTCGGAAAATCTTTTTTCAGCAGTTTGATGGGATAATAATGTTGTCCTATTAGTATGATTATCATCAAACTAATGGACTGAATGTTCTCTGTACATTCAACGTTGGCGCACCAGTTTACAAAAATGTAAACTAAAATAGGCTGAAACAAAAGCGCTGAAGTTTTAGCTGCTGAGTTTTAGTTTTAAGCTCACTCACTGACTTCATTTTTAACTTCTTTATTTACAACCACAGCATGCACCAACATGAAAAGTGAGATCATGATTGTCCCTCAAGTTAAAATAATAGAATAGAATATTTTTGGTGTTGCTCAATGCATCTCGTTGTTCTAGCAACGGTTTAACTCCTGACTTAGAATAAAGCACAACACCAGGGTGGAGACGTAGGAGCAGGTTTAGCCGCGTTGTGTCTTGATTTGCTTGCGAGTTGTGTTCTAATCGAAAGTTTACTGCAATGCCTTAGATCTGCTTGGAAGATTAAATTCACTGCAAGCCTTAGGAATCTCCTGCACATTTATTTATCCAAGTCACTTTTAACAGAGTGAAATAAAGTGACGTGTGCACTGACAGAGGTCGGTGTCCACAGGTGGAAGGGTTCCTGACAAGCACATACTCTCTGCTGGTTTAGGGATTAAGCTGCTTTATGTATAGAATATAGTTTGATGTGAATTAGAACCGTGAAACTGTGTATAATGTGTTTGTGCTTTCAAAATTGACGATGTTAAATAAACCTAGCATGACTGTTCTATCGGTTATGGATTAACTAAATCAGCCAAGTGTTTACAAAAAATGTGGCCAAGGTTCTGCTGTTGTAGTGTGTGGCCTTTTACTTTGTGATGTTTACTCAGATCACATGATGCCTTTAGGGATGCTTCTCTATTGCTCTTCAAATAAAGAAAGAGTTTTTAAATGCAAAAAATGTAAAAACTAAAGTGTCTTCTTTTATTCGTGTATTGTGATAGCCAGTGTTTTTCAGCATCTTAAGGTGATTTTATTTTCAGCACGGTACAATGGTCATTGTTTCGAGCTTATGTTCTTTTGATTACTTCTTCGTTATCTTCAGTTTCCCCCTGAGTGGTCCTGCGTCCGATCAGTTCAGCATCGAGGAGAACGAGACTTTGTATTCTGGCAAGATCCACCACCATCACCGGCGCCACACGCACAGTCAAGGCACGCTCTGCCACAACAAGAACAGTGAGTATCCTTGGCAGCGTGAGCAGAAGCTGTCCAAGCAGTGTCTGTATGCAAATCTGTCATATGTCTGCATTTCTAATGCTCTTTTCCTCGAAAGTGTTTATCTATCTATCTATCTATCTATCTATCTATCTATCTATCTATCTATCTATCTATCTATCTATCTATCTATCTATCTATCTATCTATCTATCTATCTATCTATCTATCTATCTATCTATCTATCTATCTATCTACCATTTCTTTAGTTAAAAAGTACACAGAAACGTGTTGTGCATTCATAGACGGTCCTCTGCATACCTTGGCTGAAACAAGTCATTGTTTTTGTTACCATTGTGAGCTGTAGTAACCTTTCTGAATCAGTCTGGCCATTCTCTCCATGTCATCCAGAATACATATACATATCTTTGTTTTGTATCATTCTATGTAAACCCTACAAATAGTTATGGATGATAATAATCCCACTAGTTCAGCAGTGAAATGCCCCCAACCAGCCGGTTTGGCACCAACTATTGCGCCTCATTCAAAGTCAAATAAATCACCTTTCTTCCTCATTCTCATGCTCAGTTTGAACTTTTGCAGGACATACTGGCCAAGTCTGAAGTGCAGTCATGCGTTTGGTTGGTTATTTGCCGTTAGTCAGGTGTACCTAATAAAGTGGCCATGGGTAGATGTTAAAAATACACTTAATATATGTAATAACTCACATATATCTACTTAAGTTTATTGGTAAGAGTGTTTTTATTTGTAAAAATTGCAAAGCATTCTTCATAATTTATGTATATATGTATGTTTATATAATATATATGTATATATACTGATATATATATATATGTATATATAATAATATGTATATATATTGATATATATATACACATACGTATATATGTATGTATATATATGTATATATATGTGTATATACACATATATGTTTGTATGTGTTTATATATGTATGTATATATGTATATATATGCATACATATATACATACATATATACATATATATGTATATGTATGTATATATATATGTGTATATACACATATATATATGTATGTATGTATGTGTGTATATATGTGTATATATATATATATATACTAATAACATGTAATACTCATGTAATTGACCTGTGTTTGTGTGTTAGAGCGACAAGCTCCTCACTGCCAAGCAGATGAGTTTGAGATTTCTCAGTCTCTGCTCAAGGCTCTGGAGTCGGACAGTGATTCTCCTCCCTGGCCCTCGCTGCCGTCACTTCATGTCAACATTGACAACAAGGTCAGACACATTAGTGACACACTGTTGTCCCGCTCTGCTCACACTGAAGAGAGAGAGAGTCATCTTAACCGTCCTTGTGTTCCCTGTGGCAGGGAGAGGAGAAGCAGCTGTCTGAGAAGTCTCTTCATCCCCCTGCCTCCCCAGCAATGCTCCCCGACCGCCTTAAATGTAACATCCTCAAAGCCCAGATGGAGGCAGCTTTCAGGGTAAGTTGATGAAGCCCTGTGACCTGTGACTGCCATCTATCAGCACTGATAGTTGATGCTAATCATTTGCATCCTTCTGTCGTCCAAATATGAAGAAGGAAGATCCAACAACGCCCAGAGGAAAGAACTCAAATGAGACCCTCAGTGACAGGCCAGTGCTTTCACACTTACTGTTTCACTTTCACTTGTGTCTACACATGTCTGTGTTTATACACCTTTTTTAAGGTCAAATTCAAGCACTTTCACTGTCCATTTACATTGTACATGCTCAAAATGCTTATTTCACTTTTTAAAAAAATAGCATTAAAAGTCTAAAGAGATGGTGTTCCTCTTACTTATTATACACATTGATTCGATAATACAGAGAGGATCTATTACAAATACAATTTCAAGCACCATCCGAACTTCAAGCAAGTTTTAAACCCTGAAAAAAAAACATGACAATGCAAGTATGTTCAATGATTTCAAGCACCTGTGTGAACCTTGATGTGCGCAGTTAAGAACTCATTTTTCATACAATGACTCCTTATACTTAGGCATCAGAGCTCATCCCAAGACTCGGCTGCTTCCAGTTTTACTGCAGACAAGACGCCTCTTTGGCAGGAGCGCAGTCCAATGCCAGACAGACTGCAGCCCACAGCCAACCTAAGCACCAACCGCAGAAAACGACTGGTTAGACAGTTCAGCTTGTGAGTATATGCATCGCCTGTGATTGCTGCTGTGGGGCGGAGTGCCCGAGCAGCACTTGAGCCTCTATGTGTGGGACATTGCCTTCCTGAAATAAATACCGCACTCCACTGGGTATCTTACGTGCAAGTGGCTCTTTGAAAATTACATTTTGTTCCAAGCAATGTGCAGGTCGTGTAAGTCATTCAAGTCCCTTTTTCCCTCAATTTGTTGCTCATCAGTAACCATGAAGATGAAGATAATCTTCCAGAAGCACTTGCAGCCATCTCCTCTCAGAGCATGGCCAAGTCGGGCTCCAGCAGCTCATTGGACAAACAGATACAGCCCTCCATATACCCACAGGTAACACACACACACACACACACACACACACACACACACACACACACGTACACACACACACATTTGTGCAGCTGTGCAGCTAATGTTCATATAACAAACTGAACTCACCAACAACAACAGTACAGCCAAAATATTTCCATTAAAAAATCGCCATCTACCAATCACTGCAGTCAGTAGAGTCTCAGCTGCCGAGCAACCACGGGTTGCCAGTTACGTCGGAAAATGAAACCTAAAAGACCTCGGTATTTTGAATTTGAATGTAGTAACCAGTTCCTCAGATTTAGTTTCTGCCTCATTAGGACCAGGTTTTGGTCTTCATGAGGACTACTGGTCCTGACAAGGTCAGTGTTTATGCCAGAAAATGTCCTTAAGAAGCAACAAAGTACAAGTACTTACACACAATAGGAATAATTCCTACTCTATTATGTGTGTATTTTGTGTATATTGATGTATATTCCAGGTGGACAGTATGCCTGCACTGGAGCTGGGTAGTCCATGCTGTCCGTCTCCTTCACCTTCCCCCCACCCGTCCCCTTCTTATTACCGTAGCTCCGTTCCTCACCTGGTCCCTTACCTTGCTGCCCATAATGACAGGTAATTAACTTCTTAAATGACTGCCTACTTTCTCCATCTCTCTGGCTGTCCCATTTTAACTTTGCCATTCTCCTCCTTTGGATACTGAATGAAAACATTTCAAATCATATACAATACATGGCCCATTTGCGCTGAACCTCTTCAGGATGCCAGATGCATTTACTTTAATGTTGTTTGAGTCAATGTGTGCAGCAATAATGGCGTCACTCAGGCAGAGTGGGAGGGAAATTGAAGGAAAAGAAATCGATAAACAAACAAAAACAGTGTAGTTTGTCAGTCACCACATGTACTGAGATTAGCTGGATTTTATTAACAATAGCACACTGTGTCCCGTCATCAAGGTCCAGTGAGTATAGGTTAGGTGCAATTATTTCATCTTGGCAGAAATTGAAGATAAATTAAAGTTTACAATCACCTGATTGTAGAAATTGTTGCATTCATTAGCCCAGAATGAGCCTTTTATATATGTGTATATATATATGTATATATATGTATATTTGTGTATATATGTACATGTATATATGTGTGTATAAATATGTATATGTATATATATATGTGTGGGTATATATGTTTATATATATATATATGTGTGTATATATGTGTATATGTATATGTATATATATGTGTGTATATATATATATATTTGTGTGTGTATATATGTATTTATATATATATATATATATATGTGTGTGTGTATATATGTGTATGTATATGTATATATGTGTATGTGTATATATGTATATATAGCTGTAGGCTATATAAGGCTGCCATTTTGGACCAGCATGTTTGTACAATAGCCCACAGTGGACAAACTAAATGTGTCAGGAGTAAGTGAATGTTCTTCAGGACACTTGGAGGGCAAACATGTGACTTCAGCCATTAATGTTGCTACATTTTACACACTGTACCTTTAAATAACTGCTTCTAATATTGCCACAATAAACATGTGTGATTTCTGTGCTGTATTTTGTATAACACATTCGGTAATGATAGTAATGCAGATATACAGTGTATGTTTTCAGGCTCTTTTTTTTTGGGGACACACAGACCTGGCAACCCTTGCTCCTTCTTCGACCTCTGATATGCGCCGTCACCTTACGTTACGACTGTGTCATTGTTTGTGCCGTACACGTTTGTCGCCGTGGTCCTGGTTGAAGCACGTTGTAGCGGGACGTTTGTGTGCTTGTGTGTTTGCAGTGGAGAGGAAACCAGGTTGGACAGAGAGAAGATACTCCGAGCGCTCCTGATGACGGAGCTCTGAGACGTTGACCTCTGTGTCTTCACACAAAGCTCGACTGGAGGTCCCCAAAGTCGCTGGCTGTGATCGACATGTGTACATTTGCATATACATTCAGCAGTTATAAATATATATTTGCATAAATGAAAGTGTTATTTTAGAGGGACGGTCCTTTCTATTCAATGAACTCGAACTATAAAAGTATAGACTAAAGTGACATAAACTGAAATGATGCACACACACACAGAAAACTGACTAGCTTCAGACGAGCCTGGTGCTGCCTGCATGATCAATGTGTTCCAAGATGAAACGTCTTGCTTTGCAGTTATGTTTAGGTTTTATGTGATCGCGTCACCACTGTGTCATCGTTGACATCGAAACTGTGTTTTAGACGGTGACTGTTGAAGCGTTGAGCTGTACAAAAGAAACACAAGCTGAAATAAAGTCACTTCACTTTCAAATCACAAAAATGCAAACAGACGTCGTACTTGAAATGCTGAAAGTGGGAGAGCGGCCATCGGAGCTGCACACTTTGAAGAAGAAGAAGAAGAAGAAACTCTTTGAATAGTTCAGTGCAAATCATGCTGACACTGGATTGTCCTGACTGTGAAGCTGTGGTTTCATTCTGTCCACTGGAGGGAGACAAACCTGCAGCCACTGCTCATGTAACGTGCTAAGAACACTGATCCTGCACTACAGGTTGTCAGAAGGAGCAGATACTGGATCACATTTTGGTGTTTTCACCAGAGGTCAAGGGGCAAACAACCACCTCTCACTGCTTTGTCCTCCACATGAGCGTTGCACCCTGGATTAAAGGCAGGGTACACCCACATATGGGCCACTTGGAATGTTCAGTTTATGTTTTTGGACTGTGGGAGGACACCATAGAACCTGGAAAACCCACACATGCACACGGGGAGAACATGCAGACTCACTCCACCTCCGGCGCACCGTAACTGCAAGGCGACAGTGCTAACCACTGCTCTACCATGTGGTTTTGGATTTAGGTTTTAGTTTCTCATAACCATGCTGCTCGACGAGTTTATTACCATTGTCACATCCACATCAGCGGCAGCGGTTCATCTCCTGCTGTGTGCAATGTGTTGAATGGGCTGGACCATAATAAAAGCCACATTATCCGTTTGACAACACTGGAGCATCATCTTTGGTCCTGACATGGGAATGTGACTGTGACTGTGCCTCGCCCTGCCTGCCTGCCTGCCTGCGTGCCTCCCTGCCTCTGTGTTAAGGGTGTATGTAGGCCTCACCCACCCTTAGAGGGAATGTTGTTATAAAGAATATAACTGATTTATCTGCCTCTACAAACCTGTTACAGTGCAGTGAGTCAGCCTGTAATTGCGCCTCTGTTCTTTCCTTCAGTGAACCAGTTAACGCCAGATTAATTCGCCTGTGAAGGAATGTGCCGCAAATCTTTTTATTTCCGAACACTTTCATTTTCACAGAAATACATAAGTCTCCGTTGCAAGACAAGTGTAACGAGGGATTGTATAGAAATAACTGGGTTCAGGCGGAAGATGAGGTTGGATTTTGGAAAAAACATAAGTTGTCCTCTGCTTGACGTCTAATTACAGCATTACAAAAAAATATTATAATTTGTTTTTGGCAGCAACAACGTGGTGTGCACGTGATGCTCTTTAGCATTTTGTGCAGCCCTGTCCATCATCCTAGGTTTGTTTAATTTGGATGTTGTGTTCCAACTTCTAATTAAAAATCTATTAAATTAACATTTACAAACAGTGATTCAGTGATATAATATATATACATAATTTTACTGCTAATTGTATATTCATTTTTAATAATAACATACAGTATACTATTCTGCTGTATCACATAATTAAACAAAAGATAGTTCTCATTTTGAGAAAAACACTTATTTATAAGTAAAAAATAATAGCTTTTAAAATTCTTCTTTTTAAACTGGCATAATGTTCTAACCAGCAACGTATCCACCTTGCTTGAAGAAACTTTTAATAAATTAAATAAGAAGAAATACACAATCCTATGAATGCATTTTAGTTAGTTTTCTTTCTTTTTTTCAAATCGACACTGGGGGTAAAACAGGATTATCAATTCAAACATTTAAAATAAATAAATGCAACAACAACAGTAGTTGCCGTGCAGTGTTTAAAGGGAAGAACAATAAAGTATTTGGGGCTTTACAGTGTGGCTACTAATAGTGTTGTTCTGCAGGTTAGACAGTGTGCTTTTTGTAGGAGGGAAAATGTGTGTGTGTGTGTGTGTGTTTAAAAGGGTTCAGATTGGGTGGGGTGCACAAGATTGTATTACACAATGCCAAATCTGCCCTGAGGGGGTCTGACATGGTTTTGTCTCTCTTCCTTCTCTCTTCCCCCTTCGTTCACACTCTCAATGCTTCACTTTTCAACCCTGTGGAGAAAAAAAAAAAGGGCAGTGGTCTCTCACATAATGTGTTTAGTGTGTCTGGGTGACAATAGTTTGTATGCCGCACTGCATGTGTGTGTGTGTGTGTGTACATGAATGTGGGAAACAAGAGGAAGTGACCGAGGACAGAGAGGGAAAGATCACCTGCTCTCACCTGCAGCCATGTCCTTTCATCACCAGCTCTGACAGCACACAAAGTACTGCGGTGAACAATGAGCGCACACAGGGCAAACAGTCAAATCAAACTGGAGGCCGGCAGACTTCATTTAATGTTTATTGTTTGTTTTTCTCAGCTGTAGGACACCCTGAGCAGGAGTTTGAAGTCTTTACTGTAGGTGTGTGTGTGTAAAGCAACATGGAGTCAGTACAGCAACTGCTTTTTTTTTTTTGGGGCACAAATCAATTCACAAGATACACATACATCAGAGATGTCCTTCACTTCCTTCCATCTATTTTCCAGAGGATTTGGTAAAACAAAAAAAAAGGAACTGGCATTGGGATTTCTGCATAAGAATCTGTTTATTCAATCGCAGCAGCATAGATGGTCAAAGGAAAGTGTGATGGACTGATGACGTATATCTTTTTTTTGTGATCCCATCTGAGTAAAATGTGTCATAAAAATCTGCCAGAAATCATTCGTGGCTCATTGATATTCACTAAGTAAGGCAGGGTTTCTCACTCCTGGTCCTGGGGAGCCACTGGTCCTGCATGTTTAAGGTGTTTCCCTGCTCAAACACACCTGATTCAAATGGTCAGCTCGTCTGTTGAAGCCTGATAATGAGACATTTATTTGAATCAGGTGTACTGGAGCAGGGAAACATCTAAAACATGCAGGACCGGTGGCTCAACCAGGAGCCAGGAGTGAGGAAACCCTGAAGTAAGGTAAGAGCTTGTCACAGACATATTGGTAAGGATTAAGAATGTCCTCTTGTTTACGATGGGACTCCAGACACAAAAGGCAAGACAACATTGGCTTTTTACACGACACGGAAACCGACTCGTACGAGGCGAGTCAGGGATGTGTGAAAAAAGTCACCTTTTTTTTTCAGAAGCGAAGCCTGACGCAGGGATCCGACAGTTTTGACGAACTCACAGTGTAACATGGCGCCGTTTTAAAGATACTGCTATTATATACATCAATAGTCATATTGATTAGCAGTGCATTGATATTTGGCAAAATGTAAACATCTTACTTTTACTGCTAACTTCTTCATGCACTAAAGCTTTCAATACAATCACTATGTACTGCAACAAATGTATATAAACATAAAATGTATTGCATAAACAGACTGAATATTACAAACACATCAACACAGTCATGCATAATACTCATTCCTGTCTTTAACACACTCGCACGTTCATTCACTCTTCACAGAAAAGCTTACAAAAAGGATTTAGCTCAGTTGCTACTAGGTCATTCTTCTCTAGTTTGGCTAGCACATATATCATAGTGATTACAACATTTTCATAACATGTATTTAAAAAAAAAAAAAAAAAAATCTCTATAAAGCTTTTAAAATACACAGTGTGCAATATAAGACAAATTCCTGTTTTGGCAAACGCCACAATGATTTTTTGTTATAAAATACATTACTTTCTGTTCTTAAAGATATAAATAACACATCTAAAAGACTAAATATATATATATAAAAAAAAAACTAACAATACAGCTCAAGTCACTGTCACATGACCTTTGTGTGGGTGTGACCCTACAGCAGGGTCAGGTCCAGGTACTGTCCTGCCGGTTTGGTCATAAGAGCAGGCAGGGACATGAGAGGAGCATCGATTCCACCGGACTGACCCATCAGACTGCTGCTCAGGAGAGACGCGGACTCCATGGGACTCTGGAGGGAGAGGGAGAGTTTGGGGGAGCGAGGAGGGAGGAAGTAAAGGAGAGACGAGGAAAACGGTCATTCCCAGAATTGGAGGCAACACGTGCGTATAAAACATGTACACCGGCACCAAATGTTACCCATCACCTTTTTCACCACTTCAGGGCAAAACCCTGTGGTTACCGACCTAATGTACAATTACGCTACAGCACCACCGACTGACCCTTCACCAAACCACGTCGTGCTAACGTTATGTTGCAACACTTGTCAAGCTTCCCCATTGATCGATGCACAAAAGTACATTTTCAAACCAGCACAAGGTGTTCCACTAACCCGTGGTTATTGTTGGTTTTAATTTAAAGGTGCCATATGTAAGAATGTGGCCAAAAACGGTTACTGCATTCAAATTCAAAACACTGAGGTCTTTTAGGTTCCGTTTTCCGATGTAACTAAAGCTGAGACTCTACTGACTGCAATGGTTGGTAGACGGCGGTAGGTGGCGCCACATGCCAAAACACGATTTCAAAACTAAAACATGATTTGCAGTCTGCAAAAGATTTTTTTTAATGCACATATTTTGTCTGTACTGTTGTTGTTGGTGAGTTCAGTTTGTTATATGAACATTATTCCTGAGTCTCTGTGACATATTAGGAGGACTTTATGGCCAGTTGCTTTAGATTTATTACATAATGCACCTTTAAACAACAACAAAATCAGACACCACAGACACGAGACAGTTAAGCCGTTATTCACACCGTTTTAGCACAGTGAGAAATCCAATGTCTATGCCGTGTCTATTTGTCGACTGGACAATCACTGAACAGCGTTTAGTGAAAAGTCAGTTGACCGATTTAGTTGCTGCACTTAATAAAAAGACATCTTAAGTGTAGAGGAAGCGCAGTCTTGCAGTGTTTGACATGAAAGTGTCCCGTCACACATGATTCCACACAAACCTGAGATATTAAAACAAAGAAGATTCCTCTAACCACTCCACTCAGTCAAACATGTGCTGGTCGTTGGAGCTGTGCTTTGCATGTGGTTAGTGGAAAATGTCCTTGCTTAGGAAGAGTCACTGTTGTGTTGAGTCGTGTGACCGGTCGAGACCCCCACGCCACACAGGTACAATCACCGTCTAAACTAAATCCCCCTCAGCGAACCCCTTAGCCAATCCTTACCTGCCACCTGCCTCAGACACCTTAAATACACACCCATTCTTTGGGCTGCGTAAGCAATGTCCTGGCCGGGTCGTGAGCATGCAGAGGCCCATGCGGGTGAACAAGAGCATCCTCGGGAGCGTACTGTGGTGTGAAGTGTGGGGAGGAATGACAAAAGACAGGTGGCTCAGACACAAGCAACTGCACAAGCTAAACCTAAAGACCACGTGGACCTGTGCAAGTCCTCATGGAGGTGAAAGAAGCGAGAAAAATATACGTTTTCAGTCTGTCTTTTAAACTGCAGTGTGTAACCTTTGTTAACCCCTGTTGTCGAAGTCATTATTCTGTACTGTATCTGTAAGTACTGTGTCGAAGCCTCCGGAATCACGATTTGGCCGGTGCCGTGTGCTCAGATTGAAAAATACCAGGTGTCTATCACACTGGTGTCCACTCATATGTGCCATACTTTGTTTATTTTCCTCTAAATGGGAAAATAAATTACAAAATTGACATCAAGAAGACCTGAAACTAGCGATTAAGATTATATTCAGTATATTTTTACTTCCATATTGGTGTTCTCTGGAAAACTGGTAGACTAATGTAGTAATGTAAATGTTCATATTTACATTACTTCATCTGAAACTGTCAAGCAATACTATCAGGTCTGACCGAGGGGCGGTGGGAAGGGGCATAAAGCATTTATCCAGTCAAACGACTGAATGACCTGGTTTTTCTGAGCAGGAAAATTCACTTCTGAAACTTGGGCCACCTCTTTGTGTTTTCAGTCTTAGTCCAACCGGTTTGCAACTGTCTCCATTTAAGAAGCTTTCAACACTAGCAGAATGTTGCTGATGCCTTTATCCATCTTATAAAACAAATCACTTCCAGTGTGCAGCACTTGAACGTCACTGGGTGGAACTAAACGCGGCTATATTGAGAAATGAGTCACGTGGAGCCGATGGGCTTAATCAACAACGCGTGAACGATTTGTTTATATTTAAAAGCCACGCTACCACACTTTTAATATTCGTAATCAATCATTTGACAACCTCTATAAATCCACCTACTTATCATATCCCTGGGATTCTTCACTCCCTTCCAAGTTTAAATAAGGCTCGAGCTCCTCCAAGTCAAGTCTTAGCAAGTAGCAGTGCAATGAGTGACAGAGCAGGGAGAGTAGACGGGATAAACTCGTTTGATAGCCTCTGGGCAAACACAGTGGATGCCTGACAATGCACACCCACAATAGACGGAGATTTGAATACAACACTTGGATCTTACAGAGAGGAATGTGAACACTGAAGGCAAAGCACCTTTTAGCGTAGGATTAGTAACTAGTTATGATGATGAAAGTGAACGCAAAGTTGTTTGTCGAGAGCCGTTTCTTACCTGGTATCCCTGCACTGCATTAATGAGGTCTTTGACTCCATTGCTGCTGTAGGTCAAACCCGGCATACGCATCAACCCCCCTGGAGAGGAGAGGGAGGAGGGGGAGGGGAAGAAACCTAATGTGGTAGGTGAGCCAGGTGGACTGGAGAAAAGAAAAGACAGTAAACACAGACTATTACTAAAATGACTTTAAAAAAAACACAAAAAAACACTGAACAAGCATGGAAGAATCATGTTCCACGGTCCTGACACAAGAATCATAAGACTGGGATTAACTTAAAGTGACGTCTATAGATCAGCTGTTTTCTCAAGAAGTGCCAACAATAGAGAAACGGGTCGCCGATGTTTATGTTTAAGTCCTCTGAAAGCACAGTGTTCAGTTCTAAACTGCACTTTTCCAAGTCTTTCTCCTTGGGAACAAACTCGCGTTTATATGAAATCTATTTCCCATACAGAGTTCTTTTAAATAGTGCTGTTATTACGCACAGAAAATCTGGGGCTAAAACATGCTGCAGAATAACTTGGGCTTCTCACGTTTCTCCTGGTTGTCACTACAACACCTTTACAAACAAAAGGCTCAGATAATCAAACGTCTGACAATATTGGGTCAGTTTCTTATTGGCCGACTCACCAGCGACTAAAAGCTGTCTGACGGGATGAGTTTGGCTCAGCTGGCTTGTATTTATTTTGGTAATGGAGTGGACTCCTCTCGTGTGAGAGTGCATGATGATTGCGTGCAGCAAATGTGCAAACACTTCTACAAACAATCTTATGTAACGCTATTTTAGGGACAGGACAAGCCCAAGCTCTCACACGACATCATCATGTGGAATCAGGATTTAACCGAATCATAGTAGTGACTTTTAGTGACTAAAGTCTAAAAGAACTACATAACTAGAGGTAGAATCAAGTTAATAGAAGAATAGGACTATTAAACATGAACATCTGCATTTAAAAGGTCCAGTGTGTAACTTGTAGGATGGTTTATTGGCAGAAATTGATTCTGTATAAATGCACAGTCATTTTACAATAAAAAAATAGCTTTGTTTACGTAGCCGTGGAAAGGACCGCGCTGTGCGAAGGCTGCCATGTTTCTACACGACAAGAACGAACTAACGCATATTGAAATGGAAGCTTTCAATGAGATACATGGTGAGTAGAGAAATCCTCCATTTGTTACCATCTACACTCTCACCACTAGATGTCACTAATTCTTACACGTTGGACCTTTATAGGTGCATTATGTAATAAATCTAATGCAACTGGCCATAAAATCCTCCTAATATGTCACTCAGGAGACTCAGGAATAATGTTCATGTAACAAACTGAACTCACCAACAACAACAGTACAGACAAAATATTTGCATTAAAAAAAATATTTTGCAGACTGCAAATCATGTTTATGTTTTGAAATCATGTTTTGGCATGTGGCGCCACCTACCGCCGTCTACCAATCATTGCAGTCAGTAGAGTCTCAGCTGCCGAGCAACCACGGGTTGCCAGTTACGTCAAAAAACGAAACCTAAAAGACCTCGGTATTTTGAATTTGAATGTAGTAACCGTTTTTGGCCACATTCTTACATATGGCACCTTTAACGTCAGCGCGCATTAGTCTTCTCTGCGTTTAAACGCCGCGATTTACCTCGGGTAGTAGGCCGTGTAGTTCATGTACAGCTGAGCTGTGCCCGGGTAGTAGGCGTGTCCGGTCGGCAGGGGGCGCGGGGTCAGTAACACCTGACCGATGGGAGGGTAGAGGGCAGCGGCCTCTGTGGGGAAGACTTGCGGTGCAGGAGTGAAGGAGTACGACGGAGGAGATAAACCTGGGAAGGAGAGAGCAGAGGGAGAGAGAGGCAGGGTTTTTGAAAAATCAATAAATGGAAAAATAAATTGTACCAAACAGTAAGAGGAATACACAGTCAGAGTCCTGGTGGTGATAACTGCTCAGTGTTTGCTTCAGAACAAGGTGCTCATGCAGACTTTCAAACAATGACCATAGTTATCATTACACAGCACACATGGACACTGTGAAATGTGGCTCACTGAGTGTTTGCTGGTCATTGGTGTCTTTATTTGTCACCAAAGGTGTAGCTCAATTTTTTTTTAATCTAACTTCTAAATGTGTTAAAAAAAAGTTTCCAAATTTAAGTCTCCTTGGCGTAGTTCTGCTTCCCTTTAAGCAAACCCGTCTGTGTTATCAATATTTGCAGAAAGAGACAACATTGCTCAGAGAACACAGAGATGTTTGTATCTACGTACTGAATAACCAGTTTATAATATATGCTCTGTACCTACAGTATTTAGGCCGATCATTAGATATCAGCCTTGCTACTATTGTTTCTGCTCCTCGGCTTGTTTTTTCACTCGCCGTCTAACATGTTCAGCACAAGAATCATTAACATTCTCTCTAATCTTAACATAGCCTCCCTGTGAGTCACACCCGTTCAGCTTCGAGCCCCTGTACTTTTCACACATGTGAAAACCAGTTTTTCCATTTCAAACAGTCAAAAAAACATTAAACCACTTCTTCTTTTTTTTTTAAATGTACCTTGTTTTCAAAACTAGGAGTGCACGCATTTATAGAAACTGGCTACAGACATGAAAAACAAGGCACATCTACACACTAGCGTGCAGCTCTGCCCACCTTTTCCCACAGCTCCTGATTGGACAAGCAGAGAGAGATGCACACCTGAGGTGTGTCAGTTATCTGAGGCTAAATCCCACAACCACCACTACCAATCTGATAAGACTGGAGAGTCGTAAGCCACTTTGCAATATTGTTTTCTGGATGATAATGAAGCTGTATTGCTTACACTTTTCCAAGCCTTTCAGATGTGTATGAATTATTCAAGCAGTGGTTGAAAGGGAGTAAAATTAAGAATGAGTGAAAAACATGCTGCTGCAAAGACGAACGACAAGATTTAACCAGAGTGTACGAAGTGTGGAATAAACAGATAATGTGAGGTTTCTCAGTGCATGCAAATTGATCATTTAATCACACTAATCACCCTTGAGAGATTTGACTCCCTCAGAAACTCAAACCAACACACGTTTTTTTAAAATCCCTCCTTGTTAACCCAGATTTCCTCATCCTACCACAGTACTAGATTGGAGAAAACCCAGAAACCCTGCCCCCACGGCAGGAGCCCACCTACCCTGCAGTCCCGAAGCACCCCCAGCTCCCAGCAGCACTTACGTCTGGACTTACATGGCGGCGGGCTGAGCCCTGTCCCACTCCTGCCTCGGGTGTGTGTGTGTGTATGTGTGTGTGAAAGGGAGCCTCCCATCAGAACCAGGCCCATCTCCTCGGCGCTGCAGGGGAACACCTCCACGTAGCGGCTGTTTGCCCCCCGCTGGCTGGACATCATGTGCTTGTGGAGCCGCTGAGCGGCCTGAAGCGCTCGCTCTGCTGAGGTCATCTGGATGAAGCAGTCGCCCGACGGACGTCCCTGGAAAAACGGGCACGGTCAGAAATCACTCGTTTACAGACAAATGTCCCAGTATACCATCACATTTATTGACTGAAGCAGCATTAGCTGGCAGCTAGTGGTTAATATACCATCATCTGTGTGTATTAGTTCAATTTAATACTATTTCAGTCTAACAAGTTGAGATGTCATTTCAAAGCCTGGTAGTCAGAAGAAGTCATCCGTCATGCAAACGCACCGATCGTATCAGAAAAGCATGGGAATCTATGGGTGTGTCAGTGCAGTTTTTGCATGTACCTGCTGGTTGAGGACCATGTGCACACCATGCGGTCTGATATCGTGTGTAAACTCGCCCAGGAAGGTGAGGATGTCCTCTATACTCGCTGTGTAAGGCAGGCCTCGCAGCCTCAGACAGTCCCGCAAACCACAAGGAGGAGGAAGGAGAGACACTGAAGGTAGCACTGACACCAAGGGGGCTGGGGCCACGGGGATCAGAGGGGCCGATGAGTACCGGTTTAACACCTACGACACACAAATTACACATTACATTACACACTCTGTCAACAGCAAAAACATTCAATAAGCAATATGTATTCAAAAAAAACAACATGTTATTATATTTATATAGCAGCACACAACAAACTGGAGTATCGACCGATACTGATATTAGTCCAATACAGTCATTTTTAGAACATTTATGACGTATGAGTCATTTCAAAGACATAACAATTATTGTTAATAAACAGCCCAAACCTGACTCAGCTAAAATGCTTTTGCTTATTTGTATTCACATTTTTACAGATATGCAGGATTGTATCGGATTTTTATATGTCTATCTTTTATTTTCATCTTATCTTATCATTTTGTCTATTTCATACAGCAGTTTTATGCCCCAGTTTTGGGTTTGAGAAAATCCGTCTCATGCATGAATTGCCCAGGCTACAGAAACATTTAATTCAATAATCCAATAATTTTGGGTAACTTGTGTTCCCGTTGATGTTATTATTCTGCCTCCGTTTGGTCTTTGTGAACAGAACGGAACGCAACATTACGCGCTGACTGGGGGAGCGTTTGTATGTATACACCACCAGCACAGGGGCAGGTGCCAAGTTTTGTCAAACTTTTTCCAGTCATACACTGCTTGTATATCTTTTTGTAAACACCTAAGCATAATGACATAAACGCTTATCAGTGGTAAACATTTGAACAATATTCCACCTTTTTAAAACCGACAGTCGGCGAACAACAAAGACATGTGCACACTGTGTTTAAAGGTGTCAGACAGGAGCTGGCTTGTTGCCAGCAGGACGCCAGCGTGTTTGCATTTGTAGAGAGAGGGAGACCAATAAAAGCTCTCTGAGTCCTCACATACTGGAGAGCAGGAGGAGAGGCCTCTGCATAGATATGCACGTAGGTGTATACTTATCCACATAGATAAGAAAATGCGTTCACGTGTTCACATGGGGTGGAGCAGAGAGAGAGAGAGAGAGTAGCACTCCATCTCGTTATTCAGGTTCACACCCTTAGGCTCTACCTTAAAATAATTCCTTTAACTAAGTAGTGAAAAGGATCACACCCACATGGTGTCACGCTCAGCTGTTTCCACACAAACAAACAAACAAAATTCCCAAAAAAAGTCAGCTTTTTTTTCCACCCCTTAGAAAAAGATCCAAAATCCAAAAATTACAAGACAAATGTATTTTAAAAAAAAACCTTTTTACGCATCAAAACAAACAGACAATTCTGAGGTAAACACTGAACACCCTGACATACCTGTTGGACCTCTGCTGCTGTGCTCTTAAACAGTTCGATGTATCTTTTCCCCAGGATTTCCTTGTGTTTCCTCAGAGCACACTGGGCGTGTTCCTCGCAAGCAAACAAGACAAAGGCGTCGCCTGTGGGACGTCCATCCGGGTAGTGAACAAATAAGATGCCGTCCTTCCCTCCGCTGACCGGACACGTCTCTTTGGGACCGTCTCCCGGGGAGAAGAAGGCGAGCACCTGCTCGTGCGTGGCGGTGAAAGGGAGACCCCTCATCCTGACGATGATCTGGTCCTCGCGGGACAGAAACATCGCTACCTCGTTGGACGTACCTGCCACGACACACAAGGATACAGGGCACGCCTGCTTAATCACAAGTAAACAACCTGAAATGATCACCCTGTAGATTTTAACACGGTGATGTTTGCCCTCTCTGCAAGAGCCACACGGCATCCCATTAGCCTGACAATTATATTTGAATAAATGCACATCGACCTCAGTACATTTACCAAATGTCAAGATGATTTAAACATGAGAGCCTTCTGCAGCGCAGAGGTCAAATGGATCAGTCGTAACAGGTGCATTATTGCCATCACACTGATGTATGGTCATAGGATAAAGAACTGAGCTTCATAAATATGAATGTACTCGTGAAAATACATTAATATATACTCCTACATGCAGCAGAAAAATATGGTGCCAAGATGTTCACCTCTAAACTTGATGAGCATATCACTTCTGTTTGGAATTACTCACCCAACTACACACAAAACATGATAAATGTGTTAACAGTTAACAGTAACTGCTGGTAAAGAGGGCTATGTGCAGTGTGCATTGTTTTGTTGTCTCACCTCCAGCTATTTTCAGGAAGTCTTCTCCTGTTGCTTTGTAAACCTGCCGTTAGAAGGAAGGGAGTGAGCGAACGAGAGGTCTACTCATTGACAGGTTAACTTCATGTGTAATAACCACAGGTTACCTCTATGTATCTGTTGCCCATATGGTGCTTGTGTCTCTGCAGCGCTAGGTCTCTGTGTTCTTCGTTGACAAAACGAACAAGAGCCTCTCCGTTCCTCCTCCCCTGAGCATTCAGACACAGTGCAGCCCCTCCTCTGTACACAACACAACATATAGAGTAAGAAGTTAAGTCTTTAAGGCTTCTGTCAACAGCAGTGCGTTATTATGATGATGATGATGTCTGATGAACGTCGATAAAACACATTGATATACAGCGACCACGTACTTGGCAATGTTGAGACCTCTGAAGAAGCGAGCGATATCCTGATCAGACGACTGCCAAGGCAACCCTCGGGCTCTGATCACTGTGTTGTCGCACACTTTCTCCATCTTACTGCTGTACATGCAAGCACACGCAAAGACATTAGCAGAGGAGTTCAACAAAAGAAGAAACTTTTTTTTTTCTTGGACGATCCTTACTCACCAAGTTCCAGTCTCAAATTTTTCACTGACTCGCTCCAAGTTAGGAAATGTGTGAGCTACAATAGGAAAGAACAGGGTTTAGTTTCCACTATAAATTAAGCATCACAAATCCAACTGGAATTGGATTAATGAACTGAGAGATTCATTTGGATTAATTATCTTTCTAAAATTTAAACACATCTGAATTCTCAAGAGATAAAATGCTTGTTTTGTGCAACCAACGTCCCATGATTTGTTGAATATATTCCATTTTTGATCACATCAGACAATTATTTTATCATCTTTCAACTGTAAGATTGAGGGTTCCATTCCGGGCTCTCCTAGTCTACTTTCGGATGTGTCAAAGATGGCAGCGTGTGAATGCGTACGATAGGAGTGCAACAGAAAATGTGCCAATGTAGACGTCAACCTTCCTAGTGTGTCACGTGTGTGTAAAATCATGTACTGCACTCACAGATTGGCTCAGAAAGCAGTGCAAGGACAATGTTGGCCATCATCTGGACCTGCTGTACTGCTGCTGTTGCAGGCAATACGGCTGATGGGTCCAGAGCCGATGAGGGATCCCACATGGGAGGCACATCGACAGGTATGTTAACAGCTGGGAGGGAGTCAGTCAGTCAAGGATCACAAACAAGGAAGAGCCACAAAATTAAAACAGGACACACTTATAGAAAGGTGTCTGACTGGTACAACAAAAAGGTTCCCCAGGTGTACGAGAGAAACCTTGGCAGAAAGCGACACACAGAGCGAGATGTTAGTTTTCCTGTTCCAGTGGGTGTGTGGGGTTTTCACTGTTGGCTAAACACACACTGTTTCAATGAACACTTACTAAGGTGCCGCCATTGTTTTCCTATTTGCATTACAAAACCTCCAGTCCTGCAGCCAACACCCGTGGCTCTTAAACTTTTCATGTGTCTGCTATAAGTTTGTGATTATGATATGTGCACAACAGATCAGGTACAACACACAGACCAATAACTTTAAAAAAAAACCTGCCCCAAATACCATGAATTACGTATTAACTGCAGCAGAATAAAACACACAAAGTCGTTTTAAAGGATACACTCTGCCATGATGTGTACATTCAGTGCCTTGAGGTCAAATGAAGGGAAGTGCGTCTTGAACTCTTTCCGAAGGTCAAAGAAAGAGTAGAAACAGTCCGGCACCAGGATGTTCTGGAGAGGGAAGAAATTAAAGTAGAGGATGTGAACGTGTGCCTATCAACAGCTGCCATTTTTTATTGCCATTATACTGCTGTTTGCTCAGGCCAGCCGGGTCACCCGTGCAACACTTAACACACCGTTTTAAGACATGCGGGAGAATTTCATCAACATCACACCGCGAGCCGATGTTTTTGCCACAAAGTGAGCAAGTGCGGTATGTGCATGGGCGTGTGTCATTAGACAGGTTTGCAAGACCGGCTCTCAACTTTCACCGTAAGATTAAACTCGATCAGACACACACACACACTGCTGACTCGACACATCCCTTTGTAGCCGCGTCAGTGCCCCAAGGCTCTGAATGAACACCCACCCTGGCTGCTGGGCGTTCATCCACCCAGCTCACTCACCTTGCTCGCAGCCTCGGGGTGAATCACTTGGCGGATGTGGAGCTGCCCGTCTGTACACAAATAAACTGACGTGCCTGCGCCCGCGCTGTTCACCTCGTTTGTCAGTTGTAAATGAAACTGCAAAGGCAGACGGGGAAAATGTTAATATTCTGGAGCTTGCAGCAGTGCAGTTTGTAGTTACAATATAGTGGAAAAAAACTCCTTTTATAAGAATCTTATTCCAGGCAGTTACCAGGTTTAGAGCTTCCTCAAAGCTGGTGGATGTAAAGACACAGTCTGCCCCAGATCTGTTCTCTTCAACACTCTCCTCCACCACATCCTCCTCCTCCTCCTCCTCCACCACCTCTCTCTCTTCAGTCAAGTCTGAGCAGTCGGGCTTTATGAGGAGCTCATTCACCTTGCCCAACTGGTTCGCAGGAAGAAAGAAAAACATGTCTTACTTGAAACAGCAGCCTATAAAAACATATATTACAGCTTTGTACTATAGGGCTGCAACAAATGATTATATTATATAGTCATTATTGATGTATGTGTGGTTTGTGAGCCATAAAATGTCAGTGTGTTTGCTAAACTTGGAAAATATCCACATTTAAACAGTGGAAAAAAACAACAGACAACTTGTTTTTATCGATTTAATCGATTATTATCATGTTATAATGGATTTACAATTGAACACTTGACATGTGATAGGGTTAAAAGTACCTAAGAATGTACACATCATCTGTCTTCACGTTGACACAGGATAACGTATGTGTGTATTTAAGCAGATGTGTCCAAAGAAGAAGCTTTATTCAGTTTATGAGGAATAACATTGTTCTTTTGGTTGCTGTTTACCTCGCCCCTTTGTTTACCTCCACCTTACATCTTCAACTTAAGGCGTGCAGACGGTAAACTATCTGAAGTGTTGAGGAGATATTTTTCTATTTCTTTATATATATATATATATATATATATATATATATATATATATTGTTTTTTACCTTTTTGTTCTTGACGTCCACCAGCTGCCAAACCAACTGCACCAGCTCCTTCTCGTCAGAGCCCAGCAGCTCTGCGCTCGCTCCAGATGTGGCGGTGAAAAGCACCGCCAGGTAGTCGACCTGCGCCGTCATCTCACCAGGAACAGCGTCAAAAAAAACACACACACACACACACGCACACACACCCTCAAAACACGTATCTAATACTACTAGGAAAAGAAGCGACGGAGACTACAGTTACGCGGGAGGTGAGAGGTAAGAACACCACCTGAGCGTTAAGGTGAGCTCCGTCGTGAGTCCAGGGTTTCGTGATTACGTGAAAACCTCCCGCAGTCACCATCTCAAAGTAATGGCTGCACGTTCCCCGTTTTTGTAGCGCACCTACCTGTGTGACCACGTGACTCTGTACCTGTCTCCTCCCCCCTCCTTCCTTCCTCCCTCCAGGTGCTTTACAGATCATAGGACGTGGCAGAGGCAGAGGCAGAGCATGGGACACGGGGACTTACATGCACTCTTCTGGGTGTCATTACATGTCATGTACAAGGGGATAAAAGTTAACTTTTATGAGCTTTAAAAATAAATAAATACATACATGAATAAAATAATGTCAATGTCTGTTTATTTCGCTGTGCAAAAGTGAGCAGGAGGTTTGATATTCGCTGGATATTCGTTTTCGAAAGACATTTTCTCAATCAACAAATAGACATTTTCCCCATTCTGATTGCTGTAGTAGTTGCCAATGGTGGACAGTTACTTACTACAGGTGACGTTTTGTTGACATGTCCTATTATTGTGTAACAGTATGAAATACATTTTTATAAATATTATTCTTCTAAAATACTCTGTAATAAAAAAAAATGACCTGTTGATCATGCCTTTGGTGTGTTTTTCAGAATTATTCCCACCCTGTTTCACCTGTAGTAAGTAGCCACAAAGCCATTGGCAACTACTACAGCAATCAGATTGAGGAAATATATTTTTGTTGATTTTAAAAAAATATTTAATTTCATAATGTTTCACTACAATGGCACATATCAACAACACTTCACCTGTAGTAAGTAGCGGTCTACCATTGGCAACTACTACAGCAATCAGAATGTCTATTTGTTGATTGAGAAAATGTGTTTCGAAAATGAATATCCAGCAAATATCAAACCTGCTAACTTATGCACGCTATTTTATTATTGTCTGAGTATGGCTTATTATATATGTATGACTATGTTTAAGGGCTACATTACAAATAGTATAATATAACAATTGGTTATGAACTTCCTTAAAATTATGCAATGATTTGATTTTTAAAAAGAAGAAATAACTTCTATTGTCAGTGGCGTGCATCGACATTTGGAAGGGGGGGTTAAAAGGGCACCTACTGTGCACCGGTAGGGCAGGCACCTGGCATGTCAAAAGTGTGACCTGGGGCCAAAGACAACCTGGCCCTATTGACAGAATTTGGATAATAAATGAGTTTTAAATAAAAAAATAAAATAAAAAAGGCACCTGTACAGAACCATGAGTTTATTCCATTAGAGCACCTGCTGAACATCACATTTCCCACATTCACACACAGTATAACTTTCGAGCACAGCATTAATTTCTATCACTGAGAAGGGCATTTTCTATTCAGCTCTGAATATCATTTCCTCTAAGGCCACCCTTTGGGACAATGTCATTCGGGAATTTCATAAAAGCACCCTTTTTGATTGGAAGGGCACCCAAAACACTTTTTTGTCCAATAGGTTAACGCCGCTGTCTATTGTAGTCCTATCAGAAGTGTCAACAATAAAAATAATAATATTGATTGTGGCATGTATTGTTATTATTATTATGGTTCGCAACCTATATAACAATAACCCCAGTATTTAATTTAATTATTTTGAGTTTCTCTTTAGAATAATAAATGCAAATGCATTTGTAATGTAAATGTATTTTGTTTGCGTTGCTTGTTGTTTTACCCATGGTTTTTACCTGCGTTTCGCTGTGATTGAACTTAACTTGCACCGGAAGTGTTTATCATCCCCGGAAGTTTACCCCTGGCTCGACCAACAACAGAAAAGAAGCAATGGCGGGGGATCTCTCAACGGAGCTTCTTTTTCTAGATACGTTTAAACACCAGAGTGCAGAGGTAACTCTTCTCTCGCCTCAGAACACTGTTGTATGTTTCCCACAGAGCTGCCCGAATTCAAACATGATATCTTGTTTATTCAGGAGTTAGTGACAGTGCTGCTCAACTTACAAGCTAACGATGCTAGCATATCTTAGGCTCGCTCATGACAACGCTGCGGTTCACAGATTTAATTAACTCACAATATCCGCTCTTCATTCGCACCAGAGATGCACATTAAGTTTGTATTACTGACGCAATAGTGTAATATGGCAGCTATTTTCCCTGGCATTCCTGTGTAGTGTCCGTGGTAGTTAGCCATGTGGCTAATGCTGACTTAAACGCATCAAGCTGATCACATCAAGAAGAATGAACCCCGCTATTTTGATCTAATATTGTATATGTTTTGCGATGGAGTACTTAATGTTTAAGAATGTGTTGTTAAGTTTCTAAACTATATTCAAAGTAAAATTGATGTGGAAATATTTGCAGTCAGAACATTTATTATGGTACATTATTCCAGAGCTCATTTTTGAAAAGGAAGGAGGAATAGAGATTACTTTGAATTGTAATCACGATATGAATTAGTTACCTGTTCAGCTATCTATTTACCATAAACAAACTTTGATTTATTTGTTAATTCCTTATAAGCATATATTTTAAACTCATAAATGTGAAAAAACGAATAGTAAGAATATTTAACATAGAAATAAAATACTGTGTTGATAGATGGGTTAAAATGGCATATTGATGGCAACACAGTGTTTGAATGATTATGGACCTTTATTTGCAGAGTTTATCAAAGCATTCTCGGTTACTTTCAAGGAGTATGTAGTGGGGTTGCAATATTATCTGGACTGTTTATGTTACTGTGAGGAGAGAATGTGCCCTGTCATACCATGATGTGCTAACATACTGTTACTGTTTAATGGAGTCCTAGCACCGCAGGGTAAACTCTTATGGAAAGCCAATAACAAGGGGAAATTAAACAGAGAAATACAGTGTGTTACATCATTTACATGGATCACTGTTAACATTCAGAGAGTTAAGAGAATAATGTATATTTTTTAGCCATACAGAAACTATCTACCGCCTATTCCATGAATGCCCAATAATCATTATTCATTTCTTTGATAAGAAATAGAGGCCTTGCTGACAAGACTAACTGGCGCAATGGTTCAACTGGAACTCTAGGTTATTTTTTTGGTTAATGACAAAGGAGGAATTGACTGCATACATTGTTTTGTCTTAAATCTTATTTATTTATTTATTTTTAATATTCATGAAAATGTTGTATTAATACATTTATTTGGAAGAAAATAAACCAAGGCAGCAATTGTGCTGGTCTTCGCCATCGAAATATTGATTCTGATTATGATCGATTGTCTTCAGCTAACCAACGTTGATGTGGTGCGGTTTCCTTGTGGGGTGCTGATCACAGAGGTGCGGATCATTCCTCCAGGAATCAAAGCTCACAGCAATCTACCCGACAGCAGAGCATTTGGGTAAGAGCTACAGTATACTCAAATACGTCTAACTCGGTACACTAATCTGAATGTAATGCAGTCTGTTTATTTAACACTCAATGCTTCCTCCTTCAGACAGATTAAAGGAGGAACAATAATACATGTTAACATATATGACATTTTGGCCTGGTTGTGCTAAAAAATAAATTTGAGGTAATTACTTGATTAGCAAAAAGACTAAATGTGCAATCATGATTTTTGTTTGCAGCATTTTAGAGTGAATATGTTTCATAAAGAATGTCACAAATAGTTTTGATCAATCAACCAATATTTAACAAACTACATTATAAATCAAATCAGTATTTGGTGTGACCAACCAGGTTATTTAAGTAGGTTATTCCAAGCATATCCAAAAAATTGTGTGCATTCTTGGATGTTTCAGCGTCTTTGTTTACTTCTATCTACCCGGGCTGACACCATGATGTTTGATACGAGGGCTTTGTGAGGACCACACCATGTGTTGTGTGACACCTTGTTCTTTGTGTCTCTGAGGGTAGTTATTGTTATTTCATGACAATGGTTGTATATTTGGCAAATCCTTGATGATATTGCAGTAGATGCAACTGTCTATATCTACTTTCTAATAAAATCAACCTGTATCAATGACTCCAATTGTCAATAAATAGGGTTTTCTCTGTCTTGTTCTTTAAATTGTTTCTTCTACCAACCTGTTGGATCAGTTGAGTCATGGGCGGTTTTGTTTTGGCAGAGAAAATGTTGAATTGGGACATCCCCCTATTGGCTGGAAATCCTTGACCCAATTGGCAGTGATTGCCTCTGGACTTGTTTGTTTGCTACAGATACCTGAGATATATGTATGCCTGTAGGAAATGGAGAGGCCCATTATATCAGCCAAATGCATGAGTGCATTTGACACCTGATCTCTATTGTTGAGTGGGTTCTGGTTCTCACTGAGCCTGTTGGATAATGTGTGATGTAATGTAAGCGAATGAAATGTATTGGTGTATAAAAGTGTAAACTGAACAGGCTTCTGTTTGGCATATCAAGGTTTTACACATTGTTACATAAACAATTGAAACTCCTGAATCCTGAATATTCAAGCAACACAATCAAAACATTATGCACTGATGCAATAATGTATTTCAGAGCTGAACACTTTGTTCTGTTGCGATGTCGGGTCATTAAGCGTCTGTTACGTTAATGAAAATACTTGTGAAGAATTTAGGGTAAAAGTGGACTGAGCTCTAATTGTATGTGTACTTGTGTGTTTCCAGGGAGACATCTCCTCACGCCTTCCAGTTGGAGTTGTTTTTCAATAATCTCACCAAGTCCAACAGCTCCAGCTTCCACAGACTGGGCAGGTCAGAATAACTTCAACCTTTTCTTCTCACTCTTAATCTCTGTGTTTCCTGGTTCGATCTTATTAAGTGCTTATAAGTCAGTCTCACCTGCAAAGCCTGTCATGGTAGCATCTGCACACCACTCTCTCAGGCCAGAGTGCACCCACCCATTTTCAGTTCTCTTTGTTCCTATCCTGGCTAACTGGTATCTCCAGAAACTCAACCCCACCCACAGTAACTAAAAGTGACACAAAGGCTCAGAGGTCCCACTGAAGTACATGAGTGGGAATCTTTCATTCAGTGATTTTTATTCTAACTTCAGTTGTGCACAGAAGCACTAGTGTGAACCTGTATTTTAAATTTTTTGTCAAAAGGTTGTCACACAACCAAACCAACACCATTTTGGCAGGATGCGTGGTGTCCACATCAAATACAAATATGAACGGCAGCAGTATGAACCAGGCAATATGTCAGACAACTTGCCTCTTCCCCGGCTGTTTTCATAAGAAGTGGAGATAATTGATAGCTCTTGTGTTGTACACCAGGATGCCAAAACAGCTGAGAACAGGCTAACGGGAGAGAATTTTACTGGATCGCCAGAGGTCGTTCACTGCTATAAAACACACTCAAAATGAGAATAGAAGATGGAGTGACTGGAAGCTGCAGGCAACTTAATTGTAGATTGATCACTTCATATCAGATATTGTTGTGAATCACAACACTGAAGTTGACATCCAGATTCACAGCTTCCTGGTCGGCATTTAAGGGAATCACAATAATTAACATAATAACAATAATTGTAAATGCTATAATCTCTTGCTGTCTTGCTGTTTCCCCTCAGTCTAGAGTATGATGAGAACAAGTCCATCGTATTCCGACCCAGTGGAAAGGTAAATGTTCATCCACAAAACAAAATAGATTCAGTGTTTTTGTCCCTTTTGATTTGTGAATAACTAAATTGGTTTGTGCGTGCAGGTGAACACAGATGGCCTTGTGCTGCGTGGATGGTACACCAGTCTGACTCTGGCGGTGTATGGTACAGCAGAGCGCTCACATGGACATGGCCAAGACTCGCCCCCTCCTCCACCCCCTCCACCCCCCCAACAGCCAAGTGGGCCCAAAAGGATCATTAAACAAGGTGGACATCTATACACTGAAATTCACACCGACTTCCTGAGACGCAGACGTCAGTGTTGGATTGTCACGTGTTTAATCTGTTGCTCTGTTTGTGTTTTGAAGAGTGGGAAAAAGATGACCAATACAACGGGAGCCCACCTAGACCAGCACCCAGAGGACCACGTACTCCACCTGGACCTCCACCTCCAGATGATGATGATGAGGAGCAGGTCCAAGTGACAGGTTTGTGCTGAGCAATCTCATCGTCAGCCACTGTCAATTCCAGATTTACCAGCATTGTGAGACATGCTACAAGACTAAATGTCAAGTGTTCAGTGGAGACTCTGCACAGTTAAGAGCGACAAGGTTGCAATGCGGTTGCGGCACACATTCGTTTCATCTTGCGTACATCACAACACGCATCCATTGCGACATGACTATTCATCTTGGCACGTCCGCATTGCACCAATAATTTTTTTGGTTTGCTGGGAGCACTTTCACCATGTGCTTTAACACCTGGACCAAAGAAGTGTGTCAATCTGTTTTTATGTCAGGTCTGAAATAATCTTTGAACCTCCAGGAGGAGTAGAGAATGCACACACACCCGGAGAGTTGTCTCCTTTTTTTTTCCTGACGCATACATCGACTGCTGTGAGGGAACTAAGATACTGATAATCCATTCTCTTCATTTAGATTTTTTCTTAGTTAAAGGTGTTAATTAATTCAGTAACTTCAATGACTTCACAGTCATCTCAGCAGCTCCCTGCTTATGGTTGCTTAGCAACGCTGGTCGCAACAGAAGTGCAACCCCTCAAGTGCCTTTGTTTACAACACCTCTGGATTCTACAACACATTTTTTCAAGAGTTTTATAGATGCTGCATAAGAACTGCTCCTTATTCAGTTATGTTAATTAAGTCATATTAACGTTCTGCATTCATAGTGTGCTGCATATTTTCTACATTAGATTTCTGTTTATTCACTGCAATATGAAAATATGTGTCCATCCATGTACTTGATTAGGGCACATAATGTTCATTACGATGGGTTAAGCTAAAAAAGCTAAAGAAAAAGTTTTATGCTTTAGGAAATGGTTTATTTAAACTATGAACATTTATGTTCAAATATATAGCACCACTATATGCACAAATCAAACAAATGCCTTTTATTTTTGTTAACGTGGTTTACATATGTGTGCCCCTCTGTGGTCTGGTGAGTTAAACTGTGCATCTTCTGGTCTCTGTTGTGACTTTTACACAGTGGGTGTGGTCAAAGATGAGCCGAGCGAGGGTCGCGATGACTACCTAGAGGCCGTTTCACCTGAGCGATCGCTGCCTGCTGATGAGCCATACTCGGATGCTGAACAAGAGGAAGAAGGCGAGGAGGAAGAGGAGGAGCAGGAGGAGGAGGAAGATGCAAGGACAGAGGGGAGTGCTCCTGAGGAGGAGGAAGAAGAGGAGGAGGAAGATGAGGGTGAGGACGAGGAAGAGGAGATGGAGGAAGGTAGGGGAGTTCTATGTGAGGGTTAGGAGAGGCTGCAATCCCAAATGGACTCAGCCCTGACCTCTTGGTTCTGAAAGCTCTCCAGGGGCCATGGGAGATGGGTTCATTTGGGACTGATTTGAGAGAGTGTGTATGCTCTGGCATGCTACATCCATCTACAACTGCTGGGTGCTCCAATCTCTCAAGTAGCCCGTCCCGGTCTACTCTGAGGGCTTATGATCAAGATTCATAAGCTGTTGTGTGCAGGTGTGTCTCTCACATACTCACAGCCATGGCTGAGCTTGTGCTGTAGTCTCATCCTGCATGTCAAACTAACCCTGCATGTGGGGACTGGGGAGTAATGCTGCCATGTGTGAGTAGGTTGGGCAAGGTATGCATTGATGACAAAGCAAAGGGAATATGTAGACGTCACTAGCCTCCTTATTCTCATCCATTTTCATGTACATTTTTAAAATTCAAATTATATTTAAACCTCTTTTTTTTTGCAATTAATTTTATGTGAATTAACTGTCAAATTTCCCTGTCGTGTTTTTCTCCCATTCTGCCAGGTGATGATGGCTATGAGCAGATTTCCAGTGATGAAGATGATCTGGATAACGGTAGTTTCAAGTTGCCCAGCTTTGATATGGACTACACTCCTGAGGACCTGGCATCAGTCCCTCCTGTCCAGTTTGACCCCTATGAGCGAGAACTCAGACCCTTGCTCTACTTCACCCCTCCTTACAAGACTCGTTTTGATATCCAGCTTGAAAAGTCCACTGTGGAGGAGCCCAGGGATGCTGGTGATACTAAAGAGCTGCCAGGTGGAGAGGAGGCTGAGGCTGTAGCCCAAGTGAAAGAGCTTCTAGCGAGTGTTGGTGAGGAACGAGATGCTCGCTGGGTCACTGCTCTGGAAGAGGTACCTGGACTTCTGGCCAAAGGGTTGGCGTATTTAATTAAACAGGGAGAGGGTGAGGAAGAGGATTTGGTCCGAGTCTTGGTCAAGTGGACACTCCAAGCTCTGAGTTTGGAGATTGCTCTCACACAACCCATTGCTCTTAACCTCAGACAATTGAAAGCAGGTGCCAAGCTAGCATCATACCTGGCAGAGTGTCCACAGGGCCTCACCGTGCTGCTGTGTGAAGGGGCCCTGGGCGTGCTACTGGAGCTGCTCCACACCAACCATGTGTCTTCGACTCTGAAGCTAAGTATCCTGAGAGCTCTGGACGCTTTGATTAGTGCTCCCGCTGGGGTCGAAGCTTTCCTACACACAGGAGAGTCGGAGAAGAGTGGTTATCAGGTTAGCATTGATAGTTTCTTCTCTAATTTCCAAACATGCATAGTAGGTTTAATTTTTCTCCAGAGCTTGAGAACAACCAAGCAACAAAATATTTTGATACTGCAATTTCATCAGTCTTTTAACTAGGATTAGACCAATATACCTTTGTCATGATTTGATTGTATCACAGTACTTGGTTGCTGATTCGCTTTGTGTTGTGATTCTGATTTATTGTGATTAGATACTATCAATACTTCAATATACCCTCATAAAACCAAAATTGAATGACACAAGGGAGTGATATTTCCAAAATCCATGCACATTGCATGTCGGTGAGTTTTTAATTTAACTAAATTGAATGGGACACTGGTACATAACATGTACATAACCGTTTAATTTAGCTGCACCTGCTAATAAAATATAGTGGTGTTTAGCTTTGTTAACTCCGTGTTCACTGAGCAAGTGCCGTAATAACATAAAATTCTGCACTAAAATTAATAGAGCCTCTCAAAATAGAATATAGTACAAATGTGATCCTTCAAATGAACATGCTTCAAATAAACAGAAATCTGTCTTTTTAAAACCCTGGATTGGAGAAAACACTGAACAAGCACTTCCAATTTGTTTGTCAACCGAGTAAAAATATCATAATTCTGGGAGAGAAGATGGTTTTGTTTGTTCTACTACTTCAAACGTAATGAACCATTAGGTATGCCACCTCACACACTCACTATTTCACACTTTCAAACAAATAAATGCTCTGTATCCCTTACAGCATCTTGTCCAGCTATTCCTGCGTGAAGAAACAGTCAGGGTCATAACTGCTGGCAACGCTATTATACAGAAGAGTCACATGTATGAGGTACTGGTTGACCTACAGCATACAGCATCAGCATGGAGTGAAACACAGCAGGTACTTACACACACGCGTATACATTTGTAACTTCACAGAGTGAGTTTGTTTCTTTACTGATTGCCACTATCATGGACAGGAGGAAATAGAAGATGCTGAGAATGCCATGGAGGAGGAACCATCACTGAACTCGCCTCCTGTGAGCGAAGCAGAGCTTGATAGGTTGACGGGAGTTTTGGAAGAGTTACATCACCTGCTAGAGACCGCCTCTCACTGCATGGTGCAGCCACCTGGAAAAGCGTTCCCAACCACTGCAAGAATAACAGGACCACAAGAGAGAGATGATCCATATCCAACACTGTATCGGTAAGTAAATCCCAACAGAAGAAATAGCAGCTCACAAAAAGAACAATATATTAACTTTTAGACAAACTTGGAACCCTTTCGTAACCTCCCTACAGAATCCTACAATCTATAGTATATCACGTACTTAAACATAGCCCCCAACTCTGAGTACATACCATAACAATCCCCATTACTTTTATCAATTGTCACCTCCATCATTGAATAGCTATATGTTGACTAAACTGTATGTCTGTTTGCCTTCCAGTCAGTCTGTCTCTCTATCTCTAAATGATAATCTGTTTACCTGCGAGTTTCCTGTCCTGTTTTTTGTATTATTTATCACAGTATTAGGGTAGGTGGGTGGACTAAGAGTGGCTTCTCATAACCTGTTGAATTAAAGGTATTTGTGTGTTATAGATTGGATTTGTAACATTTCTAACAATTGATGTCTTTTTCAGGTATATGCATACTTGCCATTTCTTGGAGAGCACAACTGTGGTGCTGTCTGCAGCTGCAGCAGCTGGCCACGTAGGTGTCACTCAGGCTGTTCGAGAGCTCCTGCGCTTCCTGTCGCTCACTCAGCCAGGACTGCTCTTCCTCGTCGCCCAGCCTTCTCCCACCAACCTGCTGTTGCGTCTTCTGGCGTCGATGGCAGAGGCCGAGGGGGAGGAGAGCGTGTTTACCGGAGGAGAGGGGACTCTCACTGGGCCCGGGTTTGGTGAAGAGGGCTTTGCTGTGTGGCTAATGCAGGCGCTGCATGCTCTGCAAGGTGTGTCTGAGCTGATGAGCCATGTGGCCACAGGAGGAGAGGGGGGAGTTGGACTCGAGGAAGGTGACAACGCAGAGGTACTGGGCATGCTCCATGCACTTTACCTGATGACCTTCACTCAGACTGGTCGCAGTGCTGTGTCCCACATTTTTAGCCTAGACAACAACCTCTCCTGTCTGGTGACCCTGCTTCAGCACCACAGCAAAGATGTGCAGAGGTAAAGCTGATGGCTTCTACTTTTTTTTGTTCCCTTTTCTCTATCACTTGGTCCAATTTTCAGGCAGCTTTGCTTTGTTTTGATTTTTTCCTGACTTCTCTTTCAGTGAAGCGAAGGCACGTAAAGCAGTGACGTATAATTACGCCTGTATGCTGGTGTTACTGGTGGTGCAGAGCTCTCTTGATCTGCGGATGATGGAGCAATTTGCTTCTCCACTTCTTACCTTAGCCAAGGCTGATGAAACCAATGCCAAATTACAGGGTAATTTAATTTTCATTTCTCGCTCACAATGTAGTACTGCTGTACAATAACATTTTAATGTAAATGTGCGCAATGTGCTTTTGTTCCTCAGAGCTCAATAAATGGCTGGAACCTCTGGAGAAACTTCGCTTTGAGATTGGCAGCATTCCTACCCTCCTTGACTACATAAAGCGGGTACAGAGCTCTCAATCAGTGCATATTCTTTTGAAGTATAACTGCATTTCACTATGTTTAAAATCCTACTAGATTTGCCTTTCAATCTCCTATATTTTAGTGAGCGATACATCTTTTCTTTCAAGTGTTTGGGCAGCTACTAATACATTTTCAGGTCCAATGTGTAAGAATTCGTTCAGATTCTTACAAACAGAGGAATGATTCCTCTGCTCACCTCTACCATTCCCAAACGTCAGGGAACTAGGGTGGCCCTCACATACCAGAAATTATGTTGTTCTTCTCAGGTGGTTTAGTAAACTTCTATTTCAGAATGTGAAATGCACACTGTGACTGGTTTGTCCACTGCTGCTGTAGAAATGTGGATGATTGTGGCCTCTGTTAAATGAGGCCATTGCCGAAAATCAATGCAAGTGCATCATTAAAGGAATCTAATATGAGGTCTAATATGACACTAACCTTCAAGACGAATATGTGCACATCAGCCTATCAGGTTAATAATTTTCTTTCAACTGATATTTATAGAGCTGATTTATTTATATAATCAGTAAATTCCGTAACAACAGTCCAGTGTTGTCTCCTTGTATTATTAGGCCAGCTGACAAGGTGTTTATTGCTCTGAAATCTAAAACTGTTACTACACCTCAAAATGATCATACATTTTCTTGGAATGTTGCTCTTTACTGACACATCTGAAACTGCTCCAGCCTATACCTGCTCTGTAGCATATTTTAGTCAAGGTTTTTTGCAAATATTGATTGCTGTACATCTTTTTACATGTGCTTTTGTATTGATTTTAGAATGTGGAAAATGTGTTGACTGCTGAGGGAACTGGACTGGTAACTGCACTCAGGTGCCTCTGTCACATTGGCTGCCCCCCTCCTGCTGTGGAAGGTATAATATAGTATATCTACTCTGTCTTCCCTTATTCTTTCAAACATTTGTGTGTCATATTTTTTAAATGTATAGTTTCACTTCATAGTTTCAAATCAGTCTGTATTACAGTTTCATTATAAGAACAGACAAATAATTAAAGAAATAAAGAGAAGGCAATTCAATCTATTCTGTTGTAATGTAACCTGTTACAAGCGTCCTCTGCTCCTTGACAAAGGTAGTCCGCTCCTCTGGTCCTCAGACCTAAGGTCATCCTTTGTACAACACTGACAATGTATCCTGTTGTTGTATATGCTAAGCACTCGTTAAATTGAGAAGCATTTTACACATCTGAGCTGAGAAAACATGAATAGAAATTAATATGTTTCAAAATGTGTTTGCATGAACCGTAAACAATAAATTCATATTTCTTCAACCTTCGTGAAATGATACTTTAATTTAAAATTAAATTTAATTGCTTCTTTTATATCGTTTGTAAATTATTGCCCTGCCCGAAATCCTCGTCATTTTTTATTTGTATTTTTATAGGCCATTAACATTTGGTGTAGATTTTTACTTATATTAGTCTGAATTTATTACACTGCTATAAATGTTCTCGTTTTCCACCATTTTTCCCCCTCCCTTCAGGTCAGCAGAGGGATCTTAAGTGGAGTCTTGCAGGGGTCCAGCTATTCTCAGGCGAAGGTCTGGACACTTGTGTGCGTGTGCTGCAGAAGCTGTGCAGCATTTTGCTGCAGCCGTGGCGTGTACATGGACACATGGGCCCCACTCCGCAGAGATGCATGATCCTCAGTATATGTATCAGCACTCTCAGGTTGTTGCGCACCATGCTGACAGAGCTACTGCGCGGAGGAGCGTTTCAGTTCAGGGACACTCGTGTGGCCAGCGTGCTGGTGACTCTCCACATGATCGTTTGCTCCATTCCAGCATCAGGCCGTCTGGACGGGGAGGAGACAAGAGTGCAGGCAGTTATTGTTGATGTGTTGCTCACCTTCACACAGGGTGTCAGCGAACAGGTGAGTGAGGGAGGGTGAAGGCATTTTTTGTTGTTTTTTTGCCAATAAATATGATTTATGTCATGTTTCTGAGACGATGTGTGTGTTTGTGTGCAGGTGACTCATACAGAAGAGACTCTGGCCAGTAACACTTGGTCGCTGATGCTGAAAGAGGTGTTGAACTCACTGCTTAAAGCCCCTGAAGGTTTGTTCTCTGGACTGACACTGCTGTCCGAGCTCCTGCCTCTTCCCCTGCCAATGCAAAGCACTCAGGTAAGTTATCCCATTCTGCTTCTTTTCCTGCCAAGCTCAGAATCAGAAATACTTTATTAATCAATGTGGGGGAATTTATTTTTTGTGTGACAATTGTGATTTGATTTTTGATATAATTTAATAAGGTTCAGTATTACCACATGACACTGTTAAAAGCACAGTATGTAATTTCTACCACTAGGGGGTCTAATCAATGACAAAAAGCCTAGTGTTTGAGATCCTCCTTTAAAGTATTTAACAGTATGTTATTTATGGCGTTTTTTAAAGGCAAAACCGATGTTCAACATAGTGACAGATTTTATTATATTTTTTAACCATGTTTAACCACTCTCTCTGCAGGTGATATCAGTCCAAGATGTGGCTGTAGCCCTGAACACAAGGAAGCTCTGGAGCATGCACATTCGGGCACAGTGGAAAGTGTTTTCAGAGGCGCTGAAGTGTGTGTGTGCAACCACCTGCCCCCCTCTCTTAGCCATGCTCAGGAGAGTGTGTGTTCAACTGGCAGACCTGTCTTCACTCACTGCAATACTCACAATGAAGACCCTGGTGGAGCTGCTGCTGGAGGAACTGCAGCCGTCAGTAACACACACTCGTACACATGCTCGGCTATCTGTTTTTGTGCTGTACATTGTATTTTAATAGTACAATTTTTTGCTAACTTCAGGGTGGAGGGGAAAAATGTGTGCTGGAGCCAGACACTCCGCCTGCTCTCTTTGATGGACACCCTGGTGTCACAGAGAGCTTGCAAGAGCTCAGCATTGCACCTGCTCTCTGGGTCTGTGTCTGGAGATGAGCAACTGGCTGAACTCTTCCCCTTGCTTCTGTCCCTGTTGATTCCTCCAACTGACCACTGCTCACAACAGCAGCAATGCAGTGAACTAATGGGTACAATATTACAGTCACTGTGTGACCAGGTAAGAATAGAATTGCACATGAAGGCAAATAAAACTAAGTCCATATAAGGAGAAAGATGAAACCTAAAAACAAAAACCTCTGTCTTCATTCAGGACATTTCTTTAGTGGTTTCTCCACCTGGTGAAAACTGTGTGTCGGAGGCTGAACAGCTGGCAAATGCACTTCCGGGACGAGACATGATGTCATCAGTCTGCAATTCCTTGCTGGAGGTTTTGGGCAATGATGAGAGCAGCGTCCCACTCCTCCTCACCTGCATCAGGACTTTAACATTCCTCTCAGAGCATGACTATGGACTCTACCATGTCAAATTGTAATGATATTTCTATCACTCTACTTTTATTCTCTTAGTCGAACAAGACTTTGATCACACTTTATCTTTCTTTCAGTGCACTGAAGAAACATGGTACAGGACTGTTTGCTCTGTTAAAGAGGCTGGTGTTGTCATTCAACAAGGACTCGCCAGATCCACTCTCCGCTCTGCTCGACTTCCTCAGGCTGATTCTCAACACGGACGCAATGGTTTGTGCCTCTAGTTTTATGGCTTCAAGTTGTCTTAATCACTGTTATCATCAGTCACTAAGTGGTACAATCCCAACGTCTATAGGAGGTGGGATGAGACGTTTAAAAAAAATAAAATAAAAAAAAGCCAAAGCACAGAAAATCATTGGAACAGTTTTGTGTATGTGATAACTGGATGTTTCTGCTGGATCTGTCTTTGCTCTGATCCAGAGTGTTGATGAGGCTCAGAGATCTGGTGAAGAGTCCTCCTTCTCTTCTGCTCCACGTTTGTGGCTGTCGGGCTTTGAGATGAAAGCTCTGCTGCACTGGGAGGAGTCTGAGTTGCATCCGCTTCAAACTTTGGAGAAAGAGATCACGGTAAAACTATGCACCCATAACACGCATGTTTATTTTCACGAAGACAGGCGCTGCCTAGATATTTCACTTGGTGTGTTTGTGTTTTTGTCTGTAGAAACTATGCAAGGAAGACGAATCACTGGAGGCCATATCGGAAAATGTGATAGTTCTTAGGCAGGCGCTGGAAACGGCGACTGACACTCCACCAGCAGCTGAGACTGAGCCCACGCTGCCGCCACCTGAGACTCTTGGTGCTCAGTTTAACCACAGGTACGGTCTCTGTCTGGACGGCGCATAATAAAATTTTAGTCTGTTCGTTTTTTTCCTTCATCTCTTTGTCATTTACTATTTTACAGCCAGGGACTATGGAACATGGCACAATGATATAATCAGATATTCACAATAAACTGCTATCAACATAACTTTTATTACTACTGTTGCAGCCACAGTTCAACCTCATGGACTGATATAACCTGATTTTTTTTTTTTACTATATTGTATCTGTGTGTCGTTATATGCAGGACCGTGTTTATTCTGTCGGAGGCTCTTGATGAGCACCTGAAGGCTCTGTGGTTCTCTCCCTTTCAAACTGATGACATTGAAACAGACCTTGATGTGGTAAGTGTGTGTGTATGTGTTGACAGTCTGTACCTTTCCAAGAATCTAAGTATTACCTACCTTCAATTAACACTGACCATTATCTTGATTTATAAGCGATACATTACTTACTGTATAATTGTTGTTATAATGCTTTAGAGTTCTCTACAAAGCTACAAGCAGCATGTTTTAACAGGATTATATCACATTTTAACTGAGATACGTCTTCTTACAAAGTATTGTATAATTGCAAGGAGTAACCATGTCTGTAGTAGTATGTTGTTGTAGATGTAGACAAAAAGTTTATTCTTCTTCAATTAAGCTGTCAATTTAAATACTGTCTTGACCTTGCAATGGAAGCTTAATACATTCATTTGGACTTAAAGAAAGACTGTTAGTGTGGCTTTAGTGAGATGCTGTAGTTACAAGCGATCAACAACAGTGGACATTCTGTATAAAACCGTCACAATGCCTCTCTTTCTGTTTGGCAGGTGAAGGTGGATCTGGTGGGTTTGGCTCAAGAGTGTTGTCCAGAACTGGACCTAAAGGCTGAGCTGGAGCGCTCCTTCCTGTCTGAGCCTTCTTCTCCAGGACATACCAAAGCTACAAAAGGCTTCAGACTGGGCAAACACAAGCATGAGACGTTCATTACATCCAGGTGCAACTTTAGTGTTTGGCTGCATTTAGCCTTTTTTCACATATGTTTTGTCATAGTATGTTACTGAATATCATCATGTGCCTGTCCCTGCAGTGGTAAATCAGACTACATTGAGCCCGCTAAAAGAGCTCACATCATGGCTGCTCCACGAGGTCGAGGAGGCCGTGGAGGATTTGGACAAAATCTCTGCCGTCCCCACGATATCTTTCGCCAGCGCAAACAGAACACTTCTCGTCCTCCCAGTATGCACGTGGACGATTTTGTGGCAGCAGAATTCAAGGACATTACGACCCCTCTTGGGCTTTTGCCCCCAAAACGGTTGCCAAAGAGTTCACCCAAACCTCCCACCAGAGGACTGTTCACAGGCAACAGAGGCAGAGCCACGTTCCACAGCCAGACTCGCTTTTTCACTCCACCACAACCTAAAGGTGTATTGCTCTCTGGTAGGTACAAGCAGCTCATGCACACACACTGAGACACAAATACACAGTCTTTATGACTGTTTATGATCACAGTTTGTATAGTTGGAACCATACCCCCTGTCAATTATGCTCTGAAATAGACCTGCGTGATATTAGGAAAAATCATTCTTTCATTTCTTTTGTGTGATTATGAATCCAGCCCTCAATTACTGGTGTTTTTTTACCATTGATTGATGTCCTATTATGTTGTAGAATTATACATTTCACATAAAAAAAATCACTTTATGTCCATTCCCTTAATTTATCTTTGCGCAGTTAACTCAAGAGGCCTGTACATTTTTTTTATATATATTGTGCAGCCCTACTTTGAAATTCTAATTTTAAGTTTACAGCACAAAAATCTGGAATTTTTATAAATTGACCATGGAGTTTGGAATTTTTAGTTAGTGCAGGTCAGAAGCTCCTCTTGACCAGTAGAGGGTGACAAATCTTCTGTTGTGATTTTGGAAGGTAACTACACTCGAAGAGATGGTGGCAGAGGTTCATCTTGGAGCGGCCAAGTTCCAGCCGTCACTCACAGAGGAACATACAGTGAACCCAGAGGAGGCCAGAGCAACTTCACCCGCGGACCGCTGCCCTCCAGGCAACCCCCAGCAAGTATGACGTGCACACGTTTGTCATGATTATGCAGTATATACTTGGGAAAACATTGAATGAAGAAATCCATTGCCCGCCTCTTTCAGGTGCATATCGTCTGGCTCCTCGAGACCGCGCTCCACGAGGCAGAGGAGGCACCGGGCTGTCGTGGCCCAGCGGAGGAGCAGGGGGTGGTGGTGGTGCTGGCGGAGGAGGTGGAGGAGGAGGCAGAGGATCTCAGGGGAGCAAGTTCAGCGGAGGAGGTGGGAGTGGCGGTGGAAGGGGCAGACATGTTCGCTCCTTTACCAGGTAAATGTACCTGGACAATGACTACAGCCTGTCATGGCAACAAATGGACCAATGAGGATAACGTATATACTGTCTCCATGGAAACATGGTGGGACGGTGTTGTCACAATGACGTACAGACTCTGTGTTGATGTTTTATGTTTTGTTATGAGTTGTATTCAAAGAATAAAGGTGATAGTAACTGAGCTTTTACTTATTATTGATGAACACCTAATAATCTGATGCAATGTGGCCGTGAATGAGCTTTCCTTTGAGCTTTAATTACCTTCTATGATGCTTTTAAAAAGTGAAACTTTGAACAGGTACATGACCTACATAACAATAGCTGAACATAAACTCGAGAACATCCCCCCAAAAAAAGTATAACCTAACATGAAAGCCACACCATCTGTCCCCTAAGGTTTGCTTTGTATGACATCTGTAGTCTGATGACAAAGACACCTTTTTTACATTTATTTTAGTATCGACCGCAGAAATAAATAACTCACATTGATGCCAGGTTGCTGGAGAAGACGACACATTTTCTTTTTTTTTAACACAAAAGTACAACATTGGATGGACAAGAAATGCATAGTCCAGTCCTGAGATGAAGGAAGTAACTGATTTATACTGTAACCTGAGGAATACAACATCCAAGGGAGGTCATATTATGGTATGTTTGCAAACATTATGTTGAGCACATCTTTACAAAAAAGATCATCTGTTAATTTTCATATAAACAGAGTGACGTTGTACATAGAAAGACCATGTGGTTCAACTCGCAGCATATCACATTTTTTCAAATGAATGCTCACCGATAAAACTCAAGCTAAATGCTTTAAACTTGTAGAAACTGTAAAATGCCCTTAACAGTTTTCTAAACTGGCTATTATCCTGGCAGTCCACTGATCAGATGACCGTCACCTCCCGGTTTTTCTTCTTGATGCAGTCCAGTGTCAAGCTCCGGGTACCACCTTTGCGTCCCCCCTCACCCAGCTGCGGTGATGGAGGGGGACCTGATTCTTTTATAGCTTGAGCTGAATTTAGAGGCAGACTCAAGTTATGTAAGGACGCCTTCCTCTGTTGGAGTTTTGTTGGCTTGGTGTGTTGCTCCCGCTCGGATGTGGGTGCGCCCTGATGCTGGTCTCTGACTGTTTGGTCAACGGGATGCTGACGATTCTTGTGCGGCTGCAGGTCTCTGAGGAGCTCCAACAGTTCCCTCTTCTCCAGCTCTGCTTCCGCCAGCTCCTGTCTCCTCAGACGCTCTGCTCCTAACAGAGCTCGCATGTCACACATCACACGTGACAGCTGGCCCTGCAGCGAGCAGACATGAGATTACTCGGCTTAAAAACTGTTCTGTGTTTTTGTGTTAGTAAGAGATGGACAAAGCATTTAGGTCCTAAAAGATAAGCGGTACCTGTCGCACTGGATTGTTACATATTAAAGGTACAGTGTGTCATATTTTGTAGGGTTTATTGGCAGCAATTGATGATACTTCCCAAGTAAGTGCTTCAACATTTCTAACTTACAATAGATAAAAAAAATTCCCAGTTTTGGGATCAAAGTATATCTATCTGTCATTACTTTGAAACATAACCTGTTTTTGTTGTCTTAGAATGCTCCTTAGAGGCCACCATGTTTCTGCAGTAGCCCAAAGGGACAAACCAGGCAAAGAGTGCATCTTGTGTTTTTAAAGTGAGAGCCTACTACACAAATGAACAGGTCCACCTGAATAAACCTGATGTAAACCAACAAAGGAGGAGGAAGAGACAGAAGAGAGAGTTGTGCATTTTCTTAAAAATCGATGAGTAGACGGTATAATATGTCACCTTGAGCTCCTCCACCTCGCTCTTTAGCTGCGACTCTTTCTGCACCATGTGTCTCCTCTGCGAGTCCAACCGCGACTCCATCTCTCGTCTCACCTCCTCCAACTTGCACAGCATCTCAGCCCTACCGTAAACGTTTAACGAGACCAACATTAGGATGTGCAGAGAGTTAATTTAGCTTGGTTTTTCCCCTCTCTCAACAGACAGACACACACACACCTGAGAAACTCCACTTCAGTGCGTAGCTCTGCCACACAGTTATGTTGAGACTGATCGGTGGAGAGGAGAGTGTGGCCGCAGCCATTGGGACACCCTCTGCAGCGGAAGTTACATTCTGACATATGGGCCTCCAAACCCCACCTCTCTACCTGTACAGTACAACCTGAGAGGAAAGAGGTGCAGTAATACATGAGCAAACGTAATGTGCAGTATATATATTTATTTATTTATCTATTTTCCCCTTCATTTGGCTTCTCCCTCCCTTTAACGTTGTTGAAAATATCTAAAGCAATGGACATGGGCTGTGATGCATAGAACCAATATGAAGATGCAGATTGTCAGATTACCTTAAAAACTGCTCCTGGAATTGTGAGGGCACAACAGTTTGATGACCAAAAGGTAGATTTTAATGTGTATGTATATATATATATGAACGTGAGCTGGGATTAGACCATCGTGAGACAGGTTAGTTTTACCCTACTGATGATGTGTTGTTGCAATAGTAATCCTATATATATGCATATATATATGTATATGTATAGTATCTGTTTATACATATATATATACATATATGTATATGTGTATATATATATATATATATACTGTACAGCATCACAGCAGTTATACACATTGATGAAAACATCAGGATGACTAACTGTATGTTGCTGTATGTGTTTGTACATGTAGTTTTAAGCACAGCAAAAGATCACACTGCATGCACACAAACAGTCACAATACCTACCACAATGGAAACATATGTATTCACCACCTGCCAAGGACAGGCCACAGTGAGCACACACAAGCACATGTTTGTCTATAATGTAAATACAGAAGCACACTTTTAAGTCGCTCATTAAAGAATGATGGGAAGTTGACCCTCGTTGCACTCTCTAAGGCAGCGTTGAGTCCTGAACAAGTCCCTTAGATGCAATAGTTTGTGGGGTGGCCATGACAACTAGGTCACCTGTGCCTTCCCCCCCAAACCCCCCACAGGTGTCACATTACCTCTGCACAATTTAATCTCACAATAACTATCAAAGAAAGACAAGATGAGCAGCCCGATCAGTCAGTGTTAGGTGTCATACCTGTGTTAGAGCAGGGCATGAAGGCAAACTCGCACTCTTCCTCATGTGTGTGCAGACTCTCCAGGGAGCAGACCACCTCACATCCCCGAGCTGCATTCACACAACGGATCTGAAGGCGGTTCAGGTCATTACGCATGTACCTGTCGCCAAACACAGAAAATTAACAGGGTACGTTTAATGATGCAACTCAATGGCAGGAACACAGAAAATGTCAACTAATCATTAGGTAATGTTAGGTGATGGGCCAAGAAGCATGAAGATGCCTTAATGACAGCTTCATGATTAGTTAATCATGAGGGTTAGGGTTAGTCACATTAGTTAATGGATAAAAAATAATAATAATAAAGTAATTATTAGTTTACATAAAGTAATATTAAATAACACACATTGTCAAACTAAATATCAGTTCATACTTTCTGCATCTGCAACTCTGGCATGGACATCCAACTCTATGCGGATAGGGAAGTGTGAAGAAGCCTAAATGATTAGTTAATCATGAATGGATGATTTGTTAATAATTCAATTACTAGACCTTTTTCTGTACACTTTACTGTAAAGTGTTCAAAACTGCAGGGATGGAGACAAACCTGTACAAGGGTTTGAGATTACACACATCCAGCGGGAGTCTGTCCTCGGGACAGGATTGGTGATGGACCAGCCAGTTGCTGATGCATGCGCTGCAATAAGCATGCTCACAAGGGGCCTGGAGGGGGCGCTCCAGCACATCCCGACACACACAGCACAGCAGGCCCTCATTCACATAACCCACAAACCTCTCAAGATCATAACCCATCCTACAATTACACAGAGAGAAAATAGTTTAGAAGATAAGTCTAATGTCACCACAATGTTGGCTCGTTTGTTTTACTTTTTAGGTCTGATATTAATATTCCTACCTGACATGTGAGCTGTCACTTCATCCAAGTCCTTGGTGTGCTGGTTTCCAGTCCACTGGTTCTTCCAAATGTGACCTTCACTCTTTTCTCCCTGCTACTCCCACTTCATCATCCTCTCCTCTGATGTGCTGCTCCATCAAGGTGAGGGTCTGCTCTCTCCTAAAGCCCTCCTCTGCCTTTGGGACTATGTCTCCATGGAGAGGTATCCCTGACAACCAGAGTTAGGGACCCAGGTGAGCAGCTGTCAGACCAGAGCAGATCTTCACTTAAACAGACTGAATTACAGAAGAGGAAGCACACACACAAAAACCCCCCACAAAACAACACACACAAAAAACATAACAAATTCAGCCTTTCAAATGTTTCTCTCCATGTTAAAGACTCATCCTATCCTAGGTGTCCCATTCTATCCCCCCTTTCTCTCTCTCTCTCGATCTCTCGCTCTCTCTGCATGTGGGATTAACATGGATAACACTCACTCTCCCTCCCTGATTGGATTACAGACAGCACACATCAGATGACAACATCCTCTCAGCCTCAAACACCAAAGAGCAATCTAAACACTTGGTCCAGTCTTTTTATACTACTACTATGTCTACTATGTCTACTATGTAGTGGAAGGATTAATCCTGTGCGATGTAAAAAAAAAAAATACCTACAGAACATTTTATCTTTTTATTGTAATCATTTGCCAATGTTGATGATCTAAAGTTTATTTAAAGTCTAACTTCTGCAGCTAACTCCACCAAATGCCTGATTTTGAAAAATGCCAAAGAAGTGGGCTGAGACCTGAGTGAGGGAGAGGAGGAGTTACTAACATACATTGAACACTGCCATCTACTGGATAGCAATATGTGTGTGTGAATCACAACCTATATGTTTGTGGATTTGTGTGAATGTCCCAACATGACTTTATTGTGGAAGCGATGAATGCGTGTAATTGGTGATCCACAATGCCCAATCAACACTTCACACACAGAATTTAAAGATTTAAATTAACAGATTTTTATGAGACATTTCTAACCCCATACACATATTTGCTTATGTTTGCTTATGACTGGCTTTATAATCTTACTTAACCAGTTATTAGATATAGACATCTTATGAAAATAATGAACAAATATAATCCCATTTGATTTTAGAGAGACCTAAACACAACCTAGTCATTCCTGGTCAGAGCTTATGGAAAATGTAGTTTTTATTACATCTCAAATGGATAATTTCTTGTTTAAAAAGAATATGGGAATTTCAACTTTAAATTTCTCAAAAACGGTACAGTACAAATAACTGATATCTAGTCAACTAGTAGATATCGATGTGCTGTTCACAACTTTTAGAGAACTTACTTTATACAGTTATTAGGTCTGTGAAACGTAGCTGTGAGGATTTTCATTATTTTTCCAACTCAAAGATGAACTTTCAAACGTGCACACAGACACAGTGCTCTCGGTGTTTTATTTTGAAAACCGGATGTTAATGTCCTTCGTTTGACCACGGAGAAACGAGTGTTAGATAGATTGCCCGCAGTAGAGAGAGCGATATCTATCCTCGTGAGGACACGTGTAGACATGATGTCTCTTGAAGACTAACATTACGTCTTATATTTCTTCTTTTTCTTATACTTATAATAATAATGCCATCTACAGTTCGAAAGTCTTACTCACAGTTCATTTTTACGCAGTTCCGACATAAACACTAAACGCACCACAACCATTATGACCACGCCACCTACGTCACATAAGAACAACCAATCAACGTCTTCAAAAATGTTCAGCGGGAGAAACGGAACAGGAAGCTAAATGTTTTCAACAAACGTCAGTTTTGTTCGGGTATGTAGGATGCATGTTTGTAATTTATACATTATCTAACACGTTTAGACAGTGAACTGTAGCGAGTTAGTTATCAGCGGACTGTGATTAAACAGTATTCCGTAAAGCTCAATGTGCTGGGTTTTTATTGGAGTCGCCAGCTGTTATTTCTGTGTCAGAGAAGATGGAAGGGTACAGATTTACCCTCCATTAGGTAATCATCCTCTGGATTAACGAGTCCATGTCTCTGCATTATTTTTTCCCTACGTGATGAGCATCACTAAAAACTATATTTCTGTTGGGTACAAAGGTATTGACACGGGAAAATTAAGTTAGCATGAACAATGAACTGAGGTAAACACATGTTAGCTTACTCTACTGGGCTGAATGTCTAATAGGATTTCTTCTCACATATATTACGATTACAGTTTGCTTTGGTTAAATATGTACTGTGTTAGATTGAAATCAGAAGCAAATTTCATAAGACACATAACACCAGTCATTGTTTCAAATTTGGATTTGGAAATTCTTGTTAAGCTCTACTCTGGACATGGGTATTTATTCTAATTTTATCAGAGCCTTGTGAATTACTTTCTATAATAACATACTAATTTAATCACGTGCTGACCATTAATGTTCATTGTGTTAATTAGGTAAATTACTGTGGTTTTCTCGCAGAATAATGAGACGCTCAGCAGCTCCCAGCCAGCTCTTGGGTAATGCAGTGAAAAAGCCTAGATTTGTACCACCTGGAGCATCTACTGTCACTGATTCCAAGCCCCTTTCCCCTAAACTTGGATTAGGCAATGCACTGGAAAAGGTAAAATATAAACTTTATTCTCATCATCTTCATAGACCACCCAGTGTTCCTTTAAACATTCAAGTTTTCCCTACCTCTTGTTGTGCAGATCCAAAAAAGCCTGGCAGCACCAGTACCTAAAAAGACCGGTGGTGATGACCAGCCCAAAGCCGCACAGCCTGCTCCGGCCTTGTCCAGGGCTCTGGCTCGTGTTCTCAGTGCGACAGAAAGCAAGGAAAATGATGGCAAGGTGGAATGTCCTGAAACTGACCTCACAGACTTTGCAGAAAGCAAAAGATCAGCAGGTAAGACACAGAGATTTTTGGCTGAAACATCCATACATCGTCTACCACTTTATCCTGCATCCTGATGTGATTGGAAAAAAGACATATACAGCAACATACCAGCAATCACTTAATACATGTGTTTGTTTCTGAACATACACTGTTAATGCTGATATTAAAATACTGATCGTTATATAAATTATGGATGTAACGATTAATTCATTATTAATCGATTGCTAAAATGATCTTCAACTATTTTAGTGTTGGTGTTTTTTTAGAAATCTTAAAAACTGAATAAGTTTTGCATGTGGACAAACATTTCAGAACATCATTTTGAGGTTTAGGAAACACTGGTCAACATTTTTCAACATTTTATGAAACAACCAAGTAACTGATTAATTGATTATGAAAAATAACCATAGTAATACACAAATGGTTCACTAATGCTGTATATTGATCATACTCAACATGTCACCATTGGCAATATTTTCAGGTCTTTTAACATTTGTATATTCTGCAATTTTCCTCCATGATGACCACTGATTGTCTTTAACTGTCAACCGTAAGAAGTAATTTAGGCTACAATTAAAGGTTGAATGTGTATTTCAATATGTAAATGGTTTTATTTACTTTATATAGAGTTCAGCATACAAAGATAGAGGTGTTATCGTCTTTTTTACAGAAATAATCAATTTGTTAATGCAGTGAAATTGCATCTGTCTCTCTCCATCTATTTGTAATATAGAATATTCTGTGTTAAATAAAATAAAAAATAGTATGAAATTGAAAATGTAGTTATAAACTCCCTGAAACTTTTTGCTCTCACTAAAACCAAGTATTTGGGAAAAATATCAAATCTTAATGTATAACAATTTAATTTTAACAGTAAACTAATTCATTAATATTAAATAATTGAAATTGATTTTTCAGCTTCCATGTCCGCATCAGATTGTATTAAAACATTGACACTCGGACAGTATTGACACTAAAAATGGATATCTGATTAGATACTCATTTGCAACACAATCATTTGTGTCTGAAAGTGTTACGTTTCTCTGAAAATGCTAAAAATTGAAGCTGAGGAAAGTTGACCTGCAACATGACTGACATGGCAGCTGAGCTGACCTTCTCACTTATATTTGATCAACAATGAAAACATGGTGTCAATTCAGCAGACGCACTGAACAAATAAACAGTGTTTAATAATCCTGTATATTTGCCCTTAAACATAACATTTTCCAAACAGCTTAAATATTGTGTTATCTGTCTTTTATTCGAAATGCCTTTTAATTCTTTGTGTCGTGTTTGAAAATACGATGAAAACAACCCGAATTAGTGTGAACACGTGGTTTAAAATAAGCGCTACATGGCTGCTGTTGAAGGCAAAGTTGTGGGAACGTATCGATGGTCCGTTATCCTGCGTGATTGTGAGTCCACATCGACCTAGAACGCGCTGTGTGTGAGTGAAACCAGGTCCAGTATTATGTAAATCAGCGCGGTGGTGGTGGAGGTGGTGTGGCGGCTGCAGCGGAACCAGTTCGCCCGCTCGCTCCCTCCGTCTGTCTGTGGTTCATCCCCGAAACAAACCCCCCACTCCACGCTCTCTCTCTCTCTGTGTGTGTCTTTACACGAGAAGCGCACGCTCCGAATGCGTGTTTTGACCGTGTGAATTAGTAATTGCAATGCAGAGAATGGACTTAATCTGCGCGTCCACCGCAGAGCGTTAATCTACGGGCATGAGCAGCGCGCGTTCTAACGCCTCCCCCCACTCAGTTAGTTAAACCAGTGTTATTTTAAAGCGTCACGCATTTCAGAAGAAATAATAAAAAAAAACAAAAAAAACCCAGCCCTGGTCCTTAATGTCATGTTACAAACATGCTGTGTGTGTGTGTTGAGGTGCTTCTTCTCTCATTCACGCACAGCACAGAGCCGCAGCTGCCATCACTGCGTTCTGTGCTGTGCCTGGTTTGAGGTTTACAGAGACCGAGTTGAAAGTAGGTCGGGCTGGGCTTAAGCGGCTTAGCTACGTCAGGCTAAGCTGGGAGGAATTCATCCAAAGCTCTCTGCGGTAGGCGGGGGCCTAAACGAGGCTGGCCTAGTTAAGCCTGATTCTTATTGTGTGCAGCACAGCCTGTTTTTGTAGTGTGGCGTAGCTGAGAGTGCAGCCAGGAGTAGTGTATGATTCCATTGCACATGTTAGACACAGACTTAATGTTTGATATGGAGAAGAAGAGATGGCAAATGAGACATTTTTGGGACTAAGGTCAGTGGTAGTTTGATCACTGTGGAGCAAGAGGAGCCAGTTGTAGGAACAACAAAAGACAGGTGAAGAGCCTTCATACTGTGGTTAGTGAGGGCTGACCACAGTAAACCAGACTTGGTCAGCGTGAATCCGCAATGCTACGAGATGGCGTCCAGCTCCGTGTTTCTGTCCAGTATGGTGGGTAAGGCTCGCTCCTCCAACTTCACCCTCTCTGAAAAGCTGGACCTGTTGAAGCTGGTGCGACCCCACATCCGCATCTTGGAGGAGCACACCAACAAGCATGCGGTCATCGTGGACAAGAACAAGTGCTGGGATATCGTGGCTGAGCAGTACAATGCCCTGGGAGGTGACCGACCTCACCGGACCGCTCAGGGCCTCAGGACCCTCTACAAGAGGCTGAAGGAGTCAGCCAAGCAGGAAGTGATGCAGCGCAGACACGCGCAGCCAGAGTACAGAGCAAGCATCTCTGAGCCAACCAGGAGAATTATGGAGATGATCCCTCACCTGTTTCACCATGTGCCCATCCATGAAAAGGACCAGGCGCTGCGCAGGTACAGTACTTGAATCGACATTGTACAAACTGTCATTTGCTTGCAGCTGGTTGTTTGTTGTTGTTCTTGCATGTTTCTTTCCTGAGACTCGTGTTTTAAACTTGCTTACACTCTTGCCAGTCTGCCAGTGATACTAAGTCTTACTGTGAAACAGAAACAAAAGAAAAGCATTGAAACTTTTCCCAGCAACAGCACTGCAGCCAGCAAAGCTTTGATATTTTATTTTGGAAAATCTTTGAATTTCCTCTTGTCGACTGTAAAGCCATCCACATATGACACGTAAACATGATAGAGGCATTCAGTAAATGTAGTATAAACCCACTAATTTGACTTGTTTTTTTGTCCTCCTTCCCATTTGTAGATTAATATACAGCAAGCACAATTCTCCGATTGAGCATCCTGGCAGCAGCTCCTCTCTGGCTGGACTCCAGGATTACTCAGCAGCCATCCCAAATGCCCCCCATGAAATAGTGCAGCTGGACCCCGAAGATGATGTAAAACCACCGCCAGACCTCCCCATTCTTTCTATACACACAAGCCCAGGGCTGGATGGAGGCCAGGAGAGGGAGGGTGAGCAGGACTTGGGCAGTGTCCATGAGTATGAAGCGTCGCTGTCTCCCTCTCCCTCTCCTTCCTCTGTGAACGTCCCCCTCTCTACCTCGCCGCTGCCTTTACACCACGACCTCTTCCAAAGCGACATTTACCCCCACCACGAGTACAGTAACAGGTTTCGCCCGCTGCACCTAGCCAAAGAGGAGCACGAGCTAGTGTTGGCCAATCACAGGAAGGTTGCCCTGTACCTGGAGGAGAAAAGAGAGGGGCTGAAGAGGAAACAGGATCTGGAGGAGGAACTTCTGAAAGCCAAGATTAAAGTGGAGAAACTAAAGGCTGCCCGACTGAGACACGGACTGCCAGTTCCTCTATAACAAGCATTGCCATGCATGTTTGCTGACGGTGTCGAAATGACGGAGCTCCTTGATTAGAAATCAAACTCATCAGTTTTGTGTCTGAACGCTGTTTCTCAGCTTTGTTTTGGAAACACGGTGCCTCATAAAGACACTGAAATTCTGTTTGATATAGAAGGATAAGGCTTACTTGTGTTGCCGTCATTCCTTACGTAACTCGTCGGGGTCAGACCTCATTTATTATTCCACTACTTTTTTGACAGCAGAGGCAGCAGATTTGTAGATGCTCTTATTACTAACACTGTGATGGTTCAAAACAGGAACAATAACTCTTACAGTCCAGATTTTAGAAGGGAATATTTGTAGTTGTGCCTGTTTTTCTATACCTTACTGGTACGTTTATTGCCTGGATCCTCCACCAGTGTGTGTTTGTGAGAATGTTAGAATAGCATTAATGATCTTTATTATCTAAAATTGTCAGACGATTTATGACTCAAACTCTGATGAAATACTGGAGGGACAGGGAGTGTGAAAGTCTGCCTCGAAGATGTGACGGATTATGGCAGATTGTTTCATGCCTTATTGAACTGAAATCTGTTTGAATCAGATTTAGCCACATGTGATCAACTTAAATTGGCATTTTATAGTTTTACTGTTTGTAAAAGAGAAACACTTCAGTAGAGAGATTTTCAGCAGCTACAGGACTTTAGCACAAATGTAAACATTTTTAGGCCTTAAAGTATCATGTGAATGATCAGAAATTCTTCTCGGTTTCTGGATTAATCGCCAGTAGAGTGAACACGAGAAGGGAGATGTGTTTTTGTGATGTTTCTGTTATTTAATGCAACTACAGCATTGGTCGTGTTGTAATGTTGGAATATGAGCATTTCCACTTTCTTATTTCAATTTATATTTATATGTTTGTTTATTTCTATTAAAAATGTAACGTTGAATATTGTACTGGCATCCTCCCTTTTCTTGATTTGAACCTCTTTGTCTTATTTTTGTCTAAGAGTTAAGTAGCAAAGGATCACATGGAAGCCAACTGAACTCATTTGCTCTGTTGAATGATGCAGCAAGTGACTAAAACGTGCAGATCAGGCTTATTTGTTGACTAACTGAGGGTCACTGCTATTCAGGCATGTGAGTGTGAACAGAGGGAGACATACATCTGTTGAAAGGTCTATGGTGATGTATAGACTCAGGGCAACAGTGACATCTGCTGGTGGGTTGTGTCCAAGTTTATTCTGTTCTTCAGACTCACTCTTGTGCATCTTTTGTGTGACAGGAGTGAGTGATTCTTCTCGGTTGACTCCTGGGCCTCCTCAAACCCCACGGCCTTCTGCTGGAGCTGCAGGCGTGAACTCTGTCTGCAGTCAGGACGGAGTGAGTTACTTCAGCGTGATGTGGTGTAAAGCCAGTAAGAAGAAACACAAGAAGTGGGAGGGTGATGCCGTTCTGGTGACGAGAGGACGCACAGTCGCACTTAAAGACATGGAAGGAAAAGACATCGGCAAAGGTGGGTAATCTTTTATGTCTGACTGTATCATTTAATGGTTCTCTACACGACTGATCTTAGAACAAGTGTTGCTTTACAAGCTCTAACTAGCTAACTATTCCCACTGAAACCAGCTTGCCGTATACAAATAATCTTTCAGTCTCAAGAATCTCTTTCATCACCTCTATCCAGTTGTCAACTGTAGGTGGTTTGCTTTCTATGATGCTACAATCAATATTTTCAAAATATGTCTGTCATGCCTTCTAAAACCTTCTGTTGATCACCTAAATGAAGAGATGTACATTGGTTTGGGATTGGTTTGCTAAGGATATGTTGCATTTAATTTTTGGGCATCCTCAAAAAATCATGATGTGATTAAAAAATAGAGAGCGAGAGAGAGAAAGGGGACAGGACTGCAGCTAAACCAACTCTGTCTGTGTGTAGTATGTCGTTAAACATCGACCAGAATGGGAAATATGTGTGTGTTCTTGTATGGGTGTCTTTGTGGAGGACCAACAACTTGTTAAGCCTAAGGCAGTGAGTACATTTTTGGAAAGTGAGGACATTTCACCTGATCCTCATGTTCTCTCACCCCTTAAAATGGCTTTTTGTGGGTTAAGGCTAGGTTTTAGGGTTAGGGTTAGAATTGGGTTTTAGTTATGGTTTAGTTGTGATGGTTAAGGTTAGGGCAGGGGGCCGGAGAATCCATCAGGTCTATGAGGGTCCTCCTTACTATGAATGTTGCAGAAATATGTTTTTAATTTGTTTTGTATTTGAAATGATCGTGTTTTACTGTGGACTTTTATTCACAGTGAGTGAGATATTGTATGTTTTCTTTATGCACGTTTCTATGCAGGCAGTGGCTATAAGGTGTCTGTGTTGGCATCTCTTTGCGAGGGAGAGACGCTGATGATTGGTGGGAAGGAGGTGGAGGTGATGGGGGTCATTTCTGCTGAGGACTATGCCAAGGGACGCTGTTTTCAAGATGTCCAAATCGAGAAAGAGGAGCCGCCCACGGCTCCACCCAGCTCTCGCCGATTTGCATCCAAACCGTTCTGCCCTCCAATACAGGCAGGAAGAGCGGAGCATCCAGGAGTTAAACCAGGGCAGGAACAAACCATAAGACCTCGCCATGACCCTCAAGCTCCAGGTATGTAGACTTAGATAGATAAAAAGAAGGAGTACTTAGCAAAAGTCTTAGACCACCATTAAATTTGCTGTGTGTTGAAGAAATTCCAGAAAATGTGGAAAACATGTTTTTAGTGAGACCTTCACTTACACTCTGTTTTAAAAAAACTTTCATGTAGAAACATTGTTTATACACTATAATGTAAACCCTCAGGTGCTCTGGTGATGCCTCGACCCTCTGCCAACCACCAGTGGTCTAATAACAAGTCGGGGCTTCCTGTGGTCGATGTTGTCGTTGACCCACATCTGACCACTCACCTGAGACCCCACCAGAGGGATGGTCTGCTTTTCCTCTATGAGTGTGCTATGGGCATGAGGTAACATGAATAAACATGCAAATGCAAAAAACAAATTCATTTTAACCCTACAGATGTAAGCGCAATCATACCTTTATCCAGGATTTCCAAAAATATCGATGTGAAACTAAAATGTTGATGTGTTTGCGTCAGAGCTGTGGGTCGACACGGTGCTATCCTGGCTGATGAGATGGGTTTGGGGAAGACGCTCCAGAGCGTGGCGCTGTCCTGGACGTTGCTGAAGCAGGGGCCTTATGGTGGAAAACCAGCTGCTAAGCGTGTGTTGGTGGTGACACCTGGCAGCCTCGTGCAGAACTGGGGAGCAGAGTTTAACAAGTGGCTGGGCCGTGAGAGGATCAGTGTTTTCACTGTGGATCAGGTGAGGGGGAGGAGGGACAGAGATTCTAGTTTTGTGGATTTATGAACCCATCGATTATCTTCATCTGCTGGGTATAAAGTTACTCATGTAATTATTTTATTTTTTGACACATGCAGGACCACAGGATAGAGCAGTTTGTGTTATCTCCTCTGCACAGTGTTCTGGTGATCAGCTATGAGATGCTGCTGCGCTGCCTGGAGCAGGTTTGTTTGCCTCAAGTCTCACCCTTTTAAGCATGACTGATTTTTTTTTAAATGCACCAGGTAATAAAATGCTTTTATGTTTGATTTCAGGTACAAAAAGTAGAGTTTGGGCTTGTCATTTGTGATGAGGGTCACAGATTAAAGAACAGCAACATCAAGACGTCCTCTGCTCTCAGCAGCCTCAGCTGTAATCGCAGGGTCATCCTTACAGGTACACACTTTTTGCATGTTAGTTAAAACTGCCTTGTGAAACTTCAGGTTATTTTTGTTGACGTCATTATGCCTCTGTTCGATCTCTGTGATCAGAAATGATTTAAATGTTGGTGTGTATGAGGAGCGGAGTGCAAGAGACTTGATCCTGTAAAACTGCTGAATAAACAGGATTTTTGAGCTGTTGAATTCACCTCTGAAAATTTTTCTTGGCGCTGCTTTGTGATTTTAAGTCATACTCCAATGTGTTGCAGCCTTTTCACCTTAACATATCCGGTCCATCTGTGTTGATATAAAAGGATTCACTCCCTGTGTGCAGCATTGGAATAAGATTCCGATACAAGGAACAGGGAAAGAGATAACTGTGTGAAGTAATTTGACAATGGTTTGACTAGAATTGATATTTGTTTGTATTTAAAATGAATATTTTTTGTGTGTTTTGTAGGCACTCCAGTACAGAACGACCTGCAGGAGTTTTATGCTATCATAGAGTTTGTTAACCCAGGGATTCTTGGCTCATCAACTGGTTATAGAAAAGTGTATGAGGAACCCATTCTACGCTCCAGACAGCCGTCCTGCACTGAGGTAACACTCCTGTTTATTTCTCTTTGAATCTGCATCTGTTGTAAATCGAGATAATTCCACGTGACCTGATCCTTGTCTGCCAACAGGAGGAGAGAGTTTTGGGAGAAGAGCGAGCAGCGGAGCTCTCTCGTCTGACTGGCATGTTCATCCTGAGGCGTACGCAGGAGATCATCAACCGCTACCTGCCTCCTCGTCTGGACTGGACGTTGTTCTGTGACCTGTCCTTGCTGCAGCTAGAGCTTTACAGGCAGCTCCTGTGTCATCGAGTCTTCAGAGCCTGCATTCAGGGCTCCACACAAACTCACACACACCTGGCCTGCATCACTGCGCTGAAGAAGCTCTGTAACCACCCGGCTCTGCTCCACTCCACTGTCAAGGTTACATGTTTTTCTTTAGCACCATTTTCCCACACCATATTGATCCTAGTTAATTTCTTTACATTATAGTTCAAGGGTGTCCGCGGGGTCTTAAAAAGTATTAAAAGTTGAACAATCAATTTTGGGAAAATGAAGGCCCTTAAAAAGTCTTAATCACCATTTTATGAGGTGTTAAATTTGTCCATAGAGTTTGACTGCAAAAAGTATGCATGAATATATTTTCTTTCCTCCCCGCGTTTGTTAAATACAATGATGCGGGTCCACGTGCGTACATGCGACGTTACGCATCTTGCGAACGCACTCCTCCTGACGCGAAATAATATCTGAAATCACACGAAATAAACTCCAAAATCATCAAACGTGGGAAAAACTAAAAATATTTTGTAAGTTAAATATGTGTTGCTGATTACAGTACTACTTGAAGTGGCGATAAAGTCTCAAAATATTTTGAGAAGGTCTTGAAAAAGTCTTAAAAGGGTATTGAAATTAACTTCAGGATTCCTGCATGTACCCTGTAGTTATTTATTAAAAACTCAAGTATCAGTTCTGGCAGGAAGCCTTGTGGTGAGTTCTCGGAGGGTTGGCTGAATCTCAGTCATTGACTGTCAGAAATGTGTTGTCCTTGTTTTAGGAGAAAACTGACCGCAGGTCAGAGGAGAGCTCGATGTATGATGGGTTGGCAGAACTCTTTCCAGAATCCTACTCTTCAGGAGGATTCAACACAAGTGATTCTGGAAAGCTCCTTGTTCTTTCAGACCTGCTGGCTACCATCCATCAGCTCAGCCCTTCAGACAGGTATGTGACCCACACTTACATGGGTACAGTTTTATTTGTTTATATTTTGTGTCTGCAGCTTTGACGGTGTATCTGTGCCCCCTGCAGGGTGGTCGTAGTGTCCAACTACACTCGGACGCTTGACTTGCTCCAGGACTTGTGCGCGCGTGTGGGCTACACCTTCTGTCGACTAGACGGACACACACCTACCAACCAGAGACAGCGGCTGGTTGACGCTTTCAACAGCTCCTACTCTCAGAACTTTGTGTTTCTGCTGAGCTCTAAAGCAGGAGGAGTGGGGCTTAATCTCATCGGAGCTTCACATCTGGTGCTCTACGACATTGACTGGAACCCTGCCAATGATATTCAGGTAACACTCACACTCATTGATCACTCCTACGCTGTCAGGTTCTGTCAATTCCGTGTCAATCTTGTTTAGTGCAGTTTATTTGGTGGATGAGAATGCTGATATTTGAGACAAGCAAACTGAAACTTCCTGAAAAGGAGAGTCTGGTTGTTTGAGCTTCGGTGACTGTTAGGTTCCCCAGCCCTAATTAAATAACTGCACCACAATTAAATTAATTGCTGAATGTCAGCTGTAAATGGAGCAATTGCCTGCAAGCTGTGCTTTATGAACGATGATTATATGCCTCTAAATATTTGATAACCCCAGTAACAATGAGTCACATGATAATGATAGTGTACAGATTTTATATAAACAGTTTGTCATTCTAATCCACGTTCCTCATAAAAAATGAAACATAAATTGGGACCAGTTTGCTGTGAGTCAGTGTGACTTTTCTTTTCTTTTTTTACTTTGATCCAGACAAAATGATCTGACCTACAGATGTAAAAGACTTTTGCTAATTTCAGCACATCAGCCTTCAGAGTGTTTTTGATGATGGCGTTGTGCCAAAGGCATATTTGTGGTATGAACCAAATAAACCAGAGGAATGTTTTTTGGTCTTTTTATTTAGTATGTGCTACCTCACAATTTATATTGCATTTTTGGTTCTGCACTCCAATAAGAATTTCACTGTTGAAGTGCAACCTACTGACCCACGTGTCTGTCCACCAGGTGGTACTGTGTGCATGTGTGTTCTCCACCATTAAGCATTATTTTCTGCCTCCAGGCCATGGCTCGTGTGTGGAGAGATGGACAGAAGAAGACTGTGCACATCTATCGTCTCCTCACTGCAGGTCAGAACACACTAAACTCACCAAATGTGTCAGGAAATTCAGCAGACTGTGAATCAGACATTTGGACTGGGACAATATGACAATATTTCACAATTCACAATGTGGCTGAACTTGTTTTAACTATGTGGTTTAATATACAGTATGTTCAGGTTTATAAACAGAAACAAGTATTGCTGTATTGTTTTTTTTTATCTGTAAGCTTTCAGAAATGCATGTCCATATTTGTGCACATAAGGAACAGATGCTACAAAAACATTACTTACGAAAAACCTAGGAAAGTGTTGCAGAAACGTGCTGCTGCCAATACTGTGACAGAAGAGTGCAGTATTTTACTCACAGAAAAGATGCACACTGATGAGGTAACACTCTAGTCATTGTCAACATTGCTCACCTGTTTGGCCCAGAGATACTCTTTACTTTCTTTAGCAGACTCTATACCTACACAAACTACAAAAATCTGCTCACTACACACTGCTTTAGACATGGTGGGAAGAGTTGGTCACTGATTTTAACTTTCGGCACACGGGAGCAATCATAATGGCCAAGTGGAAGGGAATCGGTCAAAGGCTGGGGTGCTGCTGAGCGAGGTACCCTACCACCCCTTTTTTGTGTTTGTTCAATACTAGTTTGTTTAAAGATAACTAAATGCAAATAAAACAAATTGTAATTCTAAATTAATTAAATTCAGTCTACAGACCATTATAGGCAGTGGAGGGGGCTGCAGAATATCTTACTTCATGTTATAATACTTTACACTCAAACCCTTTAATGTCTTTATCGACAACATTTAAACACAGTGGTGTAAATAGGTCGAGCAAAGTCGGCTTTGATTTATTCCCAATAAGATGATTTTCTCTCACTCTCATCATCCGCCTCTTCCTCACAAATACTTCACACACTGCTGTAGTGAAATTAGATCAAGATGGAGCGAGAGATTCTTATTCTTATTATTTTATTTACTTTATGTTAATTATTTTGTTATTTGTTTCATTTTCTTCACACTCCAGACAAAAATTCCTCAGCTCCACTCTGATCGCATACCGTGGTATACAGTAGTCAATCAGAGTGGTACACATACCACAGTCATGATTATAATCTGTTCATTCACTGGCATAGAAGAATAATGAATGAAAAATCTCACATGTAGTGCCTTTTTGGGGATTGTGTTTCTCCTTCACAGGAACTATTGAGGAGCGCATATTCCAGAGACAAGTGTCCAAACAGGGGCTTTCTGGGACTGTGGTCGACCTGGGCAAAGGGGCGGAGCACACCAGCTTCTCCACCAATGACCTGCGAGATCTTTTCAGCCTGACGGACACTCCCTCTCTAACTCACGACCTGCTGAACTGCAGCTGCAGCATGGATGGATCAGTCCCAGGTCAGCATGTTAAACGTGTGCCGCACACTGGGACTGGTTGTCTCCAGTCAGCTCGCTCACTTATGTCTTTATTTTCAGTTATCGTAGAGGAGGAGGAGGAGCAGGTCAGTGATCGGCCGTGCCAGCTCGGTCGTCAAGGTGACCGCGGAGGAGCGGTGGCGCCGAAGCATCTCAGTATGTCCGAGCTGATGAAGTGGAGACATTTCTCTGGTGACACTCACACCTTCTCAGACCCCTACCTCGACCAGGCACGTGACCACATCACATTTGCTTTCCAGACCACCATTTCTCACACAGTTTGATCGATACAGACTTGATTACACTTAAGATGACTCACACACACACACACACACACACGCACACATGTTCGTCCTCTGCCTTTCTGAGCGTTCTTTGTCTGTAGCATAGTTACAACACATGACGACACACTCAACATGTTCAGCAACTTGCCAACAATAGTCTCCAACTGTTTTTAATGACGATGCTTGTGAAATTCTGTATTTTGTCTTGGGGCCACTTCATATTTATTTATTCAAAGAAATTGTACGATTTTATTAAATAAATGACATTCGAAAGGAATGCAAGTAAGACAAAAAAAACCAGTAAAAATGTCCGTTATTGAATTAATTGAGCACATTAGATGCAAGTGCGTGTGTACATAAGCATGGACGTGAGTCACTTTCATGTCCATCAAGAGTAATAATTTCTGAGTCACTGTGAGGATATGTTGTGTTAACACAGAGCCTGGGTGCTATGGAGAAAAACGTGTTAACAGTCATTCATACAACTGCAGTTCATGGCTGTCTGCGCAGAATAGAGGCAAACAAGGCAGAGCGTGTTTCGCCTGAATTTTTGGTGGGTTTTAGACGTGGGACATCTGTGGTCGTCTTTGTTGTGTAATAACTGGGTCTCTGGATGTTGAATGTACCCTGATGCATGTAACAGTTGAAGGGCTGCAACCTTTCAGGGGGTGTGAAGTGCATTGGAAACAGTGCTGTGGTTATGCAAACACCTGAATTCAATTTATTGATGCCGGTACTTTTAGAGTGAGCTGCACATGGACATAGCACTGCCTCGGTCTAGGTGCTAATGTCTGCATTGAAATATACTCACTACTCCCTAGTACATACGGCTGAACAATGTGCTGAAAAATCTGATCTTTTTGCACTTTTCTTATATCTTTTTCAAGTCCAGCCGTACTTCAGTATTCAGTTTTAGATTTAAGATATGAATGGTTTCCAATTTTTCTTTATATTGGAACATGGAACAATCAAAAATGTAACCATACAATTAGTATATACAAGTATATTGATCTAATAATCGATATTACAAGTGAAGAGATCTAAAAACTGATTACAATTCCTCCTCAGAAGGAAATAAATGCCATGGTGGCCCACTGCACAAACACACTCAATCGCAAATCTCATGGTTGAAATGGATTCATAAACAAAGAAAAGTTGTTTTAATCCACCAACTGACTGGCAGGTTAACCCTGGAGCGACTCGCATCGCTGAAACCTGCAATACCTTAACCTTAAAAAACAAAGTCCATGACAATAAAGAGACTGAAACCAGTAGCAACTGTCACCAAGCAACTTACTTATAGCTATGACCCTGGCCCCGGCTTTAGAAAAACCTACTGTTTGTTTCAGAGTAATCACTTTCTGAGTCACAACCATTTGCTGTTGGTATGGGACACGTGCCTGACAGACAAGCGTCACTTGTCCAAGCAGGGTATTGATTCGAATCACTTCACCAACAGTCTCGGTGGCCATGTGACAGTGGATGCATGAGGTGGAATTTGTCAGTCTTTCCTTGCAAAGCTGCTCGCGGGCTGCCCTGCCAATATCCCTCTTTTAAAGCCCGCTAGCTCAAAGACCAGACGTTGGGATTGAATGAAGGACTTTCTACTGCTGGTTTATTCTCTGCATGTATTGTAGCTGGTGAGACATCTGGTATTAACCCTTAACTCGTTCATTCAGTGTGAGAATCATTGATGCTTTTCGCTGTGTGTTGTTGGAGCAAACGGAGGCATCGATACTGACGGGGCTGTACTTCGCAGCTGTTTCTGTGCTGCAGGACTTTGACATGTTGACTCTAGGTGTGATCGCACTAGACTGGATCCACTTTATTGTCGGCAGACTAATCTAGATGAAACGGGTAGGCTGGCAGAGAGGAAAGCTGTGGCCTGGTCTGTTTTATGTCAACATGTGACATGTGATGTTCAACAAGAGGTGGAATCTTCTGCAGCACTGACATGAAGATATGTGGTATGGATTTATGGCTGTAGCACAAATGTTTGTTTAAAATGTAGAGTGTACATTTGAAATATCAATGACTGTTACATTCAAACATTGTCAAATGAGCTGCAACAAGCACCCCCTCTCAGCTGAAGAACACATTGTTTCTGTTCAAAGACCAAACAAACACAAAATAATGACATAAGCGACAAAAGTTACGCACTGCAGCTTTAACAGAGACCGTGTACAGATATTTTCATTTCAGACCATTTCAGCAACAGACAACAACATTGACTACTTCACAACATGACGACCAAACAGAGGCAGTATAATAACAAACAGTCGACAACAAACACAAAAATCACTAAAAGCTATGTGCTTCAGCGTTGAGCAAAAGTAGAAATAAAAGAGGTCACTCTTCAACTCTGCAACCACCTCCTGTCATCAACACCCTGCCAATCTGCAGCCAGCCAGACCACAACAACACCACCACCCCCATCCACCCATCCACTCCTCCACACCCTGGTCCGGCTCCAGCACTTAACAAGGATTTAATGTCTCCCAATCATCTGTCAGCAAAGACCAGATCAGAGCGGTAATACAGAGCAGCAGGTCCCGGTCCCTGATTCCAACGTCCTGAAATAACAACAGCAGTAAAAGCGTAATCCCACATTTACTGTAATAACTCTCCATTTCTCAGTCTCTCACACACACACACACACACACACATGCACACAGTGCTTACTAAAATGAAAACCTCTCTGAGTGAGGACATGATGTGATGCAGGGTCTCTGTGTACATTGCGAGATGAGTTATTCACAACAACTGCAGGTTTCCATCACGTGAACGATATACTGCTCTCTGACACGAGCTGCCTCACAGTATACGGATCAGTCATAATAGACATCGTTTTATTTGATAAACAATATGATGTGTTGATTTACTGTGCAAATGGTGAATGGTCTGTATTTTATAGCACTTTTCTAGTCTCGATGACCACTCAAAGCTGCTTTACACTACAGTTTTTTGCCATTCATGCGCTGCCGGTATCAGCTGTCAGGAGCATCGTGTGGTCAAGTGTGAAAGACGACTCACTCTTCTACTTGGTTATGGGTCTTTCTACCCAGAGGAATGATATCTTGCCTCGTGATCGAAGGGTTCACTGGTTCGAGTTCCTGCCAGGTCAAGGGCAATCGCTGTGCATTGTGGGAAATGTAGTTTATGGTCAACACACTCCTTAAAGCAGCATAGACCTATTTTAACACAGATTTTTAAGACCAATGAATCACTCGCGGCCCACATTGAATGACGTGGCGGGCCACATCTGGCCCCCGGGCCTTGAGTTTAACACGTGTTCTAAATTGATCCTGGCTACAGTGGGGTGGGGGGGGGGGTCACCTCAAGTTCCAAGTTAGAGGGTTCTGCCAGGAAGAGCATAAAAACACCTCTGTCAAATCAAATGTGCAGATCTGCTGTGGGTCACAGCTAGAGCTGTGACTAACGATTATTTTTGTAATCGATTCATCTGACGATTATTTTCTCGGTTAATATTTGGTCCAGAAAATGTAAAAAAAAACCTTGATCAGTGTTTGTCAAACCGGGAAATTATGATCTTATTGAATGTCTTGTCCACAAACCAAAAGGATTCAGTTTGAATTATTTCTTTGTTGTTTGATGTGGAGCAAAGAAAAGTAGAAAATATTCACAGTTAAGACGTTGAAACAATCAGAAATCTTGTTTTAATAATGAGAAAAGCTTCAAACCGATTAATCGATTATCAAAAGAGCTGACGATTAATTTAGTAATGATTAATAATCGATTAATTGTTTCGGCTCTAGTCACAGCTGAAAGACAAAACAAGTACATGTACTGTGTGGATGGCTGCAAATAAGTATTTTCATTACCGGTTTAATGATCAATGTCATGGATAACAGTGTCACTGTTTGAGTCATAAAATGTTCCGAACAGGTGAAAATGTGGCTGAGTGTTTTCAGACCTCACAGTGACGACAAGAACAGCCTCACATGGGAGTTATTGGAAATCGAAAGTGTCGTGATGGGCGAAAGAAATGAAAGAAATCGTCATCCCCGATCCCCTGGTCCAGCTCATGTTCACCACCACAGTAAACAGCGATGATGATGATGATGATGCTCCTCTTGTGTGGCCCTCCCTCAATCCTTCCTCCTCTGTCTATAAAGCTCAGGGAATCCCCATTATCATCAGAATACCGGAGACTTTTATGAGACCCAGCCACCAGAGACCTGCTCCTCCAGGATCATACATTTGTTTGATTTATTTATCTTACATTCTCCTCTTCCAGATGTGGAGTTCAAACTAACTTTTCCGACTTTACAGAAACGCGTCACTTGTTTTCAGTGTGTAACCCGACCGCGTTCCGTCAGTTCAGTCAGTTCAGTCCGTTACGCATCTCTTTCTTTTTTGGCACCATGATGTCCACGGTGCGCCGGCACAGCCTCCGCCTGCAGACAGAGCTGCACCGCTGGAGCATCTGCGACCCGGGCAGCAACCTGCTCCCGGATAACCTCCTGGCTCGGGTCCCCGCCTGCATCGCCCGCTCCAAGTCCTGCACCAGCTCCGCGGGAGAGTCGGACGATAGCCGCGGCAGCTGGTCCTCCTCCTCAGACTCGGTCATCTCCACAGACTCCGCCGGGGAAGCGCTGGAACCCGGGAGACCGTACCGCGTGGTGCTGTTGGGGGCCAACGGAGTTGGGAAGACGGCGTTCGCCCGGATCTTCGCCGGGGCGGAGGACAGCATGGACACCGATGAGTGCGAGCTGTGTGGAGGTGAGGGGAAAAAAGCTTCTACCTTCACTGAGTGAAACATAGCTGATAAACAGTTTGTTTTAGTTTTATAATGGATGCTGATTTTGTGTACAATTTATATAATAACACTCAACTTACATTCATTTCTGACTATTTCATGTGATAAAACTAATTCTAATCTATCATTAAGTTCAAAACTATTATTTAAATATGGAAATGTCTTGATTAAAAATGTAAAATGTCTCATAATGTTTTTATGCACAATTTCAGATGAAACATGGGAAAAGATGATTGAGGTGGACGGAGAGTCTGCCACTGTAACTCTGCTGGACACGTGTGATACAGAGGTGAGACCCCCCCCCCAAAAAATCTATTATAACAAGAGGTAGACGGATAGATGTACTTAATTTATCACAAAACTGGGAAATTCTTTCTGCACAAAGAAGAAACTATACAAACATAAGTAAGAATAAAATGTATAAATCACTAAAATATGAGATTACAATTCACCACTGTACAAAAACTAAGGACCAGAGGACGTGTACATTACTCTGACTGTCTGCATATACAGTATAAAGCTGTTTTCTTCTGTTTAAAACTGTGTGTGTGTGTGTTTTTCAGACTGGCACTGAATGGTCTCAGGAGTGCCACATGCAGACAGGCGACGCCTTCCTGCTGCTGTACTCCATAACTGACCGCGCGTCGTTCCTGCGAGCGTCTGAGCTCCGGATCAACCTGCGCCGCTTCCGTCCGGCTCAGCACACGCCGATCATCCTGGTGGGGAACAAGTGTGACCTTGTGCGACGTCGAGAGGTGTCGGTCACTGGTAAGGACAAAGCAATGATCCCTTTTTGTGTTTGTGTCATGAAATCTTGTGTGTCTATGTTTTTTTTTTTTCATGCACGTGCAAACCCTGACCTTTGACTCTCTGCCTCAGACGGCCGCGCCTGTGCTGCTGTGTTTGACTGCAAGTTTATCGAAACCTCCGCCGCCATGCAGCACAACGTGTGGGAGGCCTTCCACGGCATGGTGCGACAGCTGCGTCTGCGGCGAGACTCCAAAGAAGCCAACAAACGCCGCAGGCACACGAAGTACAACGCGCGCCGCGAGAGCCTCCCTACAAGGGCCAAGCGTTTCCTCGACAAGGTGGTAGCGAAGAACAACCCCAGCGTGGCGTTTTGGCTGAAATCTAAGTCCTGCCATGACCTGTCGGTCCTGTGAAGAGCTGGTGAACGGTCACGAGTGTTTGAATTCGTGGACGTGAGCTGGAGGGGACGCCTGCTTCTACAGGGCTTAACGCTGGGTGATTTAAACCCAGACCTCACCGTGTCCACATGCAGCCTCAGCACAGCAAAGACGTTGTGGAGGAGAGGTGGTGCACACGTCTCTGTGTGGCTACGATGACTGAGCGCAGTCGATCAGACTTTGAGACAATTGTCTGTCATGAAGACTTGGAGGGTGTTGATAAACTGACACAGTTTGAAACAAAGACATTATTATTATTATTATTATTGTTTTATCCCTCCTGCCGTATTTGTCCATCCGATTGTCTCAGCGCTAAGTGGTTTTTGTCTCTATTTGTTTTTTAATATATATAATGACCAATGAGTTGCTACTTTGACGTTATTTATATAATGTATTATGTATTTTGCATTCGTTGTCAATAAATCCCAGAATGAAAATGTATTGTATTTTGCTACTTGGACTAGTTTAATTGTTGCTCGATGAAATAAAGTGACATCATCGTGACCTTTTTTCTGTTTGATTCCCTCTCTACACTGGCTAATTAGATATAACCGTGGATGACTCAGCTTTGTCACAAAAGAGGACGCAGTCGTACAAACACAGAAATGAAGTGCAGCAGCGCAACCGATCTGATAGGAGATGAGTCATGAGGTGACGGCGACACTGCAAACTCAATGAGTCCTCTTTGTGTGAACTAGTTTTTGCTGCCTCTCTGGGACATTTTCTGGTGCAAACACTGACCTTGGCAGGACCAGTAGCCCTAGTGGGGCCCAAATCCTGGTCCTTAAGAGGCAGAAAGTAGGTTTAAAGTTTGAGGTAAGTTATTATTTGTTGTAAGTTGTTATTGTTCTTGGTGTTTCACAGCCAGTATAGTTGCCTTGTCTTCTTTCCCTTACCTTAACCTTCACCCTTTGTGTTTACATTAAGGTTAGGGAGAGACATCAACTGGTTAAGGTTGAGGTTAGTGTGTCCAAATAAATGAAAGTCGCTGCAGTATTCTTACAAGAGCAACTGTGTGAGAGAGAGAGTGACACTGAACAAATCCATCACCAGACAAATATTCATTGTCAAAGTGGCCAAAAGGAAGAAAATGTGTTGCCAAGGTAACATTCAGAGCAGCCTGGGGAGCAAGTGTGTGTTTGTTGTGGAGCGTTATGCAGATGGTCAACGTTGGACAGACGATGTCTCTTTGCTCTTTCTCTCTCTCTGCCTGCAGCCTGTATGTTTGTGTGTTCATTTATATGGACCCCTGCTTTACATCATGGACTCACTTCCCTCACAATGAACAGCTGAATTCGCTGAGTAGTCAGCGCTGCAGTCACAGGCTCCTGTGAAACAGTGACTCATTCGCAGCCTGTTTCTCGACAATCTCGGATTTGCTGTGCTGTTTTCGATAGCAGTCTATAGCTTTTGCACCTCACTTCTCTCAGCGCGGAGGCTAATCCCACTTTATGTGCGTTTAAATCATAATAGTATGTACAAAAATCTCAAGGAGCTCAGCCAGTGTGACCTTCACATTCTTTTCACCAATGACCTTTTCCTGTGATTGCTCATTTTGTCCTGGCAGCAAGTTCTTAGAAGAACTTGTTCCACTCATGGAGGTCACTGTGTTCACGGGAACCTTCGGTGAATGAACCTTGAGGTGAACGTCCTTATATGGGCAGGCGTGTTCCTCAAAATCATGACCGATTAATTGGACTCACCGCAGGTTAGCGCCGGTCGAGGTGCGGAGACATCTTTAAGACGATCAAGAGGAATATGACACACGAAAGTAACTTACATGATGCCACAGTTTTTACCTTTAAAATAATTCAAATGGAGCAGCAGCATGAGTAACATTTCAAACAAGTGTAAGGTTACATTTCTGTTGGTGCCGGATTACTTGGTTGCCGTAGGGCAGGGGCGTCAAACTTATTTTCACTGAGGGCCACATCGGCATAATTGTTAGCTTCAAAGGGCCAGATGTAACTGTCATAGAGAATAAATGTAACTAAATGTAACCAGATATTATGTAAAATAAAGCTAACTACTCCGTAACATATTGATAAATAACTTTCTGCATTTATTACTTATTCAAGTTACACATATGACGCATTATAGATGTAACCTGGTCCGCGATGGTGATGCCGTCACTTTGCGGGTAACGCAATCGCCATGCATTGTGGGAAATGTAGTTTATGGTCAAGGCACGCCTTAAAGCAGCATAGACCTATTTTAACACAGATTTTTAAGACCAATTAATCACTCGCGGGGCCACATAAACTGACGTGGCGGGGCCACATCTGGCCCCCGGGGCCTCGAGTTTGACGTAGTGTGCCGTAGGGCAAAGGGCCCATTTGCAGTGACACAGGTTTGATTGATGGTCCTGTCCAATAAAGACAAAGGACACTTTCTGATAATGATAAGCATTATTACTTTACATGCTTTTTCGAGGTGACAAAGTTGATCAAAAACCAAGATCATGAGCTGGAATCAAAGCAGCTGTTTATTTTCACGTGTGTGTGTGTGTGCTTTGACCTGATGACCCCCCCCCCATAGCTTTGCATTATTATGAGGCAATGAATTGTCAGTGTGATCTGTTAGTTCTATTGTCTACACACCCACACACACACACACACACACACAGCTCCTTATCACACTCAGCAACTAATGGAAAATCTGCCAGGAAGCACTGCTTAGGTGCAGAGGTCAAAGTCTGAACCAAAATTCGAAGCTTAGATGCCGAGCAACACATTTCCAGAGACATACGCTTGCTTTGTTTCAAATGTTATATACTTGTTTCCTAATTCAAACGCACATGCAGTCGACAGAAAGCAAATCTCCTGTGATACGGTGAAATTCCCCCCCAGCCGAAAACAAATAATACACAAAATCGGGCGATCAATTAAATAGTGTCTGAGGAATTGTGTTAAAATCATTCATCGGAAATGAGTAATAATGGATTTATCTTTTTATGATACTGTATGTATCACTGACTAATTCTTCCTGTCTCCTTCACAGCAGTCAACTTCTCACCCATTGGCTAAACTCCCCGTGAAGGCAGGGTGATTAGACAATCATTAGAGACAATAAAACATTGCTGGTTAGCTCTGGGTTAACGTTTGACAAACAGGATGTGCTGCTCAGATCACTCTGTGGAGTCACCTATACTTGATCTCCCCAGGAAGGTAAGTGGACACGCTCTCTCTTGGCTCTCTGTCTTGGATTTTCTTTTTAGGTATTTGGAGATTTATGTTTGTTGTTGTGTTTGAGAGTGGGACACAAACTGGACTGCATTTGCTGATCCTCACAGTTGGATGTTTTTAAAAAAAATGTTTTTTTGAAGGAGTGCTGTGATCTTGATTTGACTTTGGCCAGGCCATTTGTTGGCCGAGTGTCAGCATTTCTGACAATCAACCACTGGCTTTTTTTCTTTTTGGTTGATCTTGTCGCCAGACACTAGTGGAAAATCACTAGGACACTCGATTTGACTTAAGAGAAGCTGAATTCAAAACTGAAAGTCGGCAGTTGAGAAAGAGAGGGCCTGCAGTGCCCGAATCATTGTGTCATTCACCTCCATCAATCCTTTTGTTGGACAAACCGCAAATTATTCAATGTACAAATTATCTTCCATATCGGACGTCAGTTACTTCATCGTAAGTCGACGTTAGTCACTTGCCAACGCTGCACCTCTTTCAGCTAACGCAGAGTTTTTCCAACTAAAATACTGACAAACGATCGTGGAAAAACATGAAATGTAGTTGTGCGTTCTGCTCAGAGGGGAGTGTCAGGCGGTGAGATTAAGTGTCAGGTCGTGTGCAGTGCAACAAAAAGGTCATTACCTTCAACTCAATGTCACCTTCACTCTCCCGTCTGACTTCAGCCCTCACTCTCTCTCTCTCACACACACACCTGTACAAACATGTACGTGCTCCTCATATACATGTTTCAATTGATTATTTTACAATGTCACCTATGAATGAAGATATGAATGAATATCAATCTTTTTCTGTTGTTGTTATCCGAAGCCTTGAAGATCATTCTTACAGTACCCTATACAGTAAAGATGTGTATATATATATATTTATGTGTGTGTGTGTGTGACAGAAAAAATCTAAAATCTACACACACACACACACACATATATTCCCTAACCCTATACCCAACAACACTTGTAGATATAATGTATTCCCTAGCCCTTTACCCTAATCTTAACCATCACAACTGAACCCTTAACCTAACCCTAACCCTAAAAACTGGCAAATGTCCTTGCATCGTATGGTTTTTAAGTTTTGTTCCTCACATACAAGCATGGACACACCCATATTTTCAGAAAGGGCATGCAAAGACATACCTAACCCAAAGCTTAACCATCACAACTAAACGTCCTAACCCAAATATAAGATACTTTCCGACTCTTACAATTAAGCCAGGTATTAATCCATAAAGGATTTTGGCTGATCCTCACATTCTCAAAATGTCCTTGCTTACTATGTTTTTTTGGTATTAATACACACATAATATGTGTGTTCCCTTTAAATTCCTTGCGCTACACACTAGACTAACCTTTGGGCTCACGGGTCATAGTCACACTCACTGGAATAGGAAGTGTAACACGTTAATGTAATAATGTGAGATTGTAAAGCTCCTCTCTCAGCCTGGTCGTGTGGGCGGAGCCACACTTATGTGTGGGCTCAAAGTATGAGGACAGAGAGTAGATAGCACACACACGTGTGTTAACTATTTTCCTCCTTGTGTAATGTTTTTTTTTTTTCTTCACAATTTTGTCAGAACATGTTGGTTCTTCCCTGCAGTATGAATATTTGTGTTATGTAAATGTTTGTGATTTACACCCTCCTCTTCATGTCGCCTTTCTGCCTCCTCCCGTCTTTTCACATCCTCCGTCCATCTCCTCGTCGTCCTGCTCCTTCTCCGCCTTCCCAGACTGTGATCATGACATCCACGGTGCATCTGTTGTTGCTCCCGCTCCTGCTCAGCGCTGTGAGTAGCACTGCCAACTGTCACTGCAGCCCTTCGATGCACATTTGTATTAATGCTCATATGCGTGAACCTGCTAAAAGGTCTGTGAAACAGTTTGTGTGGATTGTGTGGATGAATCCCCTTTGGTAACTCATTTAAAATGCTAAACCAAAGTGACAAAGTTTCTGCGTCTGTAGACTTTGCTCTTGTGTCCCTCAGCGGAACATAAGAACGTCTCCACTTGTCCAGTAAATGTGGTTCAATAAATAACTGCCCCTTTAAAACCTGACCACAGCAAAAAAAACAAAAAAAAACGAGAAAAGTGGGCGTCAGTGAGAGAAGTTCCATTTTCTCTTTGCCTCTGCTGTATTCAGCGACCTTTGACCTTTGTTTCTGTGCTGTGATAGGCTGCTGGGAAGGATCTGGAGGAGAAGAAGGGCCCGTTTGAGGACACCATGCTGGATGTGCCAGAGGGAACGCCAGTGCCATATCCCATGTACCAGGTACTACACATGCAAGCAGCATTCTTTTGTTTGTTTGTTTTACAAAAAAAAAAAAAAAATCTTTTTTTTCACGGACTCCACATTCTCAAAATAAGATAAGATAAGAGAATCCATAGTTTGTCCCACATGGTTACAGCAGCCAATCACAACAAGGTAGAAAAGTAGAGATAAGGTAAGGAAATAAAGACTATTAAATAAATATGTGCAAGAACAAAAACAAATGAAAACAAGATAAACGACAAAAATAATGAGTAGTGACATAATACTCACTACCTTAAATAATTACTCACAATCTATACTGTTTTACTCATACAGTACTCATTAATACACATAATGAGAAACGTTTGTCAAAATGATGTCAACAAAAAGATAAATATCTTATGTTTAAAGTAGTAAGTTGTTTTATTTTTTTTTAGATAGTAAGTCAATAGATTATTCAAATTACATTGAGTTATTTTGTTATTATTTTCAGATATGAAGCCATTACTTTGAATAAATATATACTCAGTATACTCATTTGCAGATTACCAGTTTCTTGTACTTCATACTTTGCCTTCATGGCAGTTTAAAGTGGGGTAGTTGACTTTTTATGGAACTTGCTTTACCCGAATAATTTGCTATTATTTTTCAAATTATGACTGTATGTTTAACACGTTTGACAAATATTTTTTTTTTAAATAAAACCCCCTTAAGAAATGAGTATGTTTGGATTATTTGTTTAATAGGTATAAATAAAGTGCTTAACAAGAAAATGTAAAATATGAGTGTTTTCTTCTCCCTCTCATCTCCACAGTTCCAAATGACCCATCCAGGTGTAAATAACTTCAGGCTGAGTGGAGAAGAAAAGGATGTCATTAAAATGTCAAACGATGGTTGGCTGTACCTGGAGAAGCCTCTGGACTGGTCCAAAGAAGACAATTACATCATCAAGGTAATGTGGCGTTCTGTCGTCTTGCACATAAACAAGCTTGGAGTTGACACCCACTGCTGCCACCAATGACTCTTGTGTGAATGTGACCAGGTGGAGGCACTGGCAGGTGAAGAAGTGGTGGATGGGCCAATTTTTGTGACCATCAATGTTTTGGACGTCAACAACAACGCTCCGGCATTCAACCAGAGTTACTACACAGCGCTTATTAGAGAAAACAGTGCAGCAGGTATGTGTGTGTGTGTCTGTGTGTGTGTGTGTGTGAATACAGTATAACGTTTGGGGTCACCTATACAATTTTTTGTATTTTCCATTAAAAGTCACACTTTTATTCATCAAAAGAGTTGCAATATGAATAGAAAACATAGTCAAGACATTGACAAGATTAGAAATAATGATTTTTATTCAAAATAATAATTTTGCCCTTTCGTCAAAGAACCAGCAAAACTGCTAACATCATTGCACAAGGGTTTTCTAATCATCCAATAGTCTTCTAACGCGATTAGCAAACACAATGTACCATTAGAACACTGGAAATGGGCCTCTATACACTTATGTACATATTCTATTAAAAACCAGATGTTTGCAGCTAGAATAGTCGTTTACCACATTAACAATGTATAGAGTGTATTTATGATTCATTTAATGTTATATTCATTGAAAAAAAGTGCTTTTCCTTCAAAAATAAGGACATTTCTAAATGATCCCAAACTTTTGATTGGTAGATATATATATATAGAGTATATACCTAAATCCGTAAAATACATATTGTTATGTTGCACATTTTCACCTTTGGACTGCATAATGTATAATGTAACATCCATTAAGGGAAACCACTGTGTCTACAATCAAAGAGTGTTATGACTAAGTGTACCCTTCATCTTTTGAAGTAACAATTCAAATGTGACATTTTGGGTTTGAATATTTCACTCACAACAAACAAGAATGCAAATACAGAATGTATATGTGATTGTGTATCAATATCAATGTCAAATAAGATAAATTGCCCACTTCTAAAGGCACTGAAGGGAAAAGTAAAGAGGAAAATGTTTTGTTTTTCTATTTGTTCTCCAGTCATCTCAGATTTCCGCTGCTCTGTTTGACCCCCATCCAAAATCCAATAAACCTTCAAATCCATTCCATCTGTTAATCCAGGTGTTCCGTTTACCCGTGTGTTTGCATCGGATCTGGACGACACCGAGACTCCTAATGCTCACCTCAGATACAGCCTGTTCAACCAGCTCCCCAACGTAAAAAACATCATCCTGTTCCAGATCAACCCCAACACTGGAGAGATCTCCCCCACAGAAGAAGGTGCCACACACACACACACACACACACACACACACACACACACACACACACACATTACAAATATCTACCTCATGAATGACATATACAAAGAACTACTGGGTGCAGTACCATAAACTATATGCAGGTGGAGCCCCAGAGCAAAAAGGGCTGGAAAACTTTTTCGATTTTTTTTTTTTTTTTTTTTGTAATTTTTGGTCCAAAATGTTACAAAAAACGTGAAACTATACTATGTCGAACAAAATGTAAAAAAAAATTTAACCAAACATTTTGGTCCAAAATTTGCCAAAAACGTCATACTATACTATGTCATCCAAAATTTGAAAAAAAAAATGTACTCAAAATTTTTGGTCCAAAATTTGACAAAAACGTCGTCCAAAATTAAAAAATAAAAATTGACCAAAATGTTTTTTTTAAATTGACCAAATTTAAAAAAAAAAAATTGCTCAAAAATTTCTGGTCCAAAATTTGACAAAAACGTCATACTATATTATGTCGTCCAACATTTTTTTTTTTTTTTTTTTTTCTTTTTTACAAATTGAGTATAGCATGTTATAGCAACCTCAGGAAGTGATTTCAATGAAAACAAAGTGAGGTCCGGCCAAAATGTCCTCACTTCGTAAAAATGTCCTCACTTTGTTAGTTAAAAACCCTCACTGGTCCTCAGTATGTCGCAAGTACAAGAACACGCACACACACACACACACACACATACAAATGAATCCAGACACAGAAAATTGGTAAAATATATAATCTGTCCAGCTCTGCCTGTAATCTGACTATATAGTGACACTCTAAATCCAGATTAAACAGCTCATCTTGTGTGCTCAAGATTAACACTGGCCGGAGGCAGATTGCCTAATGTGTCGCGTGATGTCGATCACTGATTACTTTGAGTGAGAGCGATGCATGTGAGTGAATGTGAAGACATTCATCCTCACATCTGTGCTCTGAAAGTCTACAGGTTTTCCGAGAGGAGCAGAGAGAATAGAACGTGTGGGAAATGGAGTTTGTGGAAATAATGACGTTTGATTCCTGTTTGTCTTTGAACAGGGACAAAGATGCTAAAGGCCAGAGAAGGCATCAGGTATGGCAGGGGAGAAGATCGGAGCCTCGACTCACTGAAGACAAAGTTTAACGAATACTGTCCTGAGCCGAAGATTCCCTTTGAAGAAAACCCTTTCTTCACCTGTGTGGAGAGAGCAGGTTTGTCTCTCTGTCTGTCCTTCTACCTTTTGGATACACTTAGGGCCAATTCCAATTCCTATCTTAACCCTTAATCTTAACCCTCAAGCTCGACCCTTGATCTTAACTGGTCCTCAAAACCAAGTGTTGAGGGTTATTTTGTCACTTAGAAATGGGACACCCCTTAAATGCAGATACGTCTTCAGACTGTGGGGGGCAGAATAACGCGAAAAAGCTGCGTCCAGTCTGTCAACTCCAAAAAAGAAGAAGAAGAAGAACACATTTACGTCAGGATTATTTATTATCCGTGATCCGTTGTCAGTCAAGTTCTTAGGTTGTCAGTTAGTTATAAGATGATACTCATACAAATACCACAACCACGGACATATTCAGCTGACAGTTACCACACACCACGACTTATTGAAAAGTAAACGACAGCAAATGATCGCTTGTCCGTACCGGCCGAAAAAAGATCGTAAAATAAAAATAAATGTTACGCAACAATGACGTCAGTAATCCATAATATGGGCCTAAACTAAGATAATACAATGGTTTTCATAATTCTTATATCTCTATTAACAAAGAAAATACTTAATTTGTAGCGTACTCTTTATGCTGCTTTCGGCGCCGTCTTTGTTTTGTCAAAACACGCAATGCATTCTGGGTAGCCCTTGCTCCCAAGGGTGGTCTCAGAAAATCTCAATATTGAGGGCGATACAGCCCTTAAACTTGCCCCTCAACTTAATTTTTCTGAGATTCGGGACAGCACTTGCACTAGAGGGAGCGCGCATTTTTGAGATTGAGGGTTAAGATTGAGGTTGAAGCAAAGAATTGGAATTCACTACTTCTTTAGGATTCTCTTTGATTCTTTAGGAAACTATTGAGAGGTCGCTCATTCTCCCACAGTGTCAATACTCTTACTCTGTTTCCAAACCACCACCAAAATAGAATCAATTCTTCCTTGGACTTTAACCTGGGCTTTATCCTCAGGAAATGTCGTCTAAATCCGTTCTTAACTTTTGGAGTCCTGCTGCTCACAGACAGATAAACAACCCCGACAAATGCCAGCAAAAACAATTGGAAGATTTATATTTATAGTGCACATGTTTTCAACTTTTCTGCCATGTGGCATCTTTTATAACACTATTAATAGATGCACTTTTTGTGGTGTAAGGAGCCCTTGACATTGAGTGACTGACAAAAACAGTAATGAAAAAAGGAACTGTCTGCGATTAGTGCTGGTGGTGTGATTAATTGGGTTGTGTTGAGTAAGATGAGGTCAGCCGAGAAAATCAGTTAAGCCAAATCCACGTGACTCAGCTCTCCGAAATTAAAGATCCACCGAAAATGTGTTTGTTTTTTTTGCGTGCTGTGCTAATGCTTCTAACTGCAACCCTTCTTCCTTCTCTGTGGCGACAGAGGTGAGGAGGAGGAGCATGGACCCCCTGAACGACCCGGACTACACCCTGTTTGTGCGCGTGCAGGACCTGGGAGGCGAGTCGGAGTCGGCTCTGACTGGAAACACCAGAGTTCACATCATTGTGCAGCAAAACCTGTGGGCCAGCCCGGGACCCATATCTATAACAGAGCACCTGGATGTAGCTTATCCTCTGAAGATTGCAGAGGTGGGTTGGTATGAATGTATAAACACCTAAAAGGGGTAGTTTAGTGTGTTTGTATGAGGAACTGGCACATTATCACTACTGACTTTGTCACATACAGTAGCTGCAAGCATGGACAGAACAAAACATCCAAAAAACAGGAGAGAAAAGGGATAGAAACCACTTCTAACTGGCACATAAAACTGAATCTTGGTCTGATTAAGTCTAGGATGTTTGTGTCAGAACCTCTCTTAAAACCTAAAATATCCTTTTACGATGTAATACCTCTATCCTTTAATCAACCACCCCACTGTGGGCTCCTCATCTCTCTCTGGGTGCAGGTTCAGTCCAATGACCCTGATGCAATCTACAGCTTAGTGCAGAAAGAACGAGAGCTGAAATTCCCCTTCCAGATATCAGACGATGGGAAAATATTCCTGACAGAGGCTCTGGACAGAGAAGACAAGGACATGGTACGTGACACGTTTTGCTCACTTTGCTCAATAAAACCTCTGAAATAGAGATTAACTTCTAAGGATTATTCCTGAGCTGCTGCTGCTGGTTTTATTTTCAGTACATTCTGGTGGTGTTCGCAAAGGATAACAATAACATGGAGGTAGATCCACCCATGGAGATTCACGTCTCTGTGGAAGACGTGAACGACAATGCACCAGAGTGTGAAAATGAGGAGAGTGTGTTTGAGGTGCAGGAGAATGAGCCTGTAGGTAAGAAATATGTACGACATACAACAAAAAAGTTGAAACATGATGGGGTGTAGCATCCTTTTAAATGTTCAAATCACATGCAGATAAGAAGCTCTAATTGCTATACTGTATATATATGTGTGACTGTGTGTGTAATATTTAACAATATTTAACAAATTTAAGTTGTCAGAATGTTTACGGTCAAAGGTGATATATGTAAAATATGTACAGCAGCGGCCTTTGACGTGGCTTGGTTGCCACATTCTCTGAAACACATGGATACGCTTATTTGTGCACATTCACACCCACAAACACAACTGTCCCAACTGTCCTGCTTTATTTTTTTTATAAACCCTGACCCTGTTTGGTTAATCTTGCCGTGCGTCGGCTTCAGAGCACCAGTGATCACACGAGGAAAGAAGACGACGATAACCGACCACAAAAAACACGCATTATTACGCATTAAATGTCCACAAATAAGTGTATGAGAGAGCTATCTCCCATGTCTTGCTTCCTGTCTGGGAGGAAAGTGTCCAAACCATCATGTCTGTCTCAGTCTATCAGCAACTTCCTCTACTTTTCAAGCTATATTTTTATGCATCTCCACTGCAGACCACTTGTTTTTCCCCTCCCTCTCTTGGAGTTGAGACATTTTTGAGAGTGGTTGTGAGGCTTTTTAGATTTAATAATGTTCAGACACTGCTGCCATCCAGTGTGTTGCGGTGTTGTTGTCGGTGTTACTGTGCGGGTGACGCAACAAGCCAGTATTTCAGTTAACATACGTCCTTATTCTCTGATGACACTTCATGGTCATTTAATGTCTTCATATAATACATTTCCTACATACGGCTCCTGTAAGTTGTGGTTGTTGTGGTTGCAGGCAGCCTGATAGGACAACTGTTGGCCCATGACGACGATAAAGCCGGGACACTGAATTCTCAGCTGATTTACACCATCGTGTCTCTGCATCCACCTTCTGAGTCCAACATTTTCTCCATCGATGCTGCCTCTGGAAAAATCCAGGCTTTACGCATGCTGCAGAGAAAAGAACAACAGGTCTATCACCTGGACGTCAGCGTCAGCGACCCAGGTAACACAAAACGCTATGATGTTAGGTTCTGTGTAGGTAAGTTAGACCTGGAGGACTCTAAACCCTTTGTCTTTTATCTGTCACAGGTTTCAGCGTAACCTGTAAAGTCGTCATCAAGGTCATCGATGTCAACAATGAGATGCCTCTGTTTGAGAAGGCTGATGTGAGTATGTTAACATGTCCCTTTATTGCTGTTCTGGCTGATTGTCTTCGTGTTTCTGCCATGACGTGTGCGCCTGTGTTCAGTATGGCAGCCACGCTCTGGCAGAGGACATCGCGGTCGGACACACGGTGGTGACCATCCGAGCCACAGATGCTGACGACCCAGACAGCGGCAGCTCCCTGATCGAGTACCACATCTCTGCTGGTGACGACGATAAGGTTTTTGCTGTGGAGACGGACGGGAAAGGAGTTGGTCAGCTGGTCGTAGCAAAGGTGCAGCATCACCATCTTGTAATATGGGGATAATATTACAGCAATACTGTTATTTTCAGGTTTTTACTTCGTAATGACGATTACTTTCTGCCACCACCTGTATCATACCTTCACACCATATTACCATATTATGAAGTTGATTGATTGATCTGATCTGATCTTGAATGTTGTTTGACCCAAACAGCCTCTGGACTTTGAGTCCTCCGCCACCTACACGCTCCAGATTGATGCCCGTAACCCGGAGCCGCTGATGGCAGGTCTGGAGTACGGCCCTGAGTCCACCACCACCGTCACTGTGTCCGTCACCGATGTGGACGAGCCCCCGCAGTTTAGCCTGGACGTCCAGGATGTGACCGTGCCTGAAAACACCACCAAGGGTTCAGTGCTGCTCACTGTGGAGGCAACAGACCCGGAGGGCAAAGAGATCAGGTAAACACACTCACACACCAGCTGCTGAGCATCCCACTCACAACTGCTGTTAGATAAACATCTACGTTATGAGGCTCGACTCATGACTGGTCCTCTGTGCTCCCCGGTCTCCGTAGTTGTTTAACAGCTGTAATGGTTGACATGTTCCTTTATTAAAATAAAGATAACTCAGGTCCAATCCCATTTCTCCACTTCAAACTACAACTTAATTTTGCACGGTCTTGTGTAGGTGAAGGGATGTCTCTTTTCCCTTTGAGCAAAGCATTTCACCACACTTTACAGAAACATTACTACAATTCTCTCTTTAAGGAAACGTGTAGATAAAAATGTCTCTTTACATTGCATGACAAAATAAGGTTTTTATAAATGTTAAATAATGTGCAATATGTTATGCTTTTAACAGTGTATGTGAGAATCCTGCATATTAATCCAAATTCCAAAAAACAACTAGTGCAAAGAAGTTACAAAAACATTTTTTTTTGGCACAGCTCACGTGAGAGAGTTATGGCAGGCCATTTTAACATTTAATAGCTAGACTGGATATGTATTAAAGACATCTGTTATTCAATTCCTCCTAGTCAAAAAGAACATTTCACATATCCACAATGACATTCTTCTTAGGACAAATGATGTCACTTTTGCCATTCATGTGTATTGGGCTTTCAATTTCAGATACTCACAACGTCATTCTGGATATCTGCAATGGAATTCTTACTAGGAGAAACTCCCATTTCAGATATCTTCAATCCAATTGTTACTAGTCATGATAACATTTACGGTAAACTGAAGTGACGTCATTTGTCCTAGGAATAGGACAAATAGGATAGGATAGGAATAATGACATTGTGGATAGGAAGAATGTCATTGTGGATAGGAAGAATGTCATTGTGGATAGGAATAATGACATTGTGGATAGGAAGAATGACATTGTGGATAGGAAGAATGTCATTGTGGATAGTAAGAATGTCATTGTGGATAGGAAGAATGTCATTGTGGATAGGAAGAATGAATGTCATTGTGGATAGGAATAATGTCATTGTGGATAGGAAGAATGACATTGTGGATAGGAAGAATGTCATTGTGGATAGGAATAATGACATTGTGGATAGGAAGAATGTCATTGTGGATAGGAATAATGTCATTGTGGATAGGAAGAATGTCATTGTGGATATCTGAAATTGAAAGCCCAGTACACATGAATGGCAAAAGTAACGTAATTTGTCCTCAGAAGAAAGACATTGTGGATAGGAAGAATGTCATTGTGGATAGGAAGAATTGAATTACAGATATCTGTAATACATATCCAGTCTAGCTATTAAATGTTAAAACGGTAATAACTTCTCATAGGGCCGTCCAGTTTTGTAGGTGAAGATTGCAACCACTATCCCTAACCTGGGTCTTGTTTTTCCGTCCAGTCTTTTTAAAATTGATAATAATAATAATAATAATATAGGGTAAGTGGTATAAAAATAAAGCAATAAATGCAATAAGCATTTGTGATTAATTCACCAGTACACCTTCACCCCTTACTTTAAAATGTATTCATATCAAGTTTTATGTACACATCATGTATTATATTCTTAGTGTATTTTTTTTGGCGGTAACTGATAAAATAAAATAACGACATGCTGTAAAACCTGAAGACTTGAAGGTGTCCTTTAAAAAATACTGTGAGAGACACTGTGTCCATGTTCTTCTGTACTTGATGAGCCGGACACAAAACTAGATGTTCTGATGAAAGTAGAGAGAGAACACAAACACCCCACACACACACACACATCGCTTGTAACTTCCAAACTTCCAAACTTCCAGACTATTTGGTTGTCCTTTCATTAGGTCAGTCGGTCCCAGGTTTGCGCTGCTTTGTGTGTAAATCGTTGTCGTGTGTTGTGTAGTTATAAGATGGAAGGTGACACTCGTGGCTGGCTGGAGATCGATGCTGCCACAGGACAGATCAAGACCAAAGCCAACCTTGATAGAGAGAGCCTGGATGCCTTTGAAATCACTGTTACTGCATTTGAGAAAGGTGAGATAATACGGACACGCACGTACATGTAGCTGCTTCTCACTTTTATACACACCACACGAGATAGAATATAGAACTAGGTTGTGTCATATTTAGTTTGTTGGCAGAAATTAAACATATTACAGCGAAGGAAACATTATTTTAGTTAGTTAATTAGATTACATTTTGGATTTTGCAGCCTTTCATATGTACTTTAGGCAAGGACCTCGCTTTACATCGGCCACCATTTTACACCACTGTGTTCCTACAGCAGCACAGACAGACAAACCAGTCTGTGAAGTGATTCAAATTATTACAAATGAATAATAGTAAGATCCTTTCCGGTATGTGAAAGCCACCGTAGTTCCCTGATGCACTTGGGAAACAAAGGGGCAAGTAATGTGTTTGTTGTAAACTGTAATCTCACCTTTAGATTATAACATTTCCAAATTCTTACACACTGAACCTTTTAGAAAGCACATAAACACAAAAAACCTGATAAAGTCTGTCCAAATAAAATCCAAACTCTTTCTCAATGATTGCTTTGATTATCTATTCACGTGACAAAACATGGCGTTTGACCTTTGAAAACAAAGAAGTTTTGACTCCAGACTCTCTTTCTCTACAGAGAACCCAGAGATGTCGTCGGAGCACGTCATTTCTGTGACTCTGCTGGACGTCAACGACAACTACCCCAAACTGACCGAGACCCAGGCCTTCATCTGCGCAGCAAAGCCTGAATCCATCATCATCAAGGCCCAAGACGGAGACAGCGCTCCTTTCTCCCAGCCCTTCACCTTCTCCCTGTCCAGGAAGTCACCCAACTGGGATCTGCGTAACGTCGACGGTACGTTAAAATAATGAAACCACCGATCGTGATAGAGTACGATGTGGGAGGAAAGACTGACTCCATCCTTGCTTCCGTTGGCCGTCATTCAGGTTCTACAGCAAAACTGACCCTGAAGAAAACACAAACTCAAGACAGAACCTTCACGCTCTCCATCGATGTTAAAGATAATGCAGGCATGGGAATCCCACAGTCATTCGAGGGTGAGTCAAAGTGATCTGAATGATGAAAGTATATTTATTAACATAAACTTCATGGCAGTTCAAATTTACAAAATATCAATATCAATCAGTAAAGAAAGATTCATAAATAAATATACAATTTGAGAGAAGATATTAACAATATAAAGATATTTCCATAATGCTTCTCACTGTGGAAAGTGCAATGGCACTAGATTATTGCAGAGGGGGGGGGGGGAATAGATATAGATACAGATATATAATTACAAGGATGTGAAGAATAGGCCAAACGTACAGATATTTGTTTGTTTGTAATAGAGAATCCAATCCAATCCACTTTATTTGTATAGCACATTTTAACAACCAAGTAACCAAAGTGCTGCACAACAGATACAAAACAGTAAAATAAAGAAAGTTAAAGGTGCATTATGTAATAAATCTAAAGCAACTGGCCATAAAATCCTCCTAATATGTCACAGAGACTCAGGAATAATGTTCATATAACAAACTGAACTCACCAGCAACAACAGTACAGACAAAATATTTGCATTAAAAATATATTTTGCAGACTGTAAATCATGTTTATGTTTTGAAATCATGTTTTGGCATGTGGCGCCACCTACCGCCGTCTACCAATCATTGCAGTCAGTAGAGTCTCAGCTGCCGAGCAACCACGGGTTGCCAGTTACGTCAAAAAACGAAACCCAAAAGACCTCGGTATTTTGAATTGGGAATTTAGTAACTGTTTTTGGCCACATTCTTACATATGGCACCTTTAAAGTTAAAACACAATAAATTAAAAGCATAGAAAAAACCATAACCATAATATCAGATAAAACACTGATAAATATAAGATTAGAGTCAAAGACAGACAGAGTCCGCACAACTTTCACACTGTATTAAAAGCCAAGGAGTAAAACTTTGTTTTTAGGCTAGATTTAAATGTATCCACGGTGGGGGCCATTTTGAAAACAGGTCTTTTGCCTGCCTTTTGGCACAACAAGACGCAGCTGATCAGCAGCTCTCAATGCTCTCGGGGCGTTATAGACATGTATAAGGTCAGTGATATACTGAATCATCTATACCCATTAAAGTCACTCCACGACTGCTCTCTCTTCTCCACGTTCCAGTGACTGTATGTAACTGCACAGAGTTGGGCTACTGCTACGTCGCACCAGAGGATCGTTCCTTCAAATATGGGATGGGACCCACCATCGGGATCCTGGGTGGAGTTCTGGGATTCTGCAGTAAGTCTCGCTTTTAACATCTTTAACAACTTTACAATACAGTGCAGTGACAGGATGGTAAGAGTGTAATATTATGTAATATTATGCAATCGCATTTTAACACTACAGTCATCTCCAAGTAATATCTTGGTAAAAAATAATTGTGATTATCTGAATATTATATGGAAATGACATGGTATATGGCAGTGTTTTTCAACCTTTTTTGAGCCAATGTACATTTTTTTCATTGAAAAAATCACGAGGCACACCACCAAACAAAAATGTTTTAAAAAATTATACTCTGTAGCCTATATTAACAATTTAGTCATTCTTATCAAAGTGTCTTGAATATTTATATCCATATTATTTGCAGATAATTAATTATTTGTTCTCAAAAAATGTTTTTAGACCAATTAGGTGAAATTGGATAATTTCCCACGGCACACGGCACACACACACACACACACATTCTTGTACTTGCTGCATACTGAGGACTGGGTTGCTGACAAAGTGAGGACCAGCATTTTCCACTTTACAAATCAACACAATTACAAATATCTACTTCATGAATGACATCTACAAAGAACTACTGGTTGCAGTACCATTTTTTCTTTTTCATTTTAGGTCCAAAATTTTGAAAAGAAATTTGACAAAAAAAATTTGACAAAAAAAATGTGACCAAAAAAAAAAAAAATTGGTCCAAATTAGAAAAAAAAAATTTGGTCCAAAATTTGAAAAAAAAAATTTGGTCCAAAATTTGAAAAAAAAAAATTGGTCCAAAATTTGAAAAAAAAAATTTGGTCCAAATTAGAAAAAAAAAATTTGGTCCAAAATTTGAAAAAAAAAATTTGGTCCAAAATTTGAAAAAAAAAATTGGTCCAAAATTAGAAAAAAAAAATTTGGTCCAAAATTTGAAAAAAAAAATTTGGTCCAAAATTTGAAAAAAAAAATTTGGTCCAAAATTTGAAAAAAAAATTTGGTCCAAAATAGGGGTGACCCAACATTTTTGGTCCAAAATTTGATAAAAACGTCACATATAATATGTCGTCCAAAATTTGAAAACAAATTTGAAAAAAAAATTTGGGTCCAAAATTTGACAAAAAAGTCTTACTATACTATGTCGTCCAAAAAAAAATTTTTTCTTGACAAATTGAGTATAGCATGTTATAGCAACCTAAGGAAGTGATTTCAATGAAAACAAAGTGAGGACCGGCCAAAATGTCCTCACTCCGTAAAAATGACCTCACTTTGTTGGTTAAAAACCATCACTGGTCCTCAGTATGCCGCAAGTACAAGAACACACACACACACACACACACACACACACACACACACACACACACACACACACACACACACACATCCAGAGTGCATGTAGGAGAGAACGTACCCAGCAATATATTTATTGTAAACACAATGCAAGGTGCCACAATGTAGAGCCAAACTGGGCTGAAAAACAAGGTCAAAAAATAGATAAATAAATAAATAAAAATACAGGGAATATAGAAAACCGCCCAGGCTGAAAAGAAGAGTGATAAATACCTAAAAATAAAAGCCTAACTATATAAACAAGTTCAATAAAAATGAAGCCCATATAACCCTGAACCAAAACTATTCGGGTTAAGTTCGCTGTGCATTCAACAACGTGACAGAAGAAGAAAACTCAGAAAACTGTTTCACATAACGTCCTTCAGGTGGCATTAATGTTCGTTAGTAATTCTACTTTTTGATGAAGAAAGAGTTCAGATCAGTCATTTTGGTTCTGATGATTTTTGAACTGCCTTTATGTTATTGTATTATATAATATCTTCTTATTATCACTCTATTACCATTGTCATTACCAAGCTGGAAATTGCATAAAAAATAAAATGATATTCCCATATTATAACCTTCATATCAAACATCATTACCACACTGTTGCCATGTTGTTATTGTAATGTAATGTGTTACATATCCATTACATTATGCAGTCAGATGCTATTCTGAGTTTTTTTTTTTTTAATGTTGTTGTTGATCAAGACTGCTTTTGTCTTTTTGCAGTTATTGCCTTCATCATAGTCATCAAAAAATCAAGCAAGGGCAAGAAGAAGAAAGGTGAAGCTGAGGTGGAGAGGCCCATGATGTAGAGACCAGCGCACGGGGCACACACACACTCATCTACATAGGACCTGCATTGACTTTTATTTATTTGGACAGCCTAAACGAAGCATGATCACTAACCTTAACCATAACCAGTTGATGCGTATCCCTAACTTTGACCTAACCGTGAGTCAAACCTTAGCCCTGAACGTCACCAGTTCTTCAGAAATAAAGTTCTGCCTCATTAACACCAGGTTTGGTCTCCATGAGGTCTACTGGTGCTGAAACACACACACACACACACACACACACACGCTTACTTTTGTGTATTTTTATTTTATTTACAAGACAGAGTTGAGAGCTTGATTAACAGGTGCTGTGCAAACTTAATTAAACTGTCAGGTGGTTCATGCTAATCACACATTAATGCACCTTCTCGACTTAATTTATTAAGACATCAGGCCCAGACTTGTGGTTGCTTCATTAGCCGTTTCATTACCTCACATGATTCAGTTAGTTTGTTGGCCCAGAGCGCGTGCGGCTAATTTCTGCCGCTTTTAATGGAACAGCCGACTGTTAAACGCTCAAGACTAACTGCCTGCCGCGGTCTTCACAGCGCTGTCTGTGTACTGAACAATCATCATTTTATATGGTGTTTTTAAATAATGAGTAATCTACTAATGTGTTTGTACAAATAAACAAACAAACTGGGAATGACATTGGCTTTTGCATCATGTGCTGTGTGTGTGTGTGTGTGTGTGTGTGTGTGTGTGTGTGTGTGTGTGTGTGTGTGTGTGTGTGTGTGTGTGTGTGTGTGTGTGTGTGTGTGTGTGTGTGTGTGTGAATGGGTGAATGAACATGTCATGGCAGAACATGGTGGTGCACGTGACATAAAGCATGACTTGTCACAACTCTGCTTGACACAACCTTCCCTCCATGGTCTTTTATTTAAATTCCCAGCAATTTCTTCTTTTTTTTCCTTTTTTTTTTTTTGCCTATCCTTGACTAGCCCCTCCTCCTCCTCTTCGTCCTCACCTGCCTGCCAGGGCTGCTGCAGAAAGTGTTGTCGTGAGTCATCTCTGTATCCCATCTCTGTGGGATACAGGCCACAGATTGTTTGCTGCTCTGAAAAGACCATGGACCGACGGAAATGATTGTACTCTTATTATTTAGCTCAAAGAGGCTGTGACACACGCACAAAAACACACCACATGTGCGTGTGCCACATGTGCTGCCACGGTCATGTCTCCTTTCAGTCCATGTGCCATGTTTGTGAATTACGTGTGTGCGAGAGAGAGAGATGAGTCACAGAGTGGTTTGTTGCAGATTTCAAGAGCCGAACAGCAAAAACCTTGTCAGAGGCAGAGGCACGCACTGATTTACAAGCCTCATAACGGCAAAACCCAACATGGAGCCTCTTCACTGTTTATGTCTGTGCTTTCTCTTCACTTGTATCTCAGCAACACGTTCCACAACACACACACACACAGTGAGGAGAGAAGGTGGAGTAAAGACAGGATAGTAAAACTGTGATCGAACCTCACCGTCTTCATGTATGTGACGTGTTGTGGAGAAAAAAAAAACATATCCAAATATAGAATTACTAATGGATATATTGACATGAAGGTCACATTCAATAATGATCACGTGATCAGATTGTGTAGTTAAAGGCCACGTGACTAAAATTGGTTCAAAAAAGAAAAAGAAAATCCATAAATAGGATGCACACATAATATTATATATGAAAATAGGCAGCTATAATAATAATATTTAAGGATAACTCACTCACAGTGAGATAAAAATGAATATATTATGTATAACTGCACACGCACTTAATCATTACTGTTGCAGTAGAGAATCATAATTTGAGTCTATTTATAAAATAGTCATTAGTATAATTAATCCAGACGTATTAAGCCAAATGATAAATAATTGTATGTATGTGCTTATAAATAAATGAATGCAATGATGGTGACTTCACTTACCTCTGTAATCATGAGGTGACTTTTCTTCTCAAATCAAATACAGTTCAGTACAGAAGTCACACAAGTAGAACGTTTCTGAAGTGTTTTGATTTTGTCAATCGAAAGCCTGAAAATATTCCCTTTAAATTAAGAGATGAACAGGAACTGAGACCATTTAGATTTCAGTTGCTGTGATGCTGTGTGTCAGAGCATCACTTGTTTGTTTTTTTGTGTTGTTGCACATCCTGCGTCTTGAGCGCCGGGAACAATCGCGTAAATAAACTCCACTCTTTATTTATCAACAACTCCTGGAAAAAGCATGTGTGCTGCAGCGGATATGAGGTGTGCGAGTGACCAAAGAGTGATGCGGAGGTGTTTTATTTCCAGTAAACTGTAACTTAAACCCACCACAGTTGTTCTGTACAGTCACAGGACGTCCGTGTGATGACGACCAAAAAGAGATGTTAAAGTCGTGAGGAAGGACTGCCTTTTCTTTTCCTCTCCCCCTGACTGTGACTGTTGATACAACAAAGTGAGTGACGTTACTGTGAGTAGTTTGTGTATTCAAATGAACAGGGTTATTTGTCAATTTAGGCAGACATTAATAAAACTTGTGTAAGAGTTTGAATTCAGTTGATCTTTGTCAGATATTTTCCACCCATATTATGTTACTCTAATAGAAACACGGTGGTTTGGACCTTGCAGATTACGTTGTTTATATTTAAATTATTTATTTTTTTTGGTCTTAATAAACACTTGGAGGGGGGTTTTGCACAACAGTTCCGGAAAAAGTGTGTGTGCTGCAGCAGAAATGAGGTGTGCAATTACTGAAAATGTGAGGTGAAGAGGTGTTTATTTCCACTGACCTATAACTTTAAACCAAACATGTGATGGTGTTCAAGTCGTAAAGTTCAAGTCTCCTCCTGTGACTGTGAGCACAGAGGAGCTGAGTAAACCGTGTAATAAAATGTGCAGGATTTAAAAAGAGTTCTGGTCAGTTGAGGCTGGATATTAACATGTGTTGTGTAAGAGTTTGGTTCCACATGATCTTCGTCTGGTTTTTTCTTCTATTTACTTTACTATTGACACTCTAGTGTGAACCTGTGCTGTCTTTAAAGGTGCATTATGTAATAAATCTAAAGCAACTGATCGTAAAATCCTCCTAATATGTCACAGAGACTCGGGAATAATGTTCATATAACAAACTGAACTCACCAACAACAACAGTACAGCCAAAATATTCACATTAAAAAAAATCTTTTGCAGACTGCAAATCATGTTTATGTTTTGAAATCATGTTTTGGCATGTGGCGCCACCTACAGCCGACTACCAATCATTGCAGTCAGTAGATTCTCAGCTGCCAAGGTGGAGAAAACTTAACCTAAAAGACCTCGGTATTTTGAATTTCAGTGTAGTAACCATTTTTGGCCACATTCTTACATATGGCGCCTTCAAATACTTTAATTTTTAGTCTCAATGATCACTCACAGAAGGTAACAGCAGTGTTGTACTGTAACAAAGCACAAATACTTCATTACTGTACTCAAGTACAAAATTCTTGTATCTGTACTTTACTTTGTTATTTATATTTTTCAAGCAACTTTTACTTTTACTCCACTACATTTCCTCTAACTGCCTTTAACTTGCACCTACCACTGAGCTACCATGGCTCAACTCCTCGCTTTTTAATACTTTTACTTCTAAAACCAGTACATTTTAGAAAATTACTTTTGATACTTAAATACAGTAAATATCATGTACTTTAAGACTTGTACTTAGTAAAATTATAAAGAAAAATGTGACCTCAACGTCTACCAAAGTCATTTATCTGGTAAGATACTTGTACTTTTACTCAATTTCCTTTAAGGTACTTTATATAAGACTGGTTAATATTTAAGTTGTGTCATTCACATTTAGTCACTATATGCAGCACTTTATAACTATAACACATCTCTTATCCACACATCAGAATGTAGACTAGTGGTGCTTGAGATGGAACCCGGACCTTGAGGTTGGAAGACAAACATCTTTACCTCTGAACCACAGCTGCTGACGAGTAAAAATTATTTGTAAAGTAGTTAAATGGTGCATAGAATGTGTTGGAAAAGAGTAGACACTTACTATAACAGTAGTATAATAGTATTTTAGACATTTTTAAATGAACAAAATTTAAAGTATTTACCTTTTTATATATATTTACTTCAGGGTTTCTCAATCCTTGTCCTGGGGATCCACTTAATAATAATAATAATAATAATAATAATAATAATAATAATAATGCATTTTATTTGAAGGCACCTTTCAAGACACTCAAGGTCGCCGACCCTTAAGTGGGTCTTCAAGTAAAACCTTACATAAAAAAAGATAATTGGGCCTGTATGTATTTAGATAACTACATTATTACTATGAACTGACTAGATAATCTAGGTATTTGACTAAATGCAGGCCAAGACCAGAGGGCTCAATACATGGCATAGTGTATAAGTTCAATTAAGTATTTAGACACCCACTCATCTATACAGAATTGTCGTTTTATAACACTGTAAGTAGTCATGGGTACTGTATTTTTACCAACATTTTATTTAAAAAAAAAAAAAAAGAATAATAATTATATATATATATATATATTAATCTGTTTTTGCTCCAATTGATGGCACTATTTTCCTAACAACTGATAGATAACCTTGGACACTTGATCATAATGATACTGTAGCACCATCTACTGGTGGTTAAGTTAACTACATCTAAAGGGTGTTGAGCGGTGTTGAGAGTGAAGGCGGGGCGCTCCAGAAGGACAGGCGGGCACCCGTAGTAAAAGGCACGGGCAGGAGCTGGAATGGTGTCTGAGATATGAAGTCCGTCAACTTCTTAACGTCCGTGGGTTAAGGTAAGAGTCGGTTTTGCTTATTGCTGGTTTGTTTTGTAGTCGAGTCTGGAGCTTTTTGAGCACATATTACCCAGTAGGACGGTAGTTGTATGAGCGTTAGCAAGGAGGGGCTGTGGGTGTTACCGAGCCAAATGTAGCCGCGGTTAGCATGGATTTGGGTGCACTGTTCGGATAAATGCCGCACTCTGCATCTATTTCGAGAACGTATGTGTTAATTGCATATTGAGGTCGTGTCGTGGCAGCATTAGTGGGTTCTGAGCGTCTGTGTTGTGACTCCAGCTAACAGCGCTGCTGTACGTGTAGCAGAAGAGGGAGGAGAAGCTAGTAATGTCAACAAACACGGCAACTTTAGTGCAGAGCTCAGAGTTGGAGCAGGCCCTCTGGGGCTGACTCATACACTGAATTTGTCCGGGTTTTTGCTTCTCCACTTTTCCCACAAACACTTTCCCCAGTGGGACCTCGGAGGGTGTCATCACGGAAACTTTTGAATTGCGTTTTGTTTTTTGCAGCTGTCATGAAATAGCTGCTGCTGCTGCATAAAGTCTGAATCGAGATAGATGTCACACTGACCTGCTGAAGATACTCTGATTATAACGAGGACACATTATATGGAGATATGTCGGTCTGTATCCAGTTCATGACCAGACTGAACATTTCTCAAGATCTAATGTCAGCAGGGCTGGAGGGTAATTTTAGCCAGTCATGCTGACCTTGGAGAGGCACCTGCTGGTGCCACCTCCCATTCACATTCTCTTCACACTTAAGGGCAAAATCGTGAATTGTCCTTTAATTTAGTATTTTTGCTTAAATGCCCAGTGTGTAAGAATTGGTGACATCTAATGTGGTAAAATGGCAGATTGTGATTTTCTTTGATTGTGTTGTAAAGTTTCCTTTTTAAAATGCAAAATGCATGCACTAGCTGATTTGTCCATTGGAGCTGCTGTGGAACATGGTGGTACAGGATGGCAGCCTCTACAAAGCAAGGCTTTGCCGAAAGGTTTAGTCTGAGGCTATGAAGATTCAATTAAGCATATTTTAGGTGATTATACTCCTATACAAGTGTACTTTTTTGTAGTACATTCAAATATGGCCAATAAACCATTCTACATGTTACACACTTGACCTCTGAGGCTATGTAATAAATGAGGCTATGTCATGTCAACATCTAACTAAGAACATCTCACAACAGCAATTTGGAGGATGAAGGTTGTGAAGCTGATGATCTGTATTGCATCATAGATAATCATATATCAGCTACTTGGGATGTGCAGAAATGTATTGAAATGCATTGTTAGCCAATTTACTATATACAAATAGCTATAGCTTCAAAATACAGAACACATATATACAGAATACCTTATATAGGTATTCAAAAGAATGTGAACAGAATGTGCTCTCCACATAGAGTACATATTTGCCAACATACTCACCACCTTGGGCCTCTACTTCCATTCCTGTTCTTCGTTTCCTCTTCTGGTGTTTTAAGACTTTAGGTTATGTTAAATGTAATGTTATATAATACCGCAGAGGCTTACCAGGGGTTAATGATTCTACAGAGTTTGGAAACATGAAATACCTGATTTGCTTAAGGGAAAGTCCTGCGCTACAGTCTCAGGCTACCATGTTTTGTTTTATTAATATATGCTATACTATATGCATGATATGCCATAATAAATATACACTAATTCTCACTTTATTGAAACACATTATATCACAAATGTTCTGGTCTGTCCCAGCTTTATCACATAAATCGTCTGTTGACACATGGTTTGCAACTATCTCTGCTCTAGATGCAGCTTCCTCATTGCTCTGCCTCTGAGTACTGTCGGTATTTGTCTCTTCAATAGGTGCAAACACATCTGAGGTCTTCAGTGCACCATCAGCCATGCCCGTGACAGCTCAGCTGCTCAGGGCTTTGCCCCGTAACAAGGTCTTGGCCTCCACTCTGTTACCATGCCAAAAACTCCAGGCCCATTTCGTGCCCATCACCCAGCGACCAGCCTCAAGTCGGCCATCCCACATGTGGCAGAGTCACCAGCACTCAAGAGGTTTCCAGACAGCCTGTGTGCTCCAAAGCTACATCCTCACGCCTCCACAGGTCAACTCCATTCTCAAAGCCAATGAGTACAGTTTCAAGGTTTGTGGAGTCATTCCGGTCAACAGAAAACAACTGAACTTCTACATTCAGGTTTTCATCTTACCATCTGTAGCTGTTGTGTTGTGATTACAGGTACCAGAGTTTGATGGGAAGAATGTGTCATCAGTGATGGGTTTTGAGAGTAATCAGCTGCCAGCCAACGCCCCTATAGAAGACCGTCGCAGCGCTGCTACATGTCTGCAGACACGAGGGATGTTGCTTGGGGTCTTTGATGGTCATGCTGGCTGTGCCTGCGCTCAGGTAGAGTTAATGGTGTTATTATACGCGTTACCTCAGCTGTTGTTTACTCTCGATTTCCTTATAGAGTAGGTTTTTTTGTGTTGTATAATAGCTTAATTTTGATGCTTGTTCAAGTGATGTGTTAGTGTGCAAATGAAAAATTAGTTTATTGTCTAAGTTGGACAAGATGGGCAGAAATATTGTCATGATTAAATATTTTCAAATCAGATGATCAGTAAATAATTATCACAATAAATTTGAAAATTTAAGATAAAATGTATCTGTGGTTTTATCAGTGGTATAGACAGAGTAACATTTCACACATCTGAGGTGGAACATTGATAGAAATTTTGTACTCTGTCTAACTCTCTGCATAGTGCATAAACATTATATTTATATATATATATATATACTGAAACTTGGAAGAATATGATATTGTGATATATGTTGATATTAAATTATTTTCCAGCCCTAGTCCAAGTGTTGCTTGGGACGTTCGAAGGAACTTGAATTACTACTGAGGTAATATCAATAGTCAATGTATTTATTTAGTATAGCACACGAATAAAACTCACAGTGCTTGGCGAGAATAAATCTTGTTATGATGGTTAATCCTGCATCAGGCCTGGGGCGTATTACAGGCGTGTATTTATATGTTGTATTAATATAAGAATTTCTTTCTTTTGTTTTTTGTACACTTTGAAATAATTTAGTAATTGGAGCATACATTTGCCCAGGTTTGATTTGACAAATAATTTCATAAATTATCCCCAAATAATTATGCGTTAACTGTTGTAATGCACCACTGTATTTGTAGAAGAGTCAAACGTCCAACTCGTCATTTCTGCTAGGCGCTGAGTGAGAGGTTGTTCTACTACATAGCTGTGTCCCTGCTGCCCCATGACACTCTGTGTGAACTGGAGGCAGCAGTAGAGAACGGCAGGGCCCTCAGTCCCATTCTGCAGTGGCACAAACACCCCAATGACTACTTCAGCAGGGAGGCTCAGATGCTCTACTTCCGCAGCCTTCGAACCTACTGGCAGGAGTTAATAGATCTCACCAGGTGAGTGATCCAATTCACGTCAGTCTCACCATTATGTTGTGAAATACCAGACATTATTTCTTGTATAATACCCCTCTAGCATATGGCGACCGATACCATGACGCCATATGTTAGACGTCAAGACAGGATGGAAGTATCTTCTTACAGTTTGCTAACATTTTAAAGTGGGTTTTGTGTTCCTCTGCCACATGTCCACACCAACACTGGCCTGTGTGTTTAGCCAACAACACTGTTATAGGTCTCTGTTGTCACTCTCTGGCTTCTCAAACATTGCTCTCTTTATTTTTTCAGTCCTGGAGAGATTCCAGACACTCGCGAGGCTTTGTTGGGTGCTTTCAAGAGGCTGGACAGTGACATTTCTCTGGAGGCTCAAGTGAGAACTGTGTGCTATCTGTGTGGTTGTTGATGTTTGTTTTTTTGTTAAATGGACTAACTACGATGATCAAATAAATATCTGGTTTCCTCCTTGATTTGATCTGGTAAATAACATTTTGACTTGAGCATTGCTATAGTCCTTTTAATTGTACTGTTAAAATACAGTAAACTAATGTCAAATCCATTCAATCGAGCATAATTTGCTGCTTTACCAACAGTGTTTTTACCTGAAGGCAGTGCGTATACGTACATTGTATTAACAGTACATTTTTATTTTTTATTTCTGATTTTAATAACAAATGAAATATCCAGGCCCAAAGTCAGAACACCTTAACATTTGCTCAGGTGTCATTGACTCTGCATGTAATTGAAACCATGCTCCATATCCTGCATGGAGGCTGACCGTTTTAATTTGTGATTCAGGTTGGAGACCCAAGTGCTTTCCTGCACTACTGGGTTCTGAGAGTGGCCTTTTCTGGAGCAACAGCTTGCGTGGCTCACATTGATGGATCAGACTTGTACGGAGTACATATGAAACTGATATTTGCTGCTGTGAAAAAGTTACTTTGTATCTGTAATTTTTTTGTGCTTCTTTTTTTTTTTAATAAAGGTTTATAGCTAATGCAGGAGATGCTCGCGCAGTTTTGGGAGTGCAGGAGGAGGATGGTTCATTCACCGCACACACACTCTCCAATGACCACTGTGCCCAGAATGAGGACGAGGTGTCTCGGATACGAGATGAACACCCTCCATCAGAGAGAAAGACTGTGATACGACAGGTACCGCAACAACTCATTTTTTAAACTAACCCATTATGCTTGTTATCACACCATTTTATTAACCCTCCTTTTTTTTCCCTTTCAACACAAGGACCGGTTACTCGGCCTCCTCATGCCTTTCCGTGCATTTGGGGATGTGAAGTTCAAATGGAGTATTGAGCTGCAGAAGCGTGTGTTGGAGTCTGGACCCGATCAGCTCCATGAAAACGAACACACCAAGTTCATCCCTCCCAGCTATCACACGCCACCTTACCTGACAGCCGAGCCCGAGATCACGCACCACAAACTGCGACCACAGGATCGCTTCCTGGTGAGAGAAGCTGCACCGTTTCAGCACTCACATCTGTCCTGATGGGCAGACTGATTTCTCCTTCATAGTCAAGTTGTCTGGGGGAGCAACAATAGACAGAAAAACAGAGATGAGGGTGGTGATTCAGAAGTCAGTTTACCTGTCTAAAAAAATATGCTAAAATTAAAGTAAGACACATTTTTGGCTTCTGATGCAACCACTGGCACCAGATATATCACTAATAGCTATTTAGTTCTGTACTGAAACTTTACATTCATGTTAATGTATTACACTGATTGTAGTAATAGTAATTCTACCAATTGTACTATGTTTCCTGGATATTACATTGGAAACTGCACAGTATTATTATCTCCAGCAATATTATCTCCTTGTTACTGCACCGTTATTATTGCCATTACTACCCTGTGCATTATGTTGTAGTTGTACTGTAGCGACGTCGCACGCGTCGTAAGCATTTCCCACAATCTAAATCTAGTGATGCTATCTTCAGTGACTCCAGTCATAACTCTGACATTACTCTCATACGGTTGATTCCAACGCTCTTCTGTTCATCCTGCAGGTGATCGGCTCCGACGGCCTGTGGGAAACCCTCCACAGACAGGAAGTGGTCCGTATTGTGGGCGAGTACGTAACTGGAGTGCACCAGCGTCAGCCGCTCAAAGTTGGCGGGTACAGGGTCACCCTGGGAGAGATGCAGGGGCTCCTTGAAGAGAGGAAGGCTCACTTGTCTTCGGCATTCGAGGATCAGAATGTGGCGACTCACCTGATGCGCCATGCGGTGGGAAACAACGAGTTTGGCACAGTGGACCACGAGAGGCTGTCAAAAATGCTGTCGCTACCCGAGGAGCTGGCCCGCATGTACCGCGATGACATCACCATCATCGTCACTCACCTCAACCCTCACGTGATTGGAGCACAGAGTCGGGACGTACCATCCTGAGCTGATTTCTCACGGACGAGGACACACACACACTTGTGTAAATATGTACTTGCAGCTCTAAACATAAGCACACTCTGTGGCCGTACTGACCATTTGTTTTAACTCCATTTGTGTACAGGATTTGTATGTTTTTATTCGTTGTTACAGAAGATCTGGTTCCTTATTTAAATCTGGATTGAAGTCTCTTGCGTAACATGTTATTTATGGTGACATTCTCCATCAACCATTTTAATACACAGTTGCACACTTGAGTGAGAAGCTGTTACAAACTATTATTTGTGCCAAAAGATTCTACCACCTCATTTACATGACTGAAAATGTAGAAATTCCAAAGAGGGTTAAATTAAGGAGCACTGTTGTGATCTGCTTGTTTTTTCTCCCTGATATGAAATCAATGCCTGATAAAAAAAAAAAAACACTCTTTTTCTGTTGTCCAGCTGAGACATAATATGTATCCTAGACACAATCTCTAATACTCGTCAACTATTTACATCTGAGGGGCTGATGTTACGACAGATAGTGTTGCACCTGTTAAGTTGTTGTTGTATTTTCACTTTGTTGTGTGATATTTTATTTGCACCATTCAAGCATACACATTTTGTTTCAGTATATACCATGTAGTGAGTGTTTGGATGATGATGTTGCCTCCAGCACACTGGATTCTGAGTTAAACTGCTGATGTTGAGCTCACATGAATTGGACATTGACATCCACATTTGATCAGTGTGTGATATAAATACACTTGAATTACAGTTGAATGTGTGGTAGTTCAGGGGTTCCCAATCTTTATATGATAACAGGGGAATAGCAAATGAGTGAGGAAAAAAAGATTTCTGTTACACAAGAATTTACTTGGAAACCACTGAGATGGAATGTGGCTCAGCTGCTCATGTTTGGAGCAGTATCAAGGCAACAAAAATAGACATTGCTTCATTTCTAAAAGGTCACAATCTTGAAATGTTAAAGCACTAAGCTAGAAGTTGACTTGGTGTCAAATCCAGTGTGCCGGAGTCCAAAGCAAAACTCTCCAAATATTACGGATTGTTTTTTGCAATAAGCTGTGAACTCAATCTCTGTAGTTGGCCTGAGCTGTGCTTCTTCTGTGGCCATATCCCATTGGACAATGTGCTGCCTTTTTTGTGAATGAAGTAGTAAAAAAGTGAAGTATTTTTCATTTCCCACCAGGTCAGAGAAAGAGTAGAAGATCTTAATGTGTGTCAGTGAACCTGTCAGCAGCTGACCGTCACCACAGTCACCATTGTTGTTCTCCTCCAAGCCCAGATGAGTTAAAATAAACCTGTTCATCTTGCGTTTATGTTAGGTCAATATTACTCTGGATAACCTTTTCTTCCTGATTTTACTATTATTATCAGTGGTAGCAGCAGTGAATAGGAGACCCTTCTCCTGATGTTCCCCAGTTAAACACTACTCACATGGTTGTGTGTTTTCACGCCCAAATGAATGAGCAGACTGTGCATTTGATTCAAGCGGTTTGAATATTATTAAAGTTATTTATTCAGCTGTAGTTTGATGTCACACATGGTAATCTGCAGTTGTATGTATAAATTGTAATTTGGGTGGCTTATGATTGAAATAAGGAATGGTGTAATAAAAATGCAGAATGGAATACAAAACAGGACGTCCTGGTTGAAGATAAAGTGTCATGGTCAATGCCAGAGATGTATAGTAACAAAGTAGAACTACTTCACTACTGCACTAAAGTTAAAAACATACATTTTCCCCCCTCCTACTTCCACAAGTAAGTTCCTGTTTCTATCCACACTAAAATACAACAGATCCCTGAAAATGTCAAAAATAAAAGTACCTATTCCTGTATGTTTAGGCTAAAACAGCAATTTTCAGAATAAAAGATACCGTGGATATAGCTTAAAGAGGAGTATGTATATATGAATATATGGGTGGGTGTATGTAGGTATGTGTGTCTGTATATGTATATATATATGCATAATGTATATGTGTATATATACATATAGTTATTATTATTATTAGTAGTAGTATATATTTAAATAATTAGGAGGAAATTTAGGAGGGGAAATTGGAGCCAGACCCGCACGGTCAGTAGATGGCGGTAAAGCCCCATAATATTGTTGGCCAACCAAGAAGAAGAAGGAGCAGCATATAAAGAGGAGACTGATTGGTTTCTGACATACCTGCTCATCCCAGGTGTTTTTCCAATCAGCTGATGACCGCTGATTGCTTTCTCCTCCTCTTATTTAAGTTCCTCCAGTCAACAGCTCCGTGCTGTTACTTTGAAGAAAAGCTGCATAAACGAGCCAAACCAAAAAAAAAAAACGACGCGCAAAAAAGTGATGCTGTGAACTGCAGAAATTGTTTCAGGAGGAGGGAACCTGTGGCGGTATTGTAATGCACCATATCGTTGTTTTCCAACCCAAAAAAGTTCAAAATAAGAAGTAGGGAACTTTAAAAAAAAAAAAACCCTGAAACAAACAAAAACTACTGCGGTGTGACGTCAGACGCTGAAAAGGTGACCGCGTGCACCAGCTCTGTATAAACACGTACCAAGGAGCTCCAAGATGGCGTGTTCGACCTGGTCCAGATTGGTGGTCCGTTCAGAATGGTTAGTAACTTGTGTCTGTAACTTTGTTATCTTAATGGTGATTCTGTTTGCTGGATTATTTGCTCAATATTAGCCTTAGCCCAATGTTGGCTAAGCTGTGCCTCATTTTCCGTTCAAATCTGTTGCTCAATGTCAGATTTTGCTCGAGCTGTGCTTCATTGTGGGCTCAATTTTGGCTTAGTGTTGGCTGTATTTGCTCAAAATTAGCCTTAGCTTAATATAAGCCACACTCTGTCTCCATAATTGGCTCAATTTAGGCTTATTGTGCGCTTTTACACTCAATTACAGCTTTGGCTCAATGTAATCTGAATTGTCTCACCATTGGCTTAATTATTAGCTTAATTATTAGCTCAATATTAGGCTTGGCTTATTGTGCAATTTATACCAACTAGAAATGTTTGAGCTAGCAGTGGCTGTTTTTCTATCATATTGAAAATGCTATTTTGCTCCCATATATTTTATAACGTGAAATAATGAAATTCATTATTTAAGATTTCACGTTGGACTATTTCATATTACATTTTATTATTTGTCCACCAGGTGGTGCTACTTTTTTCCCATTCAAAGCACATATTTCTTGCTACTGACATGATAAGTGTGCCACGATTGATGTTGGATAATGGTGTATGTGTTTTATAAAGAATGTGTGAGTGTATTTTATGTCCAACTTCATCGCTTTTTTTCTTAGATCACGCTCGGTGTTAGCACTTGTAGTAGCACTTCATAGATGGCACAGCGGCTGTAACCAAAACAAAGTTGAACCATGTCTGTACCTCATACAACCACATTCTAGAACACCTGACCTACTTGTTTTACACCTGTAACGGCAGAAACTTGAACATTGTCGAGGTTGGACACCGGACTCAAACTTTTTTGTTTGTTTTTTTCCCCCAGATTGATCTTCATGAAGATCTTCAAATTGTAGGTGTCATGATTTACTTCTGGGTGGCCGCCGTGTCCCCACTCTTTCTTATATCTAGCTATATATTCATCTGCATTGTCCAACATTGCCACGTTCTTTCTATTCTCCTGCTTTCCATCTGTCAAATAACTGAGGGTTGTACACATGGAGCATTTGCCACAGGTTGGTTTTGAATGTTCCTGGTTAATCTGGTCCTCGTAGGTTATATTTTTGTGGAACTGCTGAGATAGTGATTTGAAAGGATGAGTTGTGTGACTGATGCAGTGTTTGAAGTTCTCTGGCAGCTTGTCTGAAAGAATGCAGTGTTGAATGGGTTGTGGCTGTGTGTGTGAGACTGACTTGTACTGACGTTAACCTGACCTTTGGACCAAGACTAACACTCCGATTTTCTTGATTGAATGTTGAGATATTCTGAGAATAAGATTCTGTTCAGCAGTTCACATTAAAGTAGATGTTGTCTGTTGTGAAGAGAAGTTGTAATGCACTATCATTTCCTTTTTAGGTCTGTCGACAAAGGGTAAGACCATATTTTTTTCTTTTTTGGGGGGCTACCTTGTTGGACTCCATGTGTGGTAGGGTTTGTAGAGTAGGGAAATGAACAAAATAACTTGTTGTTTCTTGAAAGTGAAGGTACTTAGGTGTCGGCAACTGACTTGCTTGTCTAGCTGTCCACAGCTAACTACTGAATCACACCAACAAAGGTATGCAAAGAACACGCCTCTCTATGGAGGAGTTTTCTTGCCTTGTGGCATGAACCACTTTTTCTTTCCAACTTTTGGACTTTCCAACAAAGTAAGTGACACACAGGCCCATGTGCCAATCGCTCTTCCGGCCACTGTGCCGATCTGTCCTGGCCCTCGTGCCGTTTCTCACTTTAATGAAAATGTGTCTCTAAAATGAAAAAATTATTTAGTTTTTGAGGGATAGTGTATTAAATATATGGTAGGAATAAAATGACTGTTGTGCCTTGTATGCCATGTCACAAGGCTTAGGCTTTTTGGCCTTTGTGCCTTTTTTTAATATATATATAAATATATATATTATTCTTTTCCATCGTGGCCATTAATCACCTGTTAGCCCTAGCACGCAAAATAGATTCTGGTGATCTACAAACATTAACTGGCTTTGTCATCCCATAATGCAAGTAGGCAATGACGGCCGTTTACCCTCACGGCCTATTTGTATTATTGTATGTCTGGCCTTGCGCGTCTTGGGTTTTACATAGGCCAACATGGATGCCAATCCATGTACGGTAAGTGACTAACCCTAACCATACTTTCCTCTTGAGCATCATGAAGAGGAGCACCAGACATCTGTGAATGTCCTAATTAGATTGCGTATTAGTTACTGTAAAATTTCAAACAGTACGTGCAGTTTTTCTTTCATGCTTGGCCACTGTGCCGTTACTATACTTGCTCTGAGCTTTTTCCACATCTGTCTCTTGATTCTTCATGACCACTGTGTCATGGCTGTACTGCGCCTGTGCTAGTCTATAATTTCTCATCTGTTGTTCCTTCTATGTTTTTCTGGTAACTGGATTGAGTGTGTGTGTGTGTATGTGAGAGATGACTGACTTGGACTGACGTTAATCTGACCTTGGGACCAAGACTAAAACTCTAATTGACTTTACTGGACCTGGTGAACTGGTCTCGGTCTGTCTGTATCGTGTCTCTGGTGTCCAGATTTAGGTCTCAAGTTAAATGGATGATTTAAAAGTTGATTTAAGAGTTTTCTTGAGGCGTCTGATTTCTGCAGGATATTCTGGTACCTTGTTTTTAAATGGCTGAAATTTTTTGGTCTTGAATCTCTGTTCTTATAGTTGGAACTTGGAAGCTGATGAATCATGTAGTAAATGCATTGAAGTTTACTGTAGCTTGTCAAAAAGTGTTTTAAAGTGCTGTAAAAATGTAGTGATTGATTGTGATGAGAGCAGGTATTCCTTTCCTCTCAATTTGTAATTGCTTTGATAAGATAACTGGTTCCTGATTTGATTATGAAGCTAAACTTTGATTTATATGCAAGTGTAGTCACATTAGATGTTAGGTGTTATTCAGCACATGGATAATGGTATGAAATACTTTAAATCTGGCATTTGTCGGCACACTTTTGATATCCGTTTAAGTCTTAAACTTTATGCACTGCTGTCAGCCTTTGTAGTCACTAACTAATAATCATTTATTTTATTTATAAAGCACTTAACTTTTTTTAATCTCAAAAGGCAACAAAACTGTAATTCAATATTAATGCTCACTTGTCTGTCTGCCAAGTTTATTTCCCTCTAAAGACTGGCTTTAAACCTTTTTGTGTTCACAAAGCCTTTTTGCGCGTCATGTTTGGAGGCCTCCCAGCAGGGGATTTCTATGTTCCCCTGCAAAACTCTGCGTTACTCGTCTTAGGGATGCAGGGCTATCCTGCATAGTTTCTTTCATAAATGGGATTGTAGGTTGCAGGTTTAGAGCGCGTTTCGTATCTTTAGGAGGAAACAAACCTGGCAGAGAGACAACTGGGATTATTTAAGGTTAAGCGAAATTGATACAACTTTTATCTTTTGATGTGACAAATTGAAATAAAACCTTTGTGGTTAACCCTAAAGTCATGTATACTTGTAAACATAAGTGGTTTTTGCCTCTTATTTGTGAAGCTGGCAGCTGGTGATAGGGCTTTATGCCTTACCCAACATGAGGTTGTTGATAAAGCATAAGGGTTAACTACTCGCCACACTAGCAAGTGTCTATGGTCTATAATTATTATCTGTGACTTTCTTTCAAATTCAAAAATGACCACTCGATTACACAATGTAGGTGGCTTGTCGAGTCATTAGGATGATGTTTAATCCTAATGTCTTGGTTGTTTGCATGAGAAACTGTTATCTCCACTGTCAGTGTAGCACAGGAAAGGCAGGTATAGTTTAGGGAGGGCAGCCGTTGGTGGACCCTGACTGGATGTGAAGACCTGTCACACTTGACCAGGTGAGCTACCTGAGGATTTGGTCTTTTTTTTTTTTTTCCCTTGTGACTTATCAAATTCTGCCTTGTTTATTAGAGATGACGTAGGCTGCAGCAGATTTCTGGATCGGAGGACTCCAAGTTGGACACTGCGACCTGGAGAAGTCCTGTCCTGGATGGCTGCGATGAGGACCTCGCCGAACATGAACCGACCCTTCTGCAATGAGGACTTTGCCCAAGAGGAACCGACCCTTCTACGATGACGCCTCTTTTCCACGGGATGTCTTCAGGTACGTTCTTCAGATGGTACTCCATTTGTTTAATCCATATTTACTTAATACTAAAGTGTGCTGCCTCTTTATTTATTTATTTTAGATGTTGGACCTTGCCAAACTGTACACATGCCTCAATGGCTTCTACGTCACTTGGCCCAACGAGGATAACACCGTAGAGACATGGACACCAAGATTTTTTTTTTTTTAAATGGACTTTACCACCTAAAGCCAGAAAACCAGAACCCCTGCAATTTAATCTTAAACTTTATTAGCTGCCATCAGCCTTTGTAGTCGCTAACTAAACTGGAATTCGATATTAATGCTCACTTGTCTCACTGTTTATTTCTTTCTAAAGACTGGGGTTAAACCTTTTTGTGTTCATAGTCTTTTTGCGCGTCATGTTGGGAGGCCTCCCAGCAGGGGATTTCTAAGTTCCCCTGCAAAACTCGGCGTTCCTCGTCTTAGGGATGCAGGCCTATCCTGCATAGTTTATTTCATGAATGGGGTTGCAGGTTTAGAGCGCGTTTTCGTTTCTTTAGGAGGAAACCAACCTGGCAGAGAGACAACTGGGATTATTTAACTGAAGGTTACGCCAAATGTTAAAAATGTCATCTTTTGATACGATAAATTAAAATAAAACCTTTTATTATGTGGGCTTAATCCAGAAGTCATGATGTTTAGAAGATTAGACTGAATGGTTGCATTCACAACCTACACTGCTACTTGTAATGATTGACATTGAAAACCTGTATTTATTGCCCTCTCTATATATATATATATATATATATGTGTATATATATATAAACGTATCAATTAAAACTTTTGTTCTCAACTTTATGGTTGACTTGTATTATTTTTTCAGTGGTTCTGTGATGAGACATGTTACTGTAAACTCTGCACCTTTTGACACTGCTTCAAGTGTCCGTTTGATCTTAACCAGAAAACTCAAACCTATGGCTTTTTGAATTCATATTCACCAGATCTCCTCGTTAAGATCATTTTTAGATCATGATTGTATTACTACAATTAATGGTATTAAAAATGTGGCCCTTGAACTCAACTTCTGTTTTAGGATTAAGGATATGTTGACCCTGAGTAGCAGTTTAACTGCTTGCATTTGACCTAAACGATGGTCACAAATGCAGTTTGCTGCAAGAGAAGTTTTGGACAAAGGAACCAAATGTGCAATCCAACACTTAAACTAAATTAAAGACAATGTAAGGCCGCTGTTGTGGTAATGGTAGCCCACACCCCATTGTTTTGGTTTAAAAAAAACAAAAAACGAAAGAGCTTTGAAGCTGCATAAATTATCTGCCAAAGAAAATATTGACTTAACCTATACTGGCCTTATTAGTTACTGCATAAAACTAAATCGGTAAAACAATATTATTAAAAATACAGACCTAAGGTTGTGTGTTTCCTGCAGTCAAAAACCTTGCAGAGGTTACTTGATCACTCAAAACTGTCCGTATTGAATGGTTGTTTGTCTCTGTATTTTGGCCCAGCTCCCCGCAGCCCTCATTATGAAGAATAACATGGTAGACAATGAATGAATGACAAAAACAAAACAATATTGTCTTGATATTAAAATGTTTTATTCAAAAACAACTTCACGTTATTTACAAAAAGTGGCTTATTTACATTAAAAAAACAGCAGTGAAAACACTCTATGTGAAGAAAAATATAAAAATTACCAAAAAACAATGTTGACACTAGCAATTATATACAATTTATATCAGAAATCTTTCGTCCACCAGAGTTTTGTTGACGAGGTTCTTCCTTCCAAGAAAGTTACGGATCAAGCGAAATATCTGTAATGAACGAGATTGTTAAAATAACGTTATGTTGATTTTTAGCGTAGTGAAGGAAACTCATTGCATGCACACCGTATACTGACCATCTGCTGTACGTATGTAAGCACGGCTGCAAGTACGAAACTCTGAGATCCGAGGTCGACGACACAGAAAAACAAAGTGTCAAAGATTAGCAGCGTTGCCTCGTTTCCGTAAAACAGCACATCACTGAAGGAGTGGGCCTCATCTGATGTGAGAAGCACAAACGGACTGTAAGCACACAAACGTACATTTATGATCAAACCGAAATGTCCAGCCTTTAAGGTCAGGAGGTCATTACCGTTGTAAAAGATGCTTTTTTCATTGGGTTCGAGAAACTCCATTCCTATGACCCTCTCAAACATCAGCTTGTCCTTCACTATATAATCCATGTCAGGGTGAGCCTAGGAATGAGCAGAGGAACATGGCAGACAAATGTGTCCAATTAAAAACAACACTTAACAAACCAACAGATATATGAAGTGTATTTAATAAATGTGAACGAACATGGTCTATAATGGATCCGAGGAAGTGGTTCATCGTGTGGTATGCTCTGATGTTCTGCTCAAATGGGTTGGCCGTCGATGTGTCCATCAGCCGTGATGGCCCGTTCCTCTGTAGCACAGCACACAGTCAACCAAATAAAGTAGATATTTAGTTTAAGTATAGATTGATCCAAAAGTAATGCGTGTCAATCATCTTTTTATGAGGTTTGGAGCCACTAGAAGTGTGGTGGTGTTTTTTTTTTTTTTTTTTATCTCCAGCAACACTGCCCTCTGCTGGTAGTTAATGTTTTGTCATTGTTTTGCTTTGGGTTCTGGACAGCCAGGAGATGTTATTGTACAGACTGAGCTATTCCAAGGTCAGGGCCAAGAGTAAGCTATTGTGTTCATTCCTTGCCAGAAAGGAGCCAATCGGATCCTGGTGCAACCCAACACATAGATATTGATGGAGCAGAGAGTATTGTAGATTATTCCAGAGAAAGCTTGTGTCCTCCTGACTCTAATGAAGTATGTTAAAGACCATTAGATGGAGTCTTGATGTCGCCTCAGCTGAGCCCAACTTAACTCAACACAGACTTCAGAGATTTCTTCTCGACTTGCCAAAACACTTAGTTGACTGACCTAATCTGTTTACATGGCCACTGATGAAAAGCAGTTGCAAGTTTGAGCAGGAGAGCAGGGGCTTACTTTGCCTTTGCTGTATCTACAAACACTAGCCCACTACTCCATGCATATTCAGCCTTTAATGAGTTTATAAGAGAGTTATAAACATGAGCGAGGATAGCACATACCCGACTGAGTGGCTCCCGTATCCTCTCATACTGTGACCGCAGGTGAGTGGTAAGAGACACCTGAAAGGTCTGGATGTCTGTGTTGGGAAGCAGCCCTCTTTGACCACACAGTGACTCCTTAAAACAGACAGAAACAGGATATCATGTGGAATCAACAATGTCATAATGAGAGCTAGAGTCACTCAACACAACATGATGTCCGTTAGTGCACGTACAGCTTCCCTTTTCAGGTTGTTGTTCATTTCCTCCATGTTTGTATCTGCATGGCCATGTACTGAACGCCCATGGATATAGTAGCCAAAACACCGGTGCGATAACAGCAGCACAGAAATCTAATGTAGCAACAGAGGAAAAAACACAACCATGTAAACCAATCCAGACCGATACAATCAGCTGTTCAACATTCTATGCATCATACACATTGCTGCTTACATTACTGATGGAGCAGAGATCCACAAACTGACGGATTTTGTCCTCCACGAAGTGCTCATAAAACACAGTGAAGAAAATCACCTGTGTGGATAAAATCTGTTAAAGGAGCTCTGCAAAATCAAAATGAAATGAGATCCATGGACAATAAGAGAAAGAGGAGATATTGTTTAAATGTAGTTTTACCTGCAGTAGTCCAATGCAGAGCCACAGCGTTGCTGCCAGGCTGTAGCGCAGAATCAAGCTGTATGAAGGAGTGTATGCCTGAGGTGAACGCTGTAACGTTGACCAGGGGTCCCTGAGGGCCAAGTTAGAAAAACCCACCACCTGAATGATACAGTCAAATACCAGCCATGAGGAAAAGGGACAAAATCATAGCTGCAAAAAAGAGATGTGTGTGTATGCAGAGTGTAGGATGTACTTCAAGAATGAAGAGCACAGCCATGATCTGAAAGGTTGGGCTGATCTTGCGGAATGTCTGGATCTCGTTCCATTCATTGGCCACAAAGTAGGTTCTCCAGATGCTCACAGGAGCGGGATCACGTTTTGTCTCACCAGCCACTGAAACGGCAGTAAACGATGTGACCGGAATCAAACCGCTGGGTCGTATGCTTTGTACGAAAACTGCAAAATACAAGATCAGAGTAAATTTTTACCTTGCACAGTTCTGCTGGCTTTGTTACGTGGCCTCTCCCAGTCAATGAGGAATATATCAACTGAAACCTGAAGGATCAGCTTGTGGAGAAACTGGATAGCCTGGAAAACACAAAAACAATCGTACATAAACGTACATTCCCGATGAAGTTCTTCAACTGCCTTTCAAAAACATCTGTTCTAACCTTAAGACTGAAAGCACATCCAATGTATGTCACAAACTGCTCCTCCTGCGCAGGCAGCGGTAACAGCACTGATGCAAACTGTTGAGCCTAAACAGACACACAGTATATCAATAAATTAAGCAGCCAACAATAATCAGTCAGTCGGTGAAACAAATTCTAAACAAAACGGTAAAGGAGGAAAAAAAAGACTTGCCTTTAACGTCTTTTTTAAGAGTGCAGAGAGTACAAAACAGAAAAGTCAAAGCTCAAAAGTCAAAGAAAAAATGCAAACAAAAAAAGAAATACGAAGGAAAAGCAATAGAGTTGAGAACAGAAAATGGTTACAGGTAGAGAAAACTGTATCAATTTAACACAAGTATGTAAACTCAATGCCATTAAAGAGAGTTCCAAACAACACTAACCTTGTAAAAAATGAGCCAGTAAAGCCCAGTTCCCACAGTGACGACAAAGAAAACATTGGCCAGGTCTCCAGAATAAAACAACAAAAACTTGAGCATTGTCTGAGGCACAGGAAAACAGAAAGAGACCAACATCACTCTCAATTTTTACACCAAAATATATAGATGGAAGTGATTTAAATTAGTTAAAGACACAGTACCCCGGCATCAATGAGCGGGGAGCCGATTCTTCTCTTCCAGCTGACCGTCTTCAGCAGAGAATAAAGCACGGCCAAACCTCCCAACACACCCAGAGCAGTCTGTGCACACAGAGGGCAGCGAGAGCTTCAGCTGATACCACATCCTTTTTCATCTCTTACATACATTTTTCTCAACAATGCATTCATATCTCTACTCACATCTGTCTTTACTCGAGCCTCACTCTGATCCATCTCATACTCCATAGCAAACATTGTCTAGAAACAGATGGATAAGGAAGTGTTCAAAAATAAATAACTGTTACACATTAGTCAACCCAATTTTTGAGATACAAAAATGAAGCTGTGTGTGTGTGTTTGTGTGTCTATGTGTGTACTACTCACAGACACAGTTTGTGTGTTGATATCTGTGATGAGAACATCTGTGTATGTCACAATCATCAGAGGGGGGAAAATCTGTCCTTCCTGTGTTTGTGGAACAAGCTGGAACCTTCAAAAACATGCAACATCAATACACGTGAGTGACAATGTTTTCACTTTATTTATTTTTTTAATTGTGGAGCTGTGTGATGTGCAGTGGAAACCTACCTAATTTTCACACTGGTTGCCACACGAATGACTTTAGGCAGGGAGCTCATGCTCTTCTCTCTTCCACCCAGCGTGTCCACGAGAAACATGCGTCGAGACAGGTACCAGTTCTTCATGCTCTCTAAGAACCACCGCAATATATTAACACTACAATGTGCTCACATTTTCCAGGTCATCGTCTAGATATGCGCCAAATCTTAGCACCCTGCACGTGCCTTATCACCTGCTCTGGTCAGCAGGTGTTGGTCTGCTCACTGTTCCCCGAGTCAGAACAAAGCGTTTGTGCTCCTCAAGCTTGGGAACAGACTTCCAGATAACTTCCACCTCGAAATAACCTAAACCTAATTCTAACCCTAACCCTAAAACCCAGTCTTAACTCCCAAAAAGCCCTTTAAAATTGTGAGGACCAGACAAAATGTCCTCACTTTCCCAAAATATGCTCACTCCTCATGGTTTATAGGCTATTTTTGTCCTCACAAAGACACATACAAGAGTAAAAAAAAAAAAAATTTGCACCTTGGTTAATGAACCGTCCATTGTATTGCTGGTTGTATACGAGTGTTGGCAGGGGGAGCAGTTTTCTGTTCTCTCCACCACCAAGATCCATGAACACATCATAGAAGAGCGGCTCAGGATGGGCTTGTAACAGCTCTGCGACTGAGAAATCGCACTAGAAACACACACACACACACACATATATTACTCATTATACAACTGGACATTATAATACAGAGTCAAATGAAGGCAGAAGCACTCACACTTTGTTGGTAAGCAGTTCCGAAGCTGTAGGCTGCTGCCTGTTTGGCTGATGTGTCTGGACATAGCTAAAGCACATGAGGGGAAGAAGAGAGGTGGTGCGGATTGAAAGAGCTACAGCGGATATACTTGTACCGTTAACAAAAGAGTAACAATATGGGTGATTTATACACATTGTGTAATGCGTAACAATGCTCTGGTGTATTAAGACCAAGTATCTAACGGACATCTTACCTGGAGATTACCTCCTCCTATCTGTTCCCATTTGAGGAACTCTCCTCTGATATTGTAGACAGCTGCAAGTAGTTTAATTTCAGTGTTCTGTCAGACAAAAAGAATATGCAGATTAATAAATCATCTGCTGTACATTTTCCTTTTTATAAAGCTAAAAAAAAAGCCTGTTATGGTTAAAAAGGGTTTCTTGACTTACTTTAGTTTTTCCTCTGAAACTGAAACCAACAGGGACTGGATCAGTCTGAAGCACTCGACCTGCCAGTCCTGGTTCATCGCCATAGTAAAGCCATGGCAGATTGGCTCTCCTGTTGACATATGACTATTTATAGGAGGGTGTTTCTGTTTCATTTCATATCATTAGAGATGGCACTATATCATACATGCTGTATGCTACAACCCTGTCGATTACCAGTAGGAGATGTCTTGAGTTGAGCTCATAACGGCCTTCGATCTGAAAATAGTGTTAAAGAGACCGCAGGCGTCGTTCGATGTGCCGCTGAAGGAGTGCATGTTCATTGCGCACATGTTCCCGAGAGCCTGGCACGCTGTCAGGTTGGAAAAGACCTGAAAGACATACCCAAAATGACTAATTACACATGTAACGCATCAGAAAAATCTGAAAAATAATAATATAGCATCCGTCATTACAAACCAAATTATCTGCTCAATATTTTACACTTGCTTTTAAGGGTTTGCTTATTTAAAGGTGCCATATGTAAGAATGTGGCCAAAAACGGTTACTACATTCAAATTCAAAATATCGAGGTCTTTTAGGTTTCGTTTTTCTGACGTAACTGGCAACCCGTGGTTGCTCAGCAGCTGAGACTCTACTGACTGCAATGATTGGTAGACGGCAGTAGGTGGCGCCACATGCCAAAACATGATTTCAAAAGATAAACATGATTTGCAGTCTGCAAAATATTTTTTTTAATGCAAATATTTTGGCTGTACTGTTGTTGTTGGTGAGTTCAGTTTGTTATATGAACATTATTCCTGAGTCTCTGTGACATATTAGGAGGATTTAATGGCCAGTTGCTTTAGATTTATTACATAATGCACCTTTAATGATATCACGTGGTGTTGAATATTTCTATGTATTTATTGAATCAATGTTTGACATCAACACCAATATAATATTCTATCCACCTAGTCCAAATACCACCATTTTTTTCTTATTTATAGAGAACAAAGGGAAAATATAGAAAAGGAATTACAAGGCAAGCTGCTGCTGAGGAGTAGAGATTTTTCACAAACCAGGCAGACTGGACACTGAATTTCTGCACAGGAAGCAGAGAAGAAAACATATATTAGAATATTTCTGAATGACTAAACGTAAAATAAAATACACAAGAGAGCAGATGAGATGACTCACCAACTGACCATAGTTGACACTGGGATTTGCATTTGTAGGGAGGATTCCTGGAGGGAAACATAATCCTCCTGCCTGGAAAATACGAATGAACCTTTGATCAATCATGTTTTCTGTGAATTTGACAGTGAATGATGTGTGGACAAGGTTTTAGAGGATTCTGGGGTAGAGGGTTGACTGATCTCACCAGGACATTGGGAGTGTTACACACACAGGATGTGTTAATGAAGGAAGCCTGACATCTCTCACACCTGAAAGAAACATTTGGAGACTGTTTGATCTCTCTCATAGTATACATAGAAAGAAAGAATCAAGTCGACTTTTCCTCGAGGCCTTTTGTCAAAGAAAGCAAAGGCTCAAAATACCCGGGTGCCAGAGCCAGAAAAGACAATACAACCAACGTGTCTGTGACTTATTAAAGGTCTTTGAGGTGATTTTCTCTCTGAGCTTTAGTGCAAAGGCCCTCATCTGTTAAGTAACAAAGATAGAGGTACAGTATACAGAATAGAATATTTGAATAGAAAGTATCTTCTTCTTCTTGCTTCTCCCTTTAGGGGTCAACATGAACAATGCCCATACACAGATGAATATAGCTTACAGCAGCATTAATATGTACACATAGATACATAAGCATTAATGTCCAACATCCTAAGACACATGAATCAAATTGTGTCGTTATTTTTGGTGTTCGTCGTATTGCAGATGAAATAACTGAGCTGGATATTTGAGTCTTTATGTTATTATGTTAGTATGATATTGTCGATAGAACGCTAGATATGCAACTGTTTTGTTTCATTTACACTACACTCAGCGGGGGGAGGGGGTTGTAGGAGCCAGTGTTGTCGAGTAATTTTAGATTAGGGTCAAAATGATTAGTGCAGGATTACTTACAGTGTATTTTGTGAATAGTTAAAGTAGTTAACTGTTGGCCTTAATCCTTTGACATTCCTTTTCTTGGCTTTTGATACTATTTGGTCATTATATAAAAGGTACTGTGGACACTTTGATATCTTTATCGGTTATGATAGATCGAGGGATTGGGAGATATGTATTTAAAAACATTTGGCAGTATAGGTGGATGTGTCTGTTAGAAGCTGTAATAGGTCTGGTGTTATTAAGGTTCTTCGATCGTCAGGTCACGATACGTTACGTTGAGAAGCTCGGATACATGTGGATAGAAATGTAACTTGGATGAACGGCAAGTGGAAATAAATGCGCAAACTCTTCACATAACTCTTTCTTGCCTTGGTAAATGATGAATTAAAACGGTACCTACGAGTCAAGCCCATAAGAACCTGCCTACAGAAAACGACTTGGTGGCATTGGAATTAAGTGTATGTTCGGCCACTACAGGGGTAATTTAGCAAGACGGGCCGTCAAATCAGAAGGACTTAAGTATCTTAAAAGCCACCTGGGAACAATGGGGAAAAAAAAGGTAACTGTAGAACTTATAACGCTAATATTTATTAGTACCTGTCTCCACTGCTGCTTGGTACAGAGAATGCAGGGATGTTTCCGCTACATGTTTCACATTTGGCTTCATCCAAAAGGTTTCCATTGACATCCCTTTCCACTGTGGGAAAAAAACCAAAAATCTTATTCAGCTATTTATACATAAAACACATGAATACATTAGTCGTGTCATTAGTGACTCACCCAGGACATTGGCTGGTGGACAAAGGCACATCCCATCATCACTAAGACTGCCTGGACAGCGGATACACCCAAAACCATCTTTTGTTACTGCCTGTGGAGAAGAATAGTGTTATTATTATAATATTATTTTAATAATCCATATTGGTTTTAACTGAATTTGTATAACACTAAGTCACCACATACACTAACTCGTGAGGTCAAAACCTAACCATTATAGAGAAAAGCACAACATTTTAACTAACTTTTAAAGAAAGCATTATAATAAAATAAGATTAGAAACTGTGTGGTAGAATATCACAGTAGAATCTGAGATGGACAGCAAGATATTTAATTTGTACATACTGGCTTATCAGTCGGACATTGCTGACACGTAATTGATGCCGTATCAGTGGTGACACTGCGGTAGCCAGTTTTGCAAACACAGGTCAGTCCTGTAAAAAAAAAGAATGGATACAAAATACAGTTTATGGTCACACAATATTTTATATATGATGTTATGTTCTAGTTATTTGTTTATAACAAATGCAAGCAGCAGCATGTTTGTCACGTAAGCACCTCCTAAAAGCCACTATAAAATCACCACATTAAATGTGTAAGAAATCTTGTTTGGGTATGAGAATACATGCAATTTACGTGCATTTCTTTTTGTCAAAATACATACATTTTAACAGATTAATCAAAAGATTCAGGGCAGACCTCAAGTCATGTGAGCTGGTTTGTGTTGTGATTTAATCCTAGACCACCAAATAGTAGTGTGGTTAAAATCTTCCCTGAACTATTTAACTCATATCTGTGAAGGTTCTCAGTGATCCAGGTCGGTCTTCCTCAGTAGTTAGAAGTATACAACTGCACTTGCTTGAGTCAAGATGAATATATTTAATTCTGTATGCTGGATACCTGTCTACAGAGTCGTTGGAGTTCATCTTTGTTGCTTCAACTTAACTCACAGCTAACTTCTCCCACAACCAGAATGTGACGTTTAAAGGTATTTACTTTTCTAGTTGTAGATAAATAATGTACAATCAGGTGACGGGAAGGTAGATGGAGAAAAGCACATGTGCAGTGTCATCTTAAACAAGAGCAGACCTGATTGTTGGGTTTAGAATTATCCTCTGATGAGCAAAATCAAAGCCTGAATCGTTTCTGCACTAAAATCCAAGTTTGACCTTCCACATTTGTTTGTCCAACTCAACAAATGATGCTTGGCCATAAGATACAAGATTAGCTACATCCTTAAATGTACAGATCTTCTGTATCGATTTCACAATTACATTTTTGTAATCAAAGCTGGGATGATCATGACTGTGAATAAATGATGATCGAATTCAATGTTTTCTTAAATTATCTGTATCGTCTGTCTGCATGAGTGTACCTAGCTTAGTCTGATCTGGCTAACAGTGACTTTCTCTGTCACATACATTGTTTTTAAACGGGAACTTATTACATGTTTTTTGTCGCCCTGTAGTGTGTAAATCAGTCTTGTGTGATAGCCTGATAGTAACCAACCTGTTGTGCTCCTTAGCTTATTTGGACCGCACTTGACACACGACAAACTGGAAATATCAAAAAACTCTTCCACGCCACAATCTGTCGGAGCCTTAAAGGGGATGGTGAACTGCTGACAGTAGAATAAATCAATGCATATTAGAAGAAAAAACGTTCGAGGAACATTCTGTATGCTAAAACCCGAGAGTAGCGTCTCCGTCGCCATGGTAAACAAGGGCTTTCCTCTTACCCACAATCCCTTTAGGCGCGAACAACGAACGTGTTTCCGGAAATAAACCCCCCCCCCCCTTTTTTTTTTTTTTTTTTTTAATTGGAGATTTATTTTATCAGTCATGATATTGTAGCCAATAATATATAGTTACGTCAAGCTGCACCAAAAGTCCGCATGGTGCCAACAACATTTTAAGAAAAAACGTCTTGAATACAACTACCAGGACATTTCCAGACAGGAAATCACACAGTTCACTGTAGTTCAGACTCCCACCCAGTAGGGGGTAGTAACGCCCCTTCATTACATATCAATAACAGTGAACTAAAAGAGAGGGAAAGGCGGAGCTGTGCGCCACCGAATGATAATAAAGCAGGCGTCACACGGCGCCACAGTTTTCAGAAGCATTCCACCAAACTTGAGGCACTGCAACCACACTCGAAGAAGCGACTTGTCTGCCTTTACACGCGGAAACCTAGCGGTGGTAAGTTTATGGATGTGATTTATGGAGACAAAATAACTTTTCATTTATTTGAATACCTTTGTATTTGTACTTTGACACGCTCTGTTTTGGCCCTAACCCGTGTCTCGATCATCATTCCTCTCATTTTTTTTTTCACAGACACGGGCCACGCGGTCTGGAATGAAAGAATGACAATAATCCTAAAATTGCGAGGCCTCAATGTGAAGGCAGGTCTAGAAGACATACGGACATTCTTTAAACATCTTCATATACCTGAAGGTGGAGTGTGGATATTGGGGGGAAGTCGAGGAGAGGCGTTCATTGCATTTACTACTGAAGAAGATGCCCAGCGTGCCGCTCGGTATACTGGTAAATTACTGAAAGGGTCTAAGGTGACCATACGCATCAGCAGCATGGACGAGCTGGAGCACAAATTACAGTTAAGGATGAAGAAGACATCTCCTTCTACCCATCTTACTGATAAAAGACCTCAACAATCTCCAGATCAAAGTCATCAATGTCAGTCATTGCCATCTTTAAATGAATTTACTTGCGATCACAATCTTGCAAGCCCACCATCTACAACTGTTCAACCATCCGATCCCCGTCTTTCTCAGTGTTCTTATTCAAGTGCTGCAGATGTTCAAACTGTGAATTCACTGGATCCCAATACTGCCTTTCTTCTTGGGATTTGTACTGTCCTTCAAGAACTTCAGTCATCCCATGAAAAAGGAAACTCGGAGGGAGGACTGCGAGTAGATTTTCAGAAGGCTGATGCCACACCTGATGCAGTGAAAACACCAGGGCCATGCCAAAACCAAGGGCCTGGTTATGTCAGGCTTTTTGGTCTGCCGGCCTCGACGACAAAAGAGGACATATGCCAGTTTTTCGGTGGATTAGCAGTACAGGAAGCCATAGTCAATGTCAAATTGGGACTTAAAAATGGCTGCCTTGTCAAATTTGCAAACACGGAGGATGCAAACGACGCTCTTCGATTTAACAAGCAGTTACTGGGTTCCATTGTTGTGGAGGTACGAGGAGCAAGTGAGAAGATGTGGACCAGTGCGCTGCAAGAATGTGAAAATCCATTTGCCGATAATGAGAAGAGAGAGACACCTCGCCCAAACCCGCTTAAGGTAACGGCAAATGCCGTACAAAAATCTTCACTGCAGTTTAAGAGGCGTTCTGCCAACCAGCCACTATATAAACGTATAAAAAAATCAAAACCAGATTGTGACTCAGCCACTAAATCAACACCAACCATGGAGCACATCATCATGGCCAGGAAGTTACCCAAAGAGATGACTAAGACGGAAATAAAAGAACTGTTTGGCTGTCCTGACATTGCACACAAGAATGTACTTCATCTGCTTCACAGAGGAAACAGAACGGACACAGCTTTTCTCATTTTTAACCGCACTGAGGATTATGATTATGCATTGAACCTCACAGGTTGCCACGTGGGCTCCGACACCATTGAAGTGTCTTCCATCACTAAAGAAAAGATGTGGGACATGATGGCTGAAAACTATTTCAGAAGGAGAAGGGCACAGCCATTTGAGACTCTGCAAGAGACGGACTCAACTGCACAGACATGTCTGTATGTTAGAAACTTGCCTGCAGATGTTAATAAGAATCACCTCAGAAACCTTTTCTCGGAACACAGACTGAGTAACGAGAACATCACTGTATTGCGTGACTCTGATGGTGAAGGTATTGGTGAGGCTGTGGTTCAATTTAATTCCAGGAAGCTTGCAGCTCTGGCTCATGGGCACAATGGTGAGAAATTCATGGGGACACCAGTGTTTCTTACTCTTATAAATGACGGGCAGATGGAAGACATTGTCGCACCCAAGGCTTAAAAAAAAGTTAAACTCAATCTTGACAGAGCCTTTTCAACAGACTTTATGAACATTCGCTTCCAGAAGCATTTGTTTTAAGTTTATCTGCTTGACCGATTAACCAGCTGTCTTATTTTGAAATGTTTTTACTAGGGATGCACTGATTAATCGGCCAGTGATCGATATCGGCCGAAATCGGTGACCGGCCGATCAGTCAGAATATTCCGATTTTAGCAACACACGTCTATCGGCTACACGCACATGTAGTAGAGTGTAGGGCTGGACAGTATACCGGTTCACACTGAATACCGTTTTTTTCCCTTTATGATATGAATTTTGAATATACGGCCATACCGGTGTATTTGATTACACAACATCGGCGCTACGCGCTCTGCATGTAAACGTTTCATTCATGTTTATATATTTGTTTCAATCACTGAACGAAGCCTGTCATATTTAAGACAAGAGTCAGGACCTTAAATCACTTGCACAAAATTTTTGATCAGCATTTGTTTGTTTGTCATTTAAACCTGTGTGCGCAGAGAGCACGAGGCATTGTTGGCACGGGGCGGGAGAGAGGTCATTTACTTATTTGTGTGTAGGTACTATGTTGTGAAATATGTTTAAACTTAAATAAACTACACATACAGGTAGTGATTCGTTTTGTATTTTTAGTTGGATATTCGATGTGAACAACATGGTTCCATAACACTGCACTTTTAAGATGTGTGTGAATATTCCACAGCATTATTTAGTTCCATTTATAGTGGTAATCTGTTCAAAAAGTCACACTTTGAGTTATTATGTTCCATGGTAGCATGTACAAATGTATCATTGACAATTGTTTTTGTATTTTTATATATACTTCTATTTTATAGTGATTCGTTTTTGTATTTTTATTTGGATATTGGATGTTAAAATGTTTTATTAAAGAGACAATATGCAAAAAATATATATCTTTCTGTATGCTGAAAAGTGTTTCAAAAAATTGAAATCGGAATCGGCTAAAATCAGTATCGGCAGGTCAAACTTCTTGAAAATACGGAAATCGGAATTGGTCCAAAAAATTGAAATCGGTGCATCCCTAGTTTTTACATGTGTTGTGTTATGACGTTCAGAATTTTCTGTCAATTTTAAATGTTACATTTTGTTGTTCTTTTGTTAACCAACACATAACTTCTGTGCATAATTTAAGGTGATTATCTTAGCGTCTAGTATTCCAAAAGGATCCACTTGGAACCTGTGGCTCAAAAATGACAAGAAGGAATTGACCTGAAGAGGAGACAGTGGAGAGGTCTACAACATTTGAGTAGCAACTTAATGTAAAGCAAATCAAAAAAACTGCACTTTGTAATAAATTTACATTCTGAAAAAGCATTTTTCAATGTTTAATAGAGCTGGACCTCGAGGAATGAACAAAAAAATACACAATGAGTAAAAAGCTGAAGAAGATTTTGAAGCATTTTGTATACAATGTACACAATTGGAAAAAGTCAAAAAACATAAAATCAAAGTATCGACTCTTGGATGTCATAATGCACACATAGGACTGGCTTGAAGATTCTGACGTCACATCTTCCGATCATTTGTAATACCTGGATTGCATTCCAGAATATCTGGATGGACCTGGAGACAGACATAATATATTAAAACAGTGGAGCAATGAACAATGGGAACATTAACTATTGGTGCTTATGTACCTGATAGACGATTGGAGTATGGGTCACTACTATCTGACAATCTGGAAGGTGTGGTGGAGAAACTTGTAGAGTTCATGGCAAAGCTGCTCAGAGTAGAACCCTGTGGTTTGAAAGAAATTCATTAATATAGGAGACGGAATACATTTTCCAAAATACAGTATTTCCAACCGCTTCATCAGACAACGCATGTAAATAAGGATTTACTAATTGTTTTCACATAATAGGGCTGCACGATGTATCATTTGAACATCGCAGGCAGTGCAATGTTTGTTAGTTTTCTTTCATACCGTAGATACGCTCCTCAGTCTGTACTCCATCAGTATATCAGTTAGTTTCTGTGTCACCTTCAGCACCAGTTGAGCATCACTCTCATTCTCTATACGGAAGGTATCCTAAAAAAACATTTTGTGAAATGATATATATTATAATAAAGACATAAATAAATCCACATTTAATTTAAGAGAAATGAGGCACATACCAGGTAATTTAGCAGTGTATTTGGAGGGGCTTGGTTTTCTGGGTTCGCTCCTAATAAGTCTGGCTTTTGCAGTGGCTCCTCCATTGGTCTGTCCATTCTAGTCATTGGATTGCTCCCCATTTCAAAACCACGGTAATCGTCAGAATACATCCTGCTGGGGTTCTCCTCCATCATTCCACCCCTTCCATAGCCATGTCTTTCACCACCTGGTCCAAAATCACCTCCACTCTGATTGCTCATACCATTTGGGAAATGCCTCAGATCCACATCAGAATCATGGAAATCTTCCGTGTTTGAGTACCCTCCAAAACCAGGCTCCCCATATTCCATTACTGGGTAGTCAGAGAGAGGACCACCTGGAGGAGGACCCTCCCCTGGAAATCGTGAGTCAAAAATCCTGGAACCTGCAAAAGAGTGAATATCATTTGCAAAAACTGCAGAATATAAGAAGGGTTAACTATTTAAGAGGGTATGCTTTAAATGCACACACTCACTAGAAAACTTACGGAAGGGTGGTGCATTTGGGCCCATTGCTTGAGATGGTGGAGGCTTAACTTTGGGGGTTGCAGAAACTGTGAGTGGAAAGGACAACAATTCATAAAAGCAACAAATAGGTAATCCTTCATTAGTCAAATAATTAATGAGTGACTTACGAAATCCTTTGAAAGCAGGTACTTCACAAGGCTCCTTAAGGATCACCTAAAGCGCACGACGGGAACAAAAACATGTTTTTGTTACCTAAGAATTCTCCAAAACATAATCATGACACAAAAATACTTTTATGCCGAGTATTATAACCCAGAAAAAATAGCCAATATCACAGTATTTCTGGATGCACAAGGGTATGGAACTCACCCTGAGTTGTCCCCTTCCCTCAAGTTTCTCCACCTCAGCAGCAGCCTCTTTAACTTTCTTCCTTTCAGCAGGGTCTTTAATGGCCTCTGCCTCCTCACAGGCGATCTTCTCAGGATGGGCTTTTTTCTGTGTACAAGATGGAAAAAATAGCAATAGTTCGAATGATTTTGCAAATTAAGTCTTTGACACAGAGCTGGAAAACTAAATAGTGCTCACCAGGTACTTGAAGCTGTGTTTCCAGCCCCTCACATGTGCAATCATATCATGCTGCATGCGGGACACAACACAGAGTTTGCACTGGTAGTGTGGCGCGACAGATTTGCTGGGGCTTCGGTACTCCCACACATAATGAAGACCTGTGTGGATATGGATATGATTGACGAACATAAGTTATACCTTACTAAGGAAACACACATGTGAGGGAAATAGCCATTCTGCTTACCGATGATGGCATCTGTGATACTCATCAGCTGTTTGCTGAGAGTGGGCAAGGTCCGGACAGCTGTCCCTTTCATGAACACTGGGAAAACAACAGTTTTAAACAGTCAACATAAAGCAAACTTTAAATAATGGTTACACAACACATAAACAGACGCAAAAAGTAAACATCAAAGTAACGAGTAGCTTCTCATTCATTTTGGGGACAATCATGTAGCCAGAGTAGTCCATTCTAAATCACTGTAGGTTTTAATTGAGTTATCATTAGAACGCCAAACTCCTCAGGACAAGGGGAAGAGTGGGAACAGCTGTTCCCCTAATTTAGGCCCAAAATGGGTTGCAGGCCTTTTTCATTACTGCTCATTGTGCCCAGCCACCGATATATCACATATGTGTCGCACTGATGAAGCAGTTCAAATGAAAATACCCTGCATCATTTAAATTAATTCAGTTTTCTTCTTTCATTTCTCACATTTAGAAATGATGTCATATCTCACATTATCACTCATGCCAGTGTAACACAGGCAACTGAATAAAAAATGCATTCAGCAGTGTTAAAATGTTTTGAGAAAGCAGTGTTTCTGCAACAACTACAGCACAAAATGTGAAATTAAACATCAGCAACCATGGTAGATGTATGGTATGGTTGCATTTCTGCATGTCCTGGTTTTAAAATCACACAAGGTGTCATTGGAGACTAAGCGCGCTTGACATTTTTTTAAATTGCTGAAAATGATTATATCAAAACCTTCTAAATGTTGACTGTTTGAATTTTGTTTACTCAACAAAAATATAAACGCACACACTTGAAATGGTGAGCAAAAATAGAATGTCATGACATTTGCTCAGATTCTTGATGCATTTGTTTATGGAATGATTTGTTTTGCTCAAACCCAGTAGTCCAGTGTCACTTGGCCACTCCTATCGACTACAATCTCAGATTGAGTATTTCAACTCACGAGAGTCATGGAGCATGGCAGAGTGGTGGTCAATATGCGTGACCAGTACACAGACACTCCTTATAGCCTGGTCAATAAAAGGGCACACCAAAATGTGGACTTTTGTCACTTGTCAAAATGCCACAGGTGTCACAAATCATGAGGGAGCGTGCCATTGGCATGCTGAGTGCTGGGTTGAGCGATACAGCTGTGGCAACACAACTGAATGACGCCGTATTCACCAGACATGTCACCTATCGAACACCTTTGGGATGTTCTGGATAGGCGTGTGCACCAGCAGGTTCCAGTTCCAGTTCCCCAGAATGGCCGCCAACTTCACCTGGCTCTGCAGGAGGAATGTGACAACATCCCCCAGGCCACGATCGACAACCTGGTGATGTCCATGCGTCGCCACTGTACCGCTCTGCGTGAGGCTAATGGTGGACACACACGTTATTGAAGTTTGTGAACTTGGATCATCGACCCCCATTGTGTTCTTCCTGCCATTACTCCAGGACTTTTGTGTTTAAATGGATCCAAATGCTCGCAAATTAAAGCCACTTTATTGGTAAAGTTGTACTGTTATTTTTGGATAGTTGCTCTGTTTTGTCACATAATATCAACTGCAAGTTTTTCTTCGTGCGTTTATATTTTTGTTGAGTGTACATAGAAAACTTGCCAACACCGATGTCCATAGACCGAAACATTAGGTGGCCCCACAGCAGCCCCATCTCTGAGAGTGTGAGTCAAAAGAGTGGTGAATATGCCACCACCCATGACACGAAGCAGGAAAATCAATATCTCAGGCTTCAACTCTCGAGACCTGGCGATAACACCGAGTGAACAAGACTTACCTATATCAGCAGAATGCTGCCGCTGCTTTCTCTGTCATTGGAGGGAATAAACCCACAGAAGGAGAGAGACACATAGAGGCATTAGTGACATGATGACACTTTGCAGAGGACTTATTTCCTCGTCCATGTCTGCCACCCTTACAATGCCATACAGCGATTACTTTCCTTATTCTCCATGACCCCTGCATCAAGCAGCCGAGGCCACAAGAACAAATCTTTAAAAAAGGACTCTAAATCATGGAGTCTGAAGATTATATTCTAAATTCTCATTAGCTTCTTGAGAATTTAGATCAGAATCACTCAGAATCAGGGAAAAAGGAGATACATTTATTATACGCAATTGCACAAAATTCAACCTGCTTCCAAGGCCCCAAAGAAAGACCAAGACCTCAGTCATTTTCCCAGTAAAACCGAGATCTCACACAACATCTAGTATGCTGTGTTTTGAATTCCTGAGTGTAAGCCATATGACGGCAGTAAAACGTAACGTAAATGATGTGAAGAACATTCACCCAAGTGTTCAGAAGGAGCTTTGAGGTGTGTGTAGAAATCTGGATAATTTGGGATGGAGAACTAAGGTGGTGATAGGAAACAGGGAAGTAGTTTGAGCTCATCACTTGTTATTGTCTTGGAAAAAAGTAGGAGGTACAGCTTAAGAATTGAAATGTCACAACCACTTAAAGAAAAAAGCTCTCAACGATTCCCCCTTTAAACCCTTGTCGTAGGACAAGAAAATACATATGCATGACACTTAGAATTGAATTGAATTTAAATTACCCTCCTTGTTTGAGTAGTGTTTCATTGATTTTCAAAAGGTAACAATAGCAGTAACACTCTTTTACGTATTATGCAATAATGAGAGTACTTATGAGACATGCTAAACGCTAAGCCTTTATGTTTTGGCAGAGGGGGAGCAATATGGGCTGATGTTTAGAAATCAGGGCAGCCTACAGCCTAAATACTGTAACTACAGGGGACATAGCAGCATTTGTCAAGTTTTAGAACAAATATTTGTACACTTCCATAAATCAATAATAGTTGGTTGATTAATTTAATCGTTGAATGACGGCAATACAGTTGATTTCATTCTCAGACTCAAAGTCTGGAATAATGATTATTAATAACGACGAAAAACAGACTAATTAAAAGCATGACAGCACTCAGAAGCTGAGTAACTTGTCATTTGATAGTGGTCCAGGGAACCAAGGCCACATTATTAAAAATGTGTAGCCAAGGAGCTAAAAGCTATGACATTTCTTTAAAAACCAAAAACACTGCTGTGCGTGAGAGGCCTGGTCCACGCAGTGGGTCTCCAGAGACATGAGTGTAAATACACCCAGCCCTGAGAGCACCGAGGCTAGCACGTAAGCCCGCCTGCTGTGGGGACTGCTGCAGCCTGGCGCTCCACCAGGCATCACCTCAGCCAGTGATCGGTTTCAATAAAAAAAAAGTAAAAATTTGAACGGGAAATCATAGGTTTCCCTCTTGCGGTGGTCATTATGACCAAGTACATGTATTAACGTGTTATTATTACCTACTCTGTCTGCGGTATTTGAGTTGTAGCTTAACTTACCTTCCTCCGCTGAACCTGCGACGGACCCTGTCCGTGAAGCTGAGGCTGTGCCATCGAATCCTGGTCCTCCATCTAGTCAGATTACCAACTGTGGAATAAAATGAACTAATGAATCAATCTCATTAAGTATACTTTATTATTATTGACTTGCAATGTTTCGTGTGTTGTTCGGCCCAGCTTAGCCTGATGCTACATGGTTGTTGTTGCACGCTCGTGAACAACTACAGGCTGTACTAGCCCCGCTGTTTGAAATAGCATAGTGTAGCAAGTACAGTAACTTACCAAGGTATATTTTGATGAACCTGCAAACTCCTCAGAGTTCAAAGTAGAAGAACGATTCAAATACAGGGTGAAAGAACAAACAACACTGTGACCACGGTCTCTACAAATGAAAGCGATAGCTACTTTGGTGATGGTAAAACGTGAGGGTAGATGTGATTCTGCCGGTTTAAAAATGCTGTATTTTTATTTATTTTTTCCTTTTTACCAGAGAACAACCCAGATCGTGTTAAAGAACAGTAATATAGTCGCCTTTTTTCTGGCACAGCATCACATGTTAAAATGAGTAGTAATGGAAATATAATCATAATATTGATAAGGCGCACATTTATACAACTAGGTAGTGCGTTTGTTTTATACGCCCGAGTCCACCGTTAAACACCCCTGAGAGTATATAGTTTTTAGTATTTTAAGTTTCCCATGACTCTTGGAACAACTTTTTATTTTATTTTATTCGTTTGAACTAAAAATAAAAATTATTTTCCCTTTTGCATGTATTATTTTGAAAAAACAACTTAAATGGTGAATTAGGTTGAATATCCCCGTCGCGGTTATGCTCTCCGCTTTGCTGCGTCCCCGGTTTCGCAAAGAAACACACACTGGCAGAGGACCCAACACAACACCACGAGAGAGATTGTATACAGAATATTTTCTTTTTTAAAATACATTGGTCACTGTTTGTGTATAATTACCGACGGTACTTATTATTCCACGCCAGGGCTTTTTCAAACGGCGGTAAGTTAACGAACGAGCTTGAATGCATGATGCTTAATTATTGCACGATATAGTTAGCTATTAAGCTAACTAACTAGCTATTTGGCTGTTCAAAACAAAAACGACCAATGTGTGCAGATAATGCTGTACAGTGTGTTTAATGCTACAGCAGCTCATCAGTACAATTCTAACACATGCCCATGTTGAGCACCTTTCTTATCAAACTTAATATTTAGTTGATAATATTTTGGTTTGTCAGCATGTGTCCAACATCTGCTGATGGATGTGTGAATGACATTTGGTGGGGATCCCTGTTACCTGTTAACGGTTGATAACATACAGCTTAGCCATTTTAGAAGTTCTTCCAGGGAGATTTATTACCATCTTTTCCTATATTGTAATATTAAAGAATTCCTCTTCATGGTCCTAATTAAGATATTTCTTGTAACATAGATAGCAATATAGACTGCAGAAATGAAGTCGAAGAAGAAGAAGAGACAGGATGATTTCCAGAAGGTCAAGTTAAAAGTGGGAAAGAAGAAGCCCAGAGCTGATAACGCCACCAACACCAACTTCCGTACTAAGGGAATCCATCTTTCTGAACAACTAAAGAAAGACACAAGTGGCCCAACCACACATAGGCATCTTGGTATCAAAGTAAGAACTCTATTGTTCTTTTTCTCTCCATTTTCTCCTTTCAGTTTTCAGACAAATATTCCAACCTGTGCTTTTTTAAACTCTATAATTTGTGTCTCTTCACCCTTTTCTTGCACTTCACCAGGACCTCTTTTCTCAGCTCCACCATTACAATGCCAATGTGAAACATACTGCCTTGGTGGGTTTGCGAGAGTTGTTGTCCCTTAATCCATCTCTGTTGGAGCAGCATCTCTCTCGTCTGCTTTCTGAAGTTGCAGCTCTTTTCACAGACAAGGATGGCAACGTTCGAGTGGCAGCTACACGTGTGCTCAAGTTAGAAAAACAGCCATGATTCAGAAAATTTAATAATGCAGGTTGTTTAATTGAAAATCCTCTAATAATATTTATTTAAAACTGCTTCCAGGTTTATTGCACAGTCTGTACCTGCAGAACGTGTGGCCCCATTTTCCCCCCTCCTCAGTGCCCATCTGTCCTGTGCCATGAGCCACATTGAGACTGTCATCCAGGAGGATGCAGTGAAGGTCCTTGATGTTTTATTGGAGCACTACCCTGCACTGCTTGCGGCACGTCCTGCAGTACTCCTCAGAAATTTCCTGGAGTTAATTTCTCACCGGCAAAGTGGTGGAGGATCCAAAAAGGCCCAGGATACCAAGGGACGGAGCTGGGCACTATCAGTCGGTCTTAACAGGGCTGTGACTAGTCAGCAGTGGCGACTCTCTGTGCTTCTCAGGTACAGATGACTCATAGATATGGAAAATAAAAATCAGAAACTGTTAGTTGTGGATGCTCACCTTGTGGTTTGTTCCACTTGTGCTTCAGGCTTGGACGTTTTCTGCAGGCAGTGGTCGAGGAAAGGCCGGTGGAGGATGGTGACTTGTCTGCTGCAGCTAATGGAGTGTTTGGGTGCAGTGGTGAAGGACGGCTTACACCTTTGTATCTCATCTGGGAGGAACTCACCTACAGTAAGGTTGGAGTGAAGGTTTATGAGCATTCTGGTGCCAAACCAACTCCACGATCCACCTTCAGACTCAGGTATGATATCACAATCTGCCCTAACCACCTATTGGAAGCACATTTTTCAGGATTGATATGAACATTCATATGCTTCAAATGTAGGTGTTTTGTGTGCAGAAAGTAATATGATTTAATAAATCCAATAACCTGTAATTACATTTATCTAATACACAAACATACACATTTACTAATATTCAGTACTCTTGTATTTGTCTGGTCTCATTCAAAATGAAGTGCTTCACCGTTAGAGCCCATGTTTTTTGTTTTGCTGGATTATCCACTTGAAATCTTACATGATGTCAGTGTGTTGTATAATAAATCTTAGTGATGCTTAACGATGGGCTTCATTCATTCAATCTGGGATTGAGAGAGGGTGTGCTTTAGGAAACAAAGTAGGCGCAGGGAAGGTGGGCTGTGCTTGTGTAACTCAGACAGTCATGACATTTGGGGATGGGAATTCAGAGGTTTTTATTTAAGAATAAGAGTTTTTCCACTGTTTTTGGACTCAGGTGATTTCTTTTTTTGCTGACAACTTCTCCAGCTTTTGAAAAAACAAGTTCACAAGGAACAGATGAGGCTGTTATGCATGAACATTGTTTAGCCAACAAGAACTCTCCAAACTATATAAACGCTATCCTATATACTTTAAACTATATAAACGCTATCCTATATACTATAAACTATATAAATGTCAGAAAGAATTTGAGGTTAATGTTTTAAAATACTTTTTATTGGGGCAAATTCCCATCTCTATCCTTCCTCTGATTTTATTACCATGATATTCTCTCCTGCATGAGTAATCACAATGCTGGAATCAACATCACACTGTCAGCCATCAGCAACAGAGATGTACACTGCTGTCTTCCATAAAGCAAACCCTGAATGTAAGATGTAAGAAATAATCACTTATTTTATTGTCCTATTGTTTAGACCTGAGGTGGATTCTGGAACTGCAGTCGGTGAGGGTCTGGACTCAGCTGAAGCTATACAGAGCTTTGCAGCTACGCTGGTGCCTCTTCTGTTGGAAGTTTGGGTGGAGGCCAGTACTAGTGACAGTCCAATGAACAACACAGAGGGTGCTCACCTGCTCAGCCCAGATGCCATGTCAGTAATGTTCCAGGTGTTAACTATTTTGCAGCTGCTGAGAAAACTGGCACCACAGCAGGAACACCAGGATGCACTGGTAAGAAGAAGAATGCACAAAGACTGACATATTTCTTCATTAAGAAGCAATTTGACACCGTACCTTGTGTTTTGTGTAGGACACATGGTTCCGCAACGAATACCTGGGATGTTTTAAACAGCACTTCATGAAAAACTTTCCCTATGGTACTCAGGATACACCCAAACCTAGAAAGAAGGGTGAGCTCAAGAGGTAAGAAGTATATGTGCTTATGTATCATACAAACATTTACCTTCTCATTCTACTCTTTATGGACATCTATTCTCAGTGATCCAGTGGCATGTGGACTGTTCACACCTCACATTAAAATGCATCCTGGATGCATCTCTTGTGACCATTTATGGTGGTATCTGGCTTCATTGCCATTTATTGAGACTGAAGTTGTGGCTGTTTGAAAGTACACATGTTTTTAAGGAGTCTGACTGTACAGATGTATGTGTCAGACGTGACATAGTGTGTGCGTACATGTGCAACACAGAAATAAGATGAGAGGAGCTCAAGTGAATCACTGTTCTACTCAGGCTTACTTAATAGGGCTGTAACGATATGTGTATCGAAATCGCGAAACGCCCTTTCTAACTCCCAGTTATTCCCAGTCAGCCACATGATATGAGCTGTTAGTGCTACCAAATTTATTTTTATTAGGGGTGTCAAAATATCACGTTAATTGTAATTAATGAATTACAGTCATCATTAACGCGTTATGTTTTTTAATCACGTTAATCCCTTCTTTACTGATGTCCTCAATACCGGGGCAGCGTCAGACCCAGCGACAACAACATCATAAAACCATGTCTAACTTTAACAAACACAGACATGCTGCATAACAGAAAGGTGCTGAAACTCAGCTAAAAGCTCATATAAACCATTCTTATGTTTACCAAACACAGTTAAAACACCGATGGATCAAACCTGCAGGAACGGAAAAAACCTGTTGCAGCGCACACATTGAAAAGCGGCACCGGAGTGTCAGCGTGATTATGTAAACAGCGGAGAATTCACAGATTCGTACAATACCATTTTTTTATCACTCTACGAACAAGATTCACGGATCCAGCCCCAAAATAAGAGCAAAACAACAACTGACTTTCAAGAAATACAAGCGGAAATGTTATTTCCACTGGAACAAAACTGCTTCTCATGAAGAACTACACTTCCCAGCATGCTTTGGGGACAAATCCCAGTCTGATTGATCATTTACTTTGTATTTTTCAACAGTATTATTTTGTTACAGAAAAGAGAGAAATCTTTGGTTATTTATTTATTTATTTATGTGCAAATCTGTTCACAGTGTTCCAAAATATGTGTTATTAAATGTTACATTAAGTTGCTATATAAGTAAATGTTAAAAATAAAATGTTTTTTAAATTTAAAAAAAATCGTGGAATGTATCGAATCGTGGGTCAAAAATCGTGATACAAATCGTGAGTTTGTGTATCGTTACAGCCCTTTTACTTTATAAGGATAACTACTGGATATGAATATTGATCCAAAGTAGCTGGGATAACCCTCATGTTACTGTCGTCTCCCCAGGAATAAGCAAACTGCAGCCGTTCCAGGTTTGACTGTGGAGCCGTTGGCCCTGAACGTCACACTTTGCCAGGTCATGGTGTCGCTCAGCCAGAGACAGGGACTTGACAGAGAGACGGATGGTGACTGGTTTACGCTTATGAGGACATTTGTCCGAGACACTCTAAGCAGTGGAGGGAAACTGAGCTACAGGCACCTCCACATGCTGCTGGGTACTGTGTGGAAGATGGTGCTTACACAGAGAAGCAAAAGTAAGTGCATTTGTGAATATTTGTCTGATTTCATAAAGCAAGCACACAAAAGCAATAGTAATACTGAAGTTTAGAGATGCATAATCTTAAGAACATAATGGGGTGTCTGCACATCCTTAAAGTCTTCAATTCATGTATCTAAAATTAAGACCTTAAAATGTATTCAATTCATAAAAATATTTTATATGATGGTCTTAAATACATTCTCAAAGGTCTTGCATTTTTCGGGGCAGCACTATTTAATGTTATATATTTCTTTCTTTTTCTCGTGGGAGATGCAGAGACTAGATGTACTATATTTTTTGTATTTTTGTATGTTTTTTGGTATATTTGGTTGGAAACATGCAGTTAAACTGCACTTGTACATCCAGCTATTGAACCAGAGAGCACCGAGTATCACTTTATGTTCAATAAACAGAGTAGTAATCTTGAATGAGTCTCATTGAATGACACACATGCTATCCTTTGGTTGTAATACAGAGGAGTTGTAAACTTCAACTATCGCCAATATTTATAGTGTTTTCGGTCTTAAATTTCCTTCAAGATGGCATTAAAAAGTCTTAAATTTGACTTGCTGAAACCTGCACATACCCTGCATAACATATGTGTGTTATTTCAGAGCTTGGTGTCAAGGTTCTGTATTCAGATATGAGTTTACTCACTGTAAGAGAAAAACATATAATTTGGCCTTAGCAACTTTCATTCCTAAACACAAACCTAACAACTCAGTATAAGGCCAGCTGCAACTTGCAAATCACAAAGGCCTCTGTGTTACCCTGACACCCATAATTTGTATACAGAGTGTTCCTCATTATATCTTTGTTGAACCTAACCTGACTGTGGCGGGGGACCGATATCTCAACTACACAGTCTTCCCCAAGGTCGACTCTAGCTATCAGCAGAGTAAGGTGCCAGACATCTTGACCTGATGTCTCTCTTCTCTCGCCCTTTCCTCCAAACCAATGTTATGCCTTAACTCTGAGATTCACAGGCAAAATGACAGAGGAAACTGTTAACATTTTGTTGTGCATGTTTGGCATTGTCTCAGTTCTCCTCGCATCTGAGCCGTCTTCAGTACAGCTTAACTCATCACTGACTCCACAAACTCCATCCTTGGTCTACTCACCTGATAATCAAAATCTCCACAAAACTAACCATTGAAATTCGTTTTAATTTTTCACACCAATATCTTTGTTTGTTTTTGTATGTGTGCAGCAGTGACAGAGGAACTGTTGGCAGCCGTTTATGTCTACTATAAGCAGAGGAACCTTCCTCTGCAGACACGATCTCTGCTGCTTTCTTTCTACAGCAAGCTCTACCAGCAGGAGCAAGATCATACACACATTGCCAGGTGATCTCACTTATTGTTTTTCAACATTGTCTTGAAACAGGGTACTTACTTACTGTGGCAATTGTGGTGACACATCTGCTTAATATTATCCCCCTTGTTTATCCGAAGGAGTAAGGTGATGTGTCGTTGGCTGGCATCCCTGCCTGTGCAGTTGTCCCAGCTGGGCCACCGTAACCCTACTCTCTCTGCGCGACTTATCGTGTCCATCCATGCTGCCGCTTCTCGAGGAAACAAGGATCTGCTTAACAGTCTGCAGACCAACGTCTGCAGGCTCTATGGTACGAACACTCAATTAGATGAAGGACAAGTCTGGGCAAAAACATCTGTTTTAGTGACATCACATATATTTTTTTTGTATTGGATATAATTGTCAGACCTGGATCACATCCATGGAAATTGCCACACACTTAGGACAAAACTGCCTTTGCCCTAGTCAGGAAACTTCCGACCCATCTCAGTCAAAATCGTCCATCAGGTGTCACCTGATCTGCCAACACTGATTAGGATTATTGCCAGAGGTGGAGTGTGTTTTCTGCTCTGTGATTAAGTTTTTATGTGCTAATTAAGTGGCCCATCAAACATAATTACTGCTCAGTTCCTGCTTTTAATTAAGAAACATTTAATTCAAGAAAGATGCCGCAAGATCACGCTTCCTGCTCAGGTGTTCGATTAACAAATACATCATCCATACATTTTCATCTGCACAAACGGGACAGTATTTTTCTAAAAGCAGAAACGATATGACTCGATTACAAAACAGAAAAATATAAGACATGAGGTACACCCCAGTTTCTCTAGGAGGCAATAAAACTCCATGTTCCTCAGCCCGAAACAACTTGGCAAAATTGAACTGTAACCAGTGGCTGAAAGCTGTAACAGAAAGCGCCGCGGGCGTCTTCATATCCACTGTTGAGATGATGGCAAGATAGTTGGGCTGGTGTGTGACAGAGGGGCCAGGGGAGGAGAAGAGAGGGGGTTGTCAGTGTTCTGAGAGAAACTGCTGCAGAGCCAGCAATTCGCCATCACAAGACTCCTTTTGTCTAAAGCCTTCTGACATCAGCATGTGCGTCAGAGCCAGACAGAACACTACGCACGCACATTATCCGAGTCCTCACTGTAGTGACCATGCCTGTCTATATGTCTGTTTGTCTTTTTACTAGCCCTGAACATGTTCTGCTTTTCTTGTTACCATTTGAATTTCCTTCAGTTTCAGGTTATATCTCCAAGGTGCAGTTCATTGCATTGCAGGCAGTGTAATTATATGTGAAACGTGTGTGTCTGTCTGTAGATCCACAGGAAGGAGTTTTTGTACTGTTACCAGCAGAGTCCCAGCAGCGAATGGTGCAGCTGCTTTACTTCCTGCCCAAAATGCCCCAGTCCCTTCTGGCTAACCTGAGCTGCTGCTGCACCGCTGGACGAATCTCTGCTGGACTCGCTACCTCGCTGATTCGCATCGTACACCTTAGGTGAGCTTGAAAAAAAAAAATGGACCCAAGGAAACATAAATTCCATTACTGGCTTTTATAGAAGAAATAGTCCTGTTCAGAAAAGAGATGGAAAAGCACAGCAGCTGAAGGCCCCTGCTTTTGGAAACCAGAAGTTAGTGTTGACACACAGAATGCACTATAGCCAGCCAACATTAGATGGCAGTGTTGAGCTTTTGCAGGGAAATCCCTGATTATTTATTTATTTATTTATTTTATACCTGTGCATTGACAGGTGCTGGTGTGGATGTTTGATATTCCCTTTACTAGTGACAATAAAAACAGGATTTTGCTCAATTGCTCATTCCAAGATAGCATGGTCGTGGCAGGGTGCATTTGTGTTTCTGACCTTTTACTTGTTTTAGTGGGGCAGTGTTATACAAATTTTAAGTGAAGTGGGTGCTGGGTTCACAGGCGATTGGATGCGTGTGTAATGGTTATGATACAAAGAGCTCTTTGGAAGGCTGGAATTCAGCGTCGTCATGGCATATTGAGAGAGACTGTCTGCATGTTCCTCCCGGGCTTTTTAAAGTCCACCATTATTCACACACATTTCCTACTGTTACAGAGCTATCCCTTCAACAGGAAACTGTGTCTTCATGGACTATTATACTCATTAATAAATCTCTTACAAAACATGGCATCACAAATAACCTGAATAAATGTGGTCAGATATTAAAGTGGTTTAAAGTGTCGTGTCCAAAAAGTGTAAAAAGTTACACGATTAAATTAATAAAATTAAGCTGGAAAAAAAAGTTGTGCGTCTTAGAATTGATACAATTATCGATGCTTATGTAACACTGTCAAGGATTGTGTTTTCCAGGTCATCTCTGAGTGGCTGGTCAGTTGGGAGCCAGGAAGCGGCCCTCCAGGACGTGGACTTCTTCAGCTTCCTCTTCTCCACTCTTATGGGCTTCTCGTCCGACAAGCTCGCCTCCCTCCAGGAGGATGAAGACAACTGCGCCCTACCTTGCTCCCCTCTCTCACCCCTCAGTCTCTTCCCCACGTCAGTGGAACAGTTCACTCACCACTGGGATGTTGTTGAGGTGCGTTTACTACATGGTCTTTCCTACAATTTCCTACATTATAATTAGATGTACTTATTATAATGTATAATAATTCTGTACCTACATACTGTCACATATCAAGGCTTGGACAGAGCACCTAAGATATAATATGTAACATTTCTGAGTATTGAATAGTGTACTTACATTAGCCAAAACATTGCCAACACTAAATCCATAGAAATTTGCATTTCTATTCAACGTAACTACTGTGTCATTTTGGTTGCCTTTTAATGTCGTCACCTTTACCTGTCGCTGCTGTAACATCTGGGATCAAACCCCAGTGAAGCATCAAAAGGAGGAAAGAAATATCCGGTACTACCAAGTAGTCCGTGTGTTGGTACTACTGGATCATGACTACTCATTTCTGTTTACTGCTGCCACACATGTCCCTGTAAAGGGCAAAAGCACAGGGGAACCAAACAAGACAACAATACCCATGATCCAATGCTGCTTCTCAACGTCAGCACACAATGTCTGTCGTCTTTGTTTTGATTGAGAGAACCCTAGCGGCAGAAATTACACATTGGACAATGTAAAAAAGGAATCTAAAAGGCACTAGCCGGGAAGAGGAAGAGAAGACATTGTTTTGAAAATTAAAAAGTTTTAATATTCTCGACACAGCTCTCGTCTTTCAGTCGCCCCCTGGTCTGTCTCTGTCTCTCATGTGGAGCTCAGAGTGTAGAAGCTTTATCATGGCACTCAGACTGAGAGGGGAACCTTTATCGCGTTGCACAGGTTGGAGATGCCTGGTTATCGGGCATAGAGGATATGCACAAATGCTAATGAAAGCCCATGGCATGATGGGAGTGTGACATTTCTGCACAGAAATTACCTTTACCGTAACTACGCCCTAGGGCAAGTGTGTGTGAGTGTGTGAGCACGTGGGGGGCTTATAATCACTAATTCAGCTGCTCAATTAGGGCCACAGATCCGGCCTCTCTCATGTCCCTGTCTGAGTCAATCACAGAAATGTGGCGGGAAGGAGAAGACAGGGTACGCATGGTGAGGAGGTGCGACATTAAGGGACGGACTGTGTCAACTCTGGTTTGACTAATGAGACTGTTGGATTGTTTTTAATGATGGGGAGAATGCCAACAGGTGCACAGTCCTGACACACAGCAGTTTGCACTCTGTTCTGCACTTCAGCACGGACACACGCTTTAATTTGATAAAAAGCTAATGAAAAATTTGATTTTGGATTTGAAGGTAATGAGAAAAAGCTGAGGCTTATTTTTCACTTGCTTTTAAAAAGTTAATGGTGTGACAGGTTCTGGGTTCTAAGACCAATGTTGTCTCCATCCCAGGAAAAAAACTGGGGAAAAAATGCTGTTAAGCACTCTTGTTTTTGTGAAAGACACAATGAGCAGTGATTTCAGTGAGTCACTTCATCCAGATAGAAATTTATTTTCTGAGATGCTAGTATTGTTCATGTATGATAGGAATGTGACTTTACTGAAAAATACAGGTCAAAATACCCCTTATATTCTTAGGTCTGTTTGATTTAAAAAAAAAAATCTTTACTTTTTCTGTACAATGTTTCAAACATTTGGAAGAATTTTTTTTGGTCACACACAATGTAGGTTTGGATTTTTCTTTTGTCTTTTTTGCATTTAGTTAATTGATAAAAAGAAAAAAAAAAGATTAGAAATTATATTTGTGACATACTGCATTTTCCACTCCCGCCTAAAACATTTGCACAGTGCTGTAATTGTGTTTATCAGTTATTGATGTATAATTATTTATACTTTATTTTGGGCTTACTTTCTTTTATGCAAACAAGTAACTATATACAGGAGAAAATCAGATGAGAAAACACGTCAAACACACTAGTTGTTATGTCCATCCATTATCTACTGTCCCTGCTGACACCGGGTTAATGCATTTAACCTAACGTCAATCTGTAAGTCTGTGGACTGTGGTAGGAAGCTGGAGCACCTGAAGAATGTGGGTGACTTTCTTTCTGCGAAGGCAACAATGCTAACTGCTGTCACTAAGGGAGAAAGTGCATGTTTGACAAAGCTTTTGTTGATAATGTATAATGTTTCCTTCACAGGAGGTGTGCCACTGTCTGGAAACTCTGGGCTCTAAGTCTCAGTGCTTTGACATCTTGCAAAATGGTTTTTGCAAATACGTGGTGAGAAACTGTTCTTGTTCATACCTTTCAGTACTCCTCTCCTTGCTGTGTTCCTTTATCAGTGTAAACAAATTAACATCCTTCTGTGTGTGTGTCCCAGATCAAGTTGGAAGTTTTTCCTGACAGTATGGCTGCCGGCCTGCTGCGAACGGTCTCCAGATTACTGGATCCGTCTGTCCTGCCGACTGAGCCTGTGGTGCGTTTCTTGTCTCAGTGTTGCCTCAGCCTCATGGCTCTGCTCTTCACCCTCCAACAGGAGGCACCTGCCGAAGCCAACCATAAAAGGTGCGTGTCGAATGATTGAATGAGTCATTTTCTGATCCACATTAAAAACGTCTCCGTTTGGTAAAAAACACCTTTGTGACTCCTTAACAGGGAGGCCATATGGGGGGCCTGTGTGGTAGCGCTGAGCACGGTTCCTCGCCTCCTGCGAATGGTCCTGCAGATGTTGCGTGTTGGAGATCTGAACGAGGAGGAGGTGCCACAGCTCGGACAGATCCTGTTGATGCTGATGCAGCACACGCCACTCCACAGCCAGTTACTCGCCAATGCTGCACTCCTGCAGGAGATTATACAGCACATCACGGTAAATACAGTTTATTTGACAGGGATCCCCTTGTCATGTCGAAGAGAATTGGACTTGTAACTAGATGGTTACAAGGGGGCCTGGTTTGATTTTATGGCTGTAGAATTGCCAAATATATATGGTACTGAGAAGCTGACCTCACAAACTGCGTGACGCACTGAATTTTCACAATTTTCTCTGTGATTGGATGGTGTGGAAGCCCTCTCTGCTTTCCAGTATCCCTCCATCCATCTGTCTTCTACCACTTTATCCTCCACATGAGGGTTATGGAATCTCAGCTGACGGGCAAAGGTGTGGTACACCCCACCACACAGATCACCAGTCCATAGTTTTTTTAATTTTCTAGAAATCCCAAATGGTCTAGGAGTTACAGTAATGAGTAATGAGCCAAATGCATGGCTTGGTGTCCTTGAGCAAGGCACCCAACCACCTTTGCTCCATATGTATGCCCAGTGCCTCGTTTTTGTATTCACTGCTGTTGTGTAATAACGAGGAGTTCAAAGCAGAAGTAAAAATCACCGTTATCGATTGGTGTGTGTGCAAATGAAGAAATTCTATTTCTAATGGAGGCTGGTCACCTTATTTCTGTGTCTACGTCTGTGTGCGTTACAGAGATACAACCGGTCTGCGACCAGGGAACAGTGGCTGACGGACCTGCTGTACTGTTACAGCCTCACTGTGGCTCACGGCTCCTCTGCTCACCGTGGAAACTTGGGCCTGCAAGACATGTATTGACTGACCCCCACCCACCAGACAAGTACCTGGTGTGTTATTCAGTTTACCCTCTCAAATACAAGTTACAGTTACCTTGACAAAACAAAACATGGCTCAGCACCGAGCATAAGACAAAATCTGAATTAACATTTTAACCTTAAAGGTTAACCTTTCTACCTGATTGATGCACGTTACCTCTTCATTGCTTCATCCTTAGTCTGGTCTGTTTTTTTTTTCTCTTATTGTGAGGATTGTCATCATTATTGCAGAGCATTGTCCAGTGTTTATTGAGGTAACTGGTAACTTTTGGAAAAACTTTTTTTTTTTAAAGAAAGGAAAAAAAACAATGCAAAAGATAATAAAATAAAGTCGAATCAAGGTGCACTGTCCTCTGTTTCAATTTTTATTTTGCGAATGCAATTAAAAGGCAACAAACACTGAGGTATAATTATAGAACTATACAATGAGGATTATTTTTGTGCAAATGCATATTTCAGTCAAAAAAACTCCAGCATAGTTCAGAAATATGTCTTGGAGGGAAAGCACTTAAAGACCAAACTGATGTGTAGGCAGTAAAGTGTGAGTGTGTGTGTGTGTGTGTGTGTGTGTGGGACTGCAGGTGGGCTATCTGTATGACTGGCTGTTGATAGACTGCCTCATTCTCCACTGCAGGAGGAAAGGTTATCTCAGTGTGTGTGCGAGCGCGATGGAGAACAAGGGAGATATACTGTGTTCATATGTGTTCCTTCCACAATGGATGAAAGGTTATCTTTTACACACACCATTTCTGTAGACTTAACCCCACCCTGTGAGGTCATGTCTCTGATGTCATATAGCTTAATTTTAGAAAGCTTTGCACAATAATTGAACAATGTGTATAGTAATTCTATAGAGGTAGGACCGCCAGCCAGCTGAGAAAACATCAAAGAATATGAGATGTGTGTGTGTGTGTGTGTGTGGGGTGGGCGGCTTCAATGTTTTCCCCGTCCTCTGGTCCCTTGTCCAGCGCTATGTGGTCTCAGGTGATAAGAGAACAGCTTGGCTTGATCCAAAGCATCAGTCAGGTGTACGCAGTCTATTCCACTCACTGTAAAAAATAAAGTCCATGAAATCACCTTTAGAGATTTGAACATGATTTTAAAGTGTACTTTTTGTGTATGGACGTGCACTTACACTGGCTCTGGGTGCGCAGCGGCATGTCCAAGAGCAGCTGAGATTGGGAGCCCCGAAATAAACGGCCACGTCTTGCCACAGCGTTGCCTGCGGTGCAGAAAAAAAGTCGACGTTATGATGCTGTCCCTTGTTAATGTTTTTGCATTCACTGTTGTTGTAGCTGTGTAACAAAGGCAGGGACACTCCTGCAACTGGTTCACCTTGTCAGGTGACATGTCCGTGGTTACACCCGGATTATCTTTATCAAGGCAACTACTGTATTGAAGTATAACAAGGGCTCCATAGCTCAGTGGTTAGAGCACTGGTCTTGTAAACCAGGGGTCGCGAGTTCAAATCTCGCTGGGGCCTGATATTTATTATTTTTATTCTTCGCAACTGGTTTCAGACATGTATCTACGTTACTGAAACATTGCCAAGTGTCAACAGAAGCACCTGACGTTGACAGTGGCCACAATGTCACGGGTCTGGGTCCTGGTACTGAGGGGCTTTCTGTGTTTCTGAGTTTACATGTTGACCCCATGTTTTCTCCAGGTACTCCAGCTTCCTTCTCCAGAGGTTAATTGTACAATCTAAATTGATTTTGTAGGTTCACAGGTGTGAATGTGATAGCGAATGGTTGTTTGTCTCTTCATGTTCAATGTGGGCAAAATGTCCCCACATTTTGCCCTATGTCAGCTGGGATTGAAACCCCCAACCCACCCCCACATTGACCCCCCCCCCCCCACCCCATGGGGAGGTTAAAGCAGTTGACAATGAATGAATGATCTGCATTTATATAGCGGCTATCTGATGTTGATGACCAATCAAAGCTGCTTTGCAATACAGTTCTATGTTTTTTCTTTTTTTTAAATATCCATTCACACACTAGAGGAGCAACTTGGACACTTTGGACCTGGGAATCAAACAAAAATGATGTGAGATATTTTCTCATATCTTATCGATTCATCGTTTGGTCCATAAAAAGTCAGAAAATGTTAAGAAAAAAAAAAACGTCGATCAGTGTTTGTCAAAGCTGGAAATGACGATGTTCTTGAATGTCTTGTTTTGTCCAAAAACCAAAATGATTCAGTTTTAATGATTTATTTGTTATGTGGAGCAAAGAATTGAAAAAAAAATCACATTTAAGAAGCTAAAACAATCAGAAATGTTTTTGTTTTAATAATGAAAAAAGCTTCAAACCGATTAACCGATGATCAAAATAACTGACGAAAAATTCAGTAATCGATTAATTGTTGCAGCTCTACTTAAAACGGATTTTTATTGCATTTTATTGATAAATGTTTGCCCTCCAGTGCAGAGTACAGCATTAGTATATTGTTATCTCACTAACAAATCAAACTTGCACACTGTCAAAAGGCACTTTAAAAAAAAAAGAAAAGAAAAGATGATTTAACCAGCGGTGTGACCCAGCAGGAAGTAGTGAGTCATTTCTCAGACTTCTTCTACTTCTCTTAGGAAAAATTAGGGATGCAAATGAAGCGATTGGATCTTGCGTGTCTGTGTGTATGGGCCACCGTGTCGGTGCTTCTGTGTGTTTTCTGCAGATATCTTTACGCAGTTAACTGACATTCCCCCTGACAGCTCTGAACTTTTCACAATGCCAGGACTGTCAGAGAGAAAGGGGGGGTGGGAGAAGCAAAGAGAGAGAGAGAGAGAGAGAGGTGAGGTGAGGTGAGAAGGGGGAGGGGGAAACCACGTCAGAAGGTTGGGTTGGAGTGCGGAGGACGTGTGGGTGGGTTGGGTCTTTCTCTGGGCAGGGATGGTGTGTGGGCTCTCATGTTTTGGCGCTGCAAAGTTCGTCTCCATCCTGCCATCATCACCTGGTGATGTGTGATGAAGGTCAGGCCTGTCTGTGGGTCGAAACCCTACCGGAGCTACCGCACATTCAACCAGGCCGATACTGTCCTGATCCACTGAAGTCATCATCCAGACATTTACAAACGTTCCTGTTCATAGAAACTGTCGCTGACGGCGTCCTCCGCAATGTCTCTTTAATCTCAGACTGTTTGCAACGGTCTTTGAACGTAAGTGAAGAGCGATGGTTTCAATAATGACTGAAACAAAGCCGTCTTAGGTGATGGACCACACTGAACCACACGGGGCAGAAAACAGCTGCTGCTGAGTGCGACGTACAAAGAGATTCACTAACTTTTTAATGAACAGATTGTTCGGTCAGATTTGTTATGAATGAAATATAGTCACTTTTAAGCCTTTTCAAACATTGTACATTGCACTTGTACAATACTTTTTTAAAGTGGACATATACCACATTTCTCCAAGTTAACAATACCATAAGGTTGAAGCACCTCAGCAGTTCAAGCACCCTGCTAAAACAGCCCTGTTCAGAACGCTTGGTTTAGTATTGTCTTAATGTCCACCTTATAAAAAAAATGAAAACGAAACTTAAGGGACAGGAAATGACATCAGCCACAGAGGCTACTGGGAGCTAACAGCAGTTAGCATTTGGAAAAGCGATCATTTGCAGGCTCTAGCAGGCACATTGCCGTCATATATAACATGTATCCACTGGACAGAAAATCCTCTGAGGCTGGAAGTTTGTGTAGGACTCTGTGCTGCACTGTGGAGCCAAGGATAGAACTTTTCGTGGTTTTCGGATACCATTGCCCTGGCCAGCACTCTCATATGTTTTAAGGACGAAGCGGAGCTCCGCGAGACAAGAATTCCAGGAATTTAGCGCATTGTGACGTCCCAATGAGTGCGGAAGTCAACTTCGCGTGTGTCATCTCCTGTACTTAGACTGAGGAGGACCACAAAAACATGAGTGAATCATCTTTTTTCACACTTTGCCAACTGATAGGACCTCCAGAGTCCCAAATATAAGGATTTAAATGATTATAAAGTTGATTCTGCATAATATGTCCCCTTTAAAACTCCTAGACTTTTTTTCCACTATTAACCTTTTGACCTTTAAAGGCACCTCAGTTTAAAGAGCCATGACGTGAATATTAAGACTAAAGATTTTCATTGCGAGACTGAAAGTGTTAACAGAGCTTTTCATTCACAGCTGATAGTTGAGTAGTGGCTGATGAGAAAGAGCCAATCGGAAAGCTAATGTTGCTTCATTGTTTTTAAAGGTCTCTCTCTCTCTCTCTCTGTCTCTGCACAGCTGGACTTAAACACAGCTCAGGAGTTTTCAAATGAAAACGGAGCCAGTACGGATTCAAAATTCTTTAAATGCTGGGCTAGTATGCATGGCAGATGTATCCAGAGCAGAGTTATTAAAGCAAAGTGGAGAAATGTGGACGTGGCCAGACCCTCATTTTCTGTTTCCTGTTCCACCATCAAATAAATCTTCTAACGAAGGCATGAAAATGCTGTTGAGACAGTCGTTCATAAATATCTACAGTCAGATTTATAATAAAGGCAACAAAACTAAACTCGTAAAAAAGTAAAGATAAAAGTAAATGAAAATCATGGCATGCAGATGAACTCACCATAGATACTTTGAAGAACAGTGCTCTTATTCATAGATGGTTTAGCTGGCACAGCTCTGTTGTCCACCTTCTTCCTGGTTTGGGTGTGGTTTGACTCCACTTTCCGTGCGCGTGCGTGAAACCTGACAACACACACACACATATACACGCACAACGTTCAATTAACCAAAATCTCATACAGTGTTCAAAGGTCGAAAAACTGGCAGCGTCCTCACACTGCTGCTCACTAAGCATGAGCAAAGTAAACAGAGTTTATTTGACGCAGCTATTAGGCAGCACATACAAACTATAACTGAGAAGCTGAATGGAAACAGAGAGTCTCCTGCTGTGTGCTGGCAGAGTCTAAGAGAAACACAGTGAGCAAGAAGGAGAGGAAAGGAATGAGAGACTGCTGGTAGCTATTAGAGCAGCATGCCTGAACTTTTAGCCTCTTGTTAAACCAGTTTGAAAGCTCTAGATTATAGCCAGTCTGTCCCCTGCATCCTTGTCTCACCCATCTCCCACGCTCTCCCTCCTACTGCGCGTGTGTTGATGACATCCAGATAGAAGATGGGGCGGTGTTACATGAGAGATATTGGTTGGCATTTAAGAGGCACAAGGCACATGTGGCCACCACATGGAAGTGCTAATCATTCGCTGGACGCTTCAGCTACCGAGCACTCGTTTCAGGTACCAACTCGAATACAGACACACGTGAACTCACCTTCGCCAGGCTCGCTGGATGACGCGCGCCGCCGCGTTCCTCCTCCTGCACTGCTCTTTGTCGTATCTGTGTGTACGCGTCGAGGTCGACGCGTGCGTGCCAGTCTTTCTCGTGAGGCGTTTGTGGTCTAATGGTGAGCTGCTTCGTAATGAGACGGAGTGAGTTTGGTCTTTGGTGGAGACTCTCTCAGAAGCGGGCTCCTTGTGGTGCCTGTGTCTTTTTGGCGAGGCGTGGGCATCGGTCTTGCTGGTAGCATTCTGCACATTCATGTGAGAGTCTCTCTTTTTAATGAGGTGCGATTCTCTGGAAGTGTCCTCAGTGTGGTCCATAGAGGAGACACTCCACGAAGGATTGCTTTTGATTGAAGTGGCTCGTTCTCTGACTTTGGTTATGGAGGGAGGTCTGGGCTTGGGAATGGGTGGCTGAAAGCAGCTGGCAGGAGAGAGCAGTTCCTTCAGCCTGGTGGTGTGAGGGGCACCAGACACTGTGTCAGCTGTGACATGACTGTGGTGGCTCAGAGCCTCTGGAGCCTCACGTGGTTCAGATGCTTTGCCTCTTCTGGAGGATCTGCTCTTGTGCTCTGGTGGCAAGAATTGCAAGGCATGAAATAAATAAATAAATAATGATACGGGTTAATTTAATCGCCATAATCAGCTGTCACCACATCATCGTTCTAAATTCAAAGTGGAAACTGCGTCCTAACAACTCGGAAGGACTTCTGCACGTCCGTACCTTTGTGTCTCTCCTCTTTGCTCCTTGTGTATTCAGCTTTGGATTTCTTTGTTTCCACCGCCGACTCGTTCATGGATAAGCTCTCTACATTGTTGACGAGAGAGAGCTGACTCTGCTCTTCTCTCACCAAAGAAACTTTCCGTTTCTCTGCAGTGGTCACTGGGACCTCCTGCTGCACGGCTTCTCTTCTCCGCTGTTCTTCTTCTCGTTTCCTAGACACAAAGACACATTTTGACCGAACGATTACGTGTGCAGCAGTTGTATGTATGATAATGCACCACATGTATTTTGTTCATTTAAAACTACTTACACAGGCAAATACATGTGTTGAACAACTAAGAATCTAACAACTGTGGTGAAGTTGTCACAATTCATCTTTTAAAAATAAAAAAAAATACATAGAAAGCAGAAATATAAGCTTTTTTTCAGTCAGATCGCAGTTTCCACAGGTCCTGATGTTGGGTGTATTTTTGTGTATGTACTGTTCAAAAGCTTGGGGTCACCTCTAGAATTTGTTTGTGTTTTCCATTAAAAGTCACACTTTTATTCATCAAAAGAGTTGCAAAATGAATAGAAAATATAGTCAAGACATTGACAAGATTAGAAATAATGATTTTTATTCATTTTGCAAACTTTGCTTTCGTCAAAGAACCAGCAAAAGTGTTTTCAGCTGTGCTAACATCATTGCACAAGGGTTTTCAAGGGGTTTCTAATCATCCAATAGCCTTCTAACGCGATTAGCAAACACAATGTACCATTAGAACACTGGTAATGGGCCTCTATACACCTATGTACATATTCCATTAAAAACCAGATGTTTGCAGCTAGAATAGTCGTTTACCACATTAAAAATGTATGGAGTGTATTTCCGATTTATTTAATGTTATTTTCCCCAAACTTTTGAACGGCAGTGTAAGTGAAATAAAAATAAAAAGATGATGAAAGAGAATAATCAGAGCAGATCAGAACAGGTTCCGTGCTCCACTAAATCAAGTTAACTTCCCAAATACATTGCGCAAGACAATTAAGGTGAGACGAGTGAGCAAATGACAAAAAAAAAAAAAGGAAAAAGAAAATGACAAAGGAGCTAAAGGAGAAGACAGGGAGAAGACATATCTGTGTGCAGGGATGACAGAGAGAAAGACGGATACGGAGAGCGTGTGACTGTTTCTATAGTGCTGAGAGACGGACAGAGACAGATAACACAAACCGGAAGGAGAGATGAACACGCGATAAAATGCAAATGTTGTGCGATGAACATAATGTCTCCCAATGAACGCAAGCCTCTTCAAAGAAAGTATGGCAAAGGTTTTTTGCATGTGTGTCTATGTGAACTGTTTAACACAGTCACGCGCACAAACAAACGAATATTCTCACCATGTAAATCATTCAAATGACACATTTTATGGTTGGAATCTTATGAGACAAAGACTGTGCGCGCGTGTGCATGCTCGTCACTCACTTGGCTGCATCCTTACGCAGCTGCTCGTGCCTCATGAGGAGCTGCTTTCTCTCCCTGAAGGCCTTGCGCACAGTGTAGCCCTTGTAGACAGCCTGGATGGAGGCAGCAGCAATGTCCTGGATGGCTGCAATGGAAAGAGCGCCATGCTCCAGCATGAACTGCGTCACCTCACTGTGCCCCCCGAGCAGAGCGTAGTCCAGAGGGGTGTACCTGAGCCACACGATTGGAACACCAGTGTCATTCACGTAACAATCTCCCCTCTTTCGTTTCACTGTCTTCTCATTTCTGCCCCTCACCTCTCCTCCGTGTGCTCCATGTGATTAGGAAAAGCATCGTAGCCGGACAGCAGTTTCACAGCATCCAGGTAGCCGTTGTTACATGACCAGTGGAGAGCAGTTCGCCCCTGTGCAACACGTGAAGAAAAGCATACGCCACTCACGCTTGCAAAATTGGCAAATTGGGAGAACATACACTAGAACACGTTGCTCCAGAAGATCCTCACCTCCTTGTCCTGTATGTTAGGATCAGCATTGTTCTCCATGAGAGCAGCCATGCAGGTGATGTAGCCACCATAGGCAGCACACTGCAGGGGAGTCCGTCCTGCCTGGTCCTGTCCAGCAGAAGTTGAACGTTTAAAAGACAAGTCCGGATTACAATTCAATGACCATGGTGTGTCATCAGAGACTAAGGAAACATGTTAAATTGTAAAAACTGGCACTTCAACACATGGGCTGCCATCAGAGAGCAGGTAACTGCTAGTGTCAGAAATGCAGAATGATACTGAGCCTGCAGTGGAGATATGTTTAAATAAAGACAACTGAAAGCGGAGAGGGAGTTGACAACGGACCAAAACATTTTTTTCTCTCAGACAGGGAAGTAAAATGTGAAAACAAGGTTAGCTTGCATTCCTCTCTCTCAATCACTTTGTTTACCTCGTTGTCTCCTTTAATCATGTGATAATTCTCTGCTGCTGCTGTAAAGCAGACACACTTTCACTCCGCCTGTTACAGACCCACGGAAATGAACCAAATCGGTTAAACGACCGTGGGACAGTTATGGATGTGTATGTAGTAGTAGTAGTATGTGCATGGACAGAGTGTGACTGCGTGCAAGTGCAGTTTTTTTTATTTCTGTATTTGATCAAATCTGGCAACCCATTTGAACCATGCTCATGCAACGATTGAAGTTGGGATTGCACTAAATTAAAGTTTTAAATGTCGCTGTTATTTTTTATATATCATATTTTACATACATCACCTTTAACGAGAGTAGCACCGGATTTTTGATTTTGACCCTGTGTATTATTTATGCTCTGCTCGTGAAATACGTGGTGGGATTAATTGATTAATACTAGCCCCAAGCCTTCATCAGGGAGTCAAACGAGGAGTCAATGTTTTGGTGCTTGTTTTTAGAGGGGGTGAACATGGCATGCACTATGTAATATTAATTTATACATTTTATTCTTCTGTTTACCTGTATATTTGCATTTCATCTCTAATACCTATCCATATTTTATAGCTTTGGAGTTTTATGTTGCCTGAAATCAAGCTCCTATAACACAAAATTATCACAATTATCTCTTTTTCGAATTGGTTAAAACATCATGCCTTGGATTTTACTCTTACCTTGGTTCTACATATATCCCATCCATGGGAGCATCTCACCAATTTGAGTCCAGGAAGTGGTTCTACCTTGGAGTTTTCAATATCTATACTTATGGTTTGTCCTGGGTATGACATTAAACTGCAACCGGTGATAGGGCCACGTTTATGGTGATTTGTGGAGTGTGAAGCGACCCCTTAGCTATCATTACTCCCAGGTCGGAGGTGTCGAGGCAAAGCCAGACCAGTAGATGGTCGCCCCGCAACACAAGTCACAGTGGACGAGGTGGTGCTGGACGTGGAGGCCAGCTTCTGTGACCTTGGGGACATGCTCTGTGCTGGTGGTGGGTGTGAGCTCGCTGCCACTACTGTTGCGTTGCCTGGGGAAAGTTTAAGAAGCGCCAGCCCATCCTAACATCCAGGCACCTAACCTTCAAAGCCCATGGCAAGGTGTTCAACTCCTTCATAAGATCAGCCATGCTACATGGGAGTGAAACTTGGGCCCCTACCGCCTCGGATCTCCAGCGATTGCACCACTACGACAGATCCATGATTAGAAGGATCTGCAGCGTCAAACCCCAGGATGAGACGCCTTCGGCTGCCCTATATGCAAGATTCGGGGTTGAGGACATCGCTTCAGTGCTACGGTCACGCCGACTCCAGTGATAAGGGCAGGGCTGCTTCAATACCATCACCAAATTGCAGTTTCTAGGCAACAGAGGTCGTGGTAGACCAAGGAAAACCTGGATGGAGTGTGTCAAGAGGGACATCAAAGTGTGCGGCCTCACCAGCATTGACCCACTGGACAGACCCACTCGTGCTAATACTGGATACAACTACTACTACTACTACTATTTGACCAAATAAGTTGTGATGTTAGAGGTGCATAGTCCAGAGAGAGGGGTCGACTCTAAAATGTGTTCACTGAGAAGAGCTTCAGCTGCTCTGCAGGTTCACAATCGAGCGTATACGTCCATACCTGCACATTAGGACTGATCCCATTCTCCATCAGTATCTGGCAGACCTCAGCATTTCCTCCCAGTGCAGCCCAGTGCAGAGCGGTGTGACCGTCCACGTCCACCAGGTCCACATGTGCAGAACCTTGGTGCACATTTACATTTCAACAACAGTGAAATGACCTTCCTCTTATTTATCGTGGATAACGACCACGACAGTAACTTTTGGATTGTCAGGGAAATGCATTCAAACTACAGGGACATAATTTGGACGTAAATGACCAAGTGCACCCACCTTTGATGAGCGTGAGTATGACGTCTCTGTGTCCCATCTCGCAGGCGCGAAACATCGGCGTGTGTTTCATCACGTCCAGCGAGTCGACCATTGCTCCCTTCTCCAACAGCAGCTTCACTGTGCTCACATGACCTGACAGGGAGGCCGCATGGAGCGCTGTGTGGACATATACAAACACACTTTTGATTTTGATTGGATTGGACATTGGATTTCTGCTTCCATGACACTTTTGTAGGTAATGAGTCGTGTGTCTTTTATCCAGGAATCCAGGACAGTTGGAGCTGCACGGTGCAGGAACAGCAGCTGCTGTGACACATGCATGTAGTCATGCAGCTGTTTACGGTGCAACGTCCATTTCTATAATGTCCACACAGGAATGTTGCAAAAAACAATCACAGCTACACTGAAAAATACATAAGTTTATGTGGCGCTTAAAAGGTTAATCAGTGAACTCAGTTGACATTGGTTTCAAAGCAGTTCACTGGTTCAAAAGTTATGCACTACAGCTTCTTTTAACACTCCTGATAAATGTTAGAGGTTAGATATTGTGCACCACTGTGTGATACATCTTATCACTGGTCTTGGAAATTGTACAAATATTACTGTAGTCCATATGCTGCTGCTACTTTACCCTCTCTGTATGTTCTCTGATATACTCCCTGGATTAATTTTGTCTTCAAATTATATGCTTGCTTTGATTCCTATGTGTCTGCATTCAAAAATGTGCACAAACTAAAATACTCAAGGCCTGTGCTTAAATGATAGCCTACAAATGTCAGTTACTAGAGCCAGAACTGAACTTGGAAAGAAAGCGTTTAACTATGATGCTCCTTTTTCTTGGAATAAATTACAAAAGGAGCTTAAAGGTGAATTGTGTAATAAATCTAAAGCAACTGGCCATAAAATCCTAATATTAATGTCACAGAGACTGAGGAATAATGTTCATATAACAAACTGAACTCACCAACAACAACAGTACAGCCAAAATATTTGCATTAAAAAAATCTTTTGCAGACTTCAAATCATGTTTATGTTTTGAAATCATGTTTAAGCATGTGGCGCCACCTACCGCCATCTACCAATCATTGCAGTCAGTAGAGTCTAAGCTGCCGAGCAACCACGGGTTGCCAGTTACGTCAGAAAACGTTCTTACATATGGCACCTTTAAACTCAATGTAAAGAGTTTCTTGGTGGTCATTCTTAATATTGTGTCTTCTTTTTTTCAATGTATGTTGACTGAATATTGAATTTTATATCTTTTGCAGTGCACGATAGCTGTCTTTGCATGTATCATGATTGTCATTTTAAAATGTTATATGCTGTCTTCTTGGCCAGGACTAATGCAAAACACTTAAGCCTCCCCATGGCTGGTGCAACCCCCCACCCCCACCCCTACTCCCCCCCTCAGCTCCCTAGACAATACAGACTCGAGTCAAGTGCACATAAGTGATCTGGGCACCAGTCAGCTCCACTGCCCTTCACACCGTTTCATTAGCAAGACTCAACCGTGGCATGTTATGCATGCATAAACAATGACTGCTTGGCTGAGCAGAGGGAATATCGCCATTGAGATTATATGTCCAAACAGCCCAGAGGGTTTGGAGAGTCAGCATGTGCGCGTGTTTGTCAGAGAGCAGTGCTGGCAGTGGTGGAGTCTATTCAGTGAGTTCACAGTATTTTTGCTGACAGTATCACTTCCCTAACTCTCACAGTCTCCCTTACACCTTGGGGGGGGGGAATCCCCTGTGACATCATCATCATCATACTCGAAAATGAATGGGCACACCAGGTGTGTGTTTGTGTGTGTGTGACCACGGTGGTTCATCACCAAACCGTCAAACCCAGGTGCTCACCGGTGCCTCCGTACTTGTCGGCCATGTTGATGTCAATGTGAGGTGTGAGAGCCAGCATGGTGCGAATCACATCATCACTGCCCTTCCCAGCAGCCCACATAAAGGCCGTCCTCCCCTCCAAATCGGGCTCATCCTTCACCGACGGGTGGGACAGAAACACACCAACTGTCTCCTAGTCACACATGGACAGACAGCCACAGGACAGACACATTTTGGTATGGGAAATTTTGGGAGGGAAGACGTGAAATGATCTTCTGGGGTGAAAAGAAGACCAAATAGGTTATTCTACACCAATATAATAAAATTTTGCTCAAATTAAAGCATACTATAATTGAAAAATTTGGCAGTTAGAGAAACATACAGAGCCTACACAATAAGACTCACAGCATTGTTGCTTTGAGCTCCGTAGTGCAGCGGCGTCGCTCCTTGACTGTCAGAGGGAATAGTGCCCGATGTGTTTCTCTCCAGCAGCAGGTGGACAATTTTGGCGTGGCCTGTAAAAACACACATTTGCATTAGTAGATAATAATTAAAAAAAAGGCCACAACTGAGTGAAGAGTTGTTGGATAATAGCTCAGCTGTACTGTGCAACAAAAGGTGTCATTAGTTTTCAGTTCACTAAAGTGGTAACAGAGGAGGATAAACCCCACATCAGGTCAACATGGCTCAACTGTCACTCTTTGCTATGTAAATACTAACAATGAGGCACTGTTTTAAACAAGAAAGCCAAAGAAATAAGACCTTGTTTAACTGAATGCTAATATCAGCATTTGTTAATTTTAGTAATAAAGGCAGCACAGCTAAAAATGATGGATTGTGATCCTATTTTTCAGGTATTTACATACTTGAACCCAAATTATGAGAAAGACCAGAGCCATTAAGAATCCTCCTGAGGGTACACTGCATGTGCATAAAAATCATCAGTCATGGCAATAAATGAATAAAATAATAATTTGAACTTATGGGTAATAAGTTATTTTCTAATTTGACTCAGCCAAATGTTACAAAAAAAACTGTAGAAAAGAATTTGCTTTGAAAGCCTGAAATCTTTCATTTCAGTGCAAAGTCAATAAGGCTGCCGCAGGTCACATTTTAGGACCTAAGCTCACTTACCGAGCAGAGCGGCCCAGTGCAGCGGCGTTCGGAAGAGGTTATCATACGCTGTCACATTGCAGCCGCCATAAGACGTGAGCACCTCCACCACTGCTTCGTTACCGTCGGCGACGGCAAAGTGCAGCGGCGTCCGCCCCTCATAGTCCTGCCAGTTCAGCAGGGACTCGGTAGGAGCTGCCTCCTGAACACACACACACACACGGGAGATAAAGAAAAAAACATGGGTGAGGACAAAGGATGAAGGAAAAATGTGGTTTTGTGTCTGTTTTTGTGTATTGTGTATGTGTACCAGTATGCAGCGGACAGTCTGTGTTGCGCTTAACTCTTGACTGTGTGCAGCCCAGTGCAGGGGGATTTTGCCCTCACTGTCTGGGATGCCAATGTTGGAATCGTGCTTGATCAGGAGACGAACGTGCTCTGGTCGGTTATAAAACGCTGACCAGTGTAAAGCAGTTTGCTGCAGAAAGAGAGAAAATGGAGAGACAGATGTGATGAACGGGGAAGAAAAATATCATCGTAACACTAAGGTTTCCATTTACGTTCATAAAATGATTTCTCTATGAAACAGCCGAGGAATATGAGCCCACGGAAGTATTCTGAGATTTCCTGAAACCACAATCATCTGACACGATGATGCATATTGGATTATTACAAAACCGACTACTGATGTTAGTCAGATACACATCTGCTCCAATAGACAGAGGAGGCTGTGTGTTTGTGGTCTTATCATCAGAACACAGGACAAAGCCACAGTTTGTTAAAACATTCACTGCAGTGCGAGCGGTCCTCTCTTGTGTTTTTGTGTGAGACCTCAAATTTCCACTGCTTCGTCATTTATCTCTTTGCAGGTTAATGGTTTCTGACTGAGGCCAAACTATGGACGTATCATTTTTTGCGGACAAGCATTTGTACGGCAGCACCTTGTTCTTGTCTTGCGTGTCAACCTCTCCTGGTCCAATGTGTTTGAGTAGCAGGGCGAGAGCTTTTGGTGAGGGGTGTCGTGTGGCCAGGTGAAGCGGGGTCATCTCCTCTAGATCCTTCTGCAGCCAGTTAGCACCTCTGGACAGCAGCAGCTTCAGGAAACGCACATTTCCCTGCAACACACATACACGCACATACTAAAAAAAACAGTGGTAAAAAGTAGATCAATTATCACCAATGCTCCTCAGCATTAGTCATGAACCAGCAGCAATGATACACACACACACACACACTCCCACACACAGAATCCCCAGGCTTTTAGCAATGTCTGGTTCAATCTGTAGGTCATCCATCTTTATTCCCCCCCCCTCCTGTCTGTCTGCTCATCTTGCGAGATGAACTGTGAAACAGTAAACAGACAGAGCCGCCATTCCCTACCTATCGTCCCCTCCACATCATTGTCATCATCCTCACTTTTGGTCTCTCGTCCACCAAACAGCTGGGTGATGCATCGGGCAACAGCTGCCAGAGGAGGGCGAGTTGTGTGTGTGTGTGTGTGTGTGTGTCCGAGCAGACAAGACTGAGTACATCTGCGGGTTTCTTTTGTATATTTGCCAACCTGTGACCACGATGCCACAGTCTGACAGATCTATCTCGTGTGTGAGCATGCATCTAGACTGTGTGTGTGTGTGTGTGCATGTGTTTGCGTGTGTGTGTGTGTGTATTTTAGTCCTCCCTATTCTCAGTCCAATTAGATCGGTAATCCCTGGCCTCTCTTGCTGTCTCAGCCACTTATTGATCAGATGTCAAAGAGACAGGGCTTCCCATCACTAGCATCCCCCCAGCACACACACACACACACACGCGCCACCCATCTATGAGACAGACCTCAATAACCTATTAGCTCCCCTCTCCCCTAAATGATAGTATGATCCTACATCAGTGCATTGCTGTTACGTTAAGCACAGATTAATAAGCCGGTTATAAAGAGATATTTTTACTACAGCGTCCCACTGTTCACTCTTGGCATCAACTTTGTCAGTAAATGTTGTCTTTTAACTAGTCCAAAATGAAAATTATTCTCTTCTTTCAGAGGATTCCAAGGCAAAAATGTTGTAAAACTCTTGTTTCTCCAAGCAGAATATTTGTTTTTTTCTATAAGCGTGTGCGGGTGAAAATCAGGGCTGGAGAGTTAGTGCGGCAGGGTTTTAAATCAGTTTATATTCCTCAGCAAAAGCCCTCTAAAACCACAACGAGAACCACTAGGGGGCACTGGCTTCCCACCAGAGGCTGCAGTCATAAATTGTCTTTTGTCTTAAGAAATATATGAGATCACACAGTGTCTTCATACTCATACACCTTGATATTTGCATTCACATTCATTTAATGTCAAGTCTGGTTTTATGTCATTAAAAAAGGGCAAAAACAGGGATAATAATTGTTTTTTTTTGTGCGTGTGCTCTTCTTTAAGAGTGTATATTTATGGATAATCATACCTTCTGTGCGGCGAGGTGCAGAGCAGTCCGCTGGCTGTGGTCAGCCTTGTTGACCGAGGCTCCGGCCTTCAACAGAATCTCTGCACAATCCAGGCGGTCAGCCAGGACACAGTACATCAAAGGGGTCCGACCAAACTGGTCCTCGCGGTCCCGCAGCGACGGCTCTGCTACTCACACCCGTACACAGACACGCATACACACAAAAGCACAGTTTAGGCTCCAAGTCAACTGGGGTTAAAAGGATACAAGTTATTCAAAACCAATGTTTTGGTCAACATGTATAGAAATTTAGCTCATAATAATGTACTGTATATAATAAGCTGTTTTTAATCTCCCAAGAGTCAGTCTATTTGCAGCAGTCACGGAAGAGGGAACGATCATGTGATGTTCTCCATATATTTTTTGCCACGTTTCTCTTCTTGTATGTCAAAGTAAAAATGAATGTTCGACATATTCATTGACAATTAGTAATAATGTTTTCTCAGTTTTGTTTTTCGGGGCGGTCAATAGAAGAAACAATTCAGTACATATAACGATAAATTTGTACGATAAAAAGTAGATAAAAAGTAGAAAATGGAAGGGAAATGACAAAATCATAGAGAAATTAAAATATAAAGAAAATACAAAACACATTTTAAGAAAATAATTGGAAAGTAAATGTGAGAGATAGTGTCAGCTCATACAAAATGTCTATATTTACACAGCTGTATCTCAGTAGTCCATCAGCTGGAATTTTATTTCAACTTTATTTTGTTTCTAAAGCTTGATTTTGATAATTGCTGAGGACAGAGAATACCATTTTGACATGGCTCTGTACGTGACCGTTCTCAATGCGTCCAAATCGGGCATTTGTGCTGTAAACTGCCTGTAAAAACAAGGCGAGGCTGTTTAACTGTATGCCATAATAAACATTTATGCTTATATGTTTAATTCACTTTGATGTAAGGCTCAACATAATAAATATTGTGATATTGATTTAAAAAATTTTTTTTTTGCCATTTCTCTTCAAATGTAGTACGTATTAGACACTGTCTGGTTGTGTGTTGCTCACCTGTGATGAGTTTCAGGAGGACACTCCGATCTCCATTGACAGCTGCAGCGTGAACCTGGGATCCCAGCGAGACGGTTCCCGGGCCAGACGTTGCTGCGGCCTGCAATGCGAACAGAGGGAAGGAAGGAAGGAAGGAAGGAAGGTAGGTCACAACTCAACCTGCAGCAAAGTACCCTCTGTATTTAACACCCTGACATTAAACTAGAATGGACAATTTCCCTTCCGTTCATTTAGCCACAAGCAAACTCCATGAATGGACACAGCCGTAATTAAGTAGTTCATGCATAATTTATAAGCTATAATAGCCAATGTTTAAATACTACACCTAATATAATATAGTTAGGGATGGGCAATAATGTATTAATAATATGCACTTATTAAAATCAAAATAACAACGGTTCAGTACATCTAAATTAATGTTTATGCATTGTGCATGCACAACACAATGCATAATTTTCCGTGGATAAAAAAGTTTTAAACTACAATTAACTGGTTACTTTAGCTTTGTGGTGTGTAATAAGGACGGTGAAGGCAGACGTTACATCCATTATCACTGATTGGTGTGTGTGTGTAAATGTAAGAAATTTCTCTCATTATAATGTTTGACCATACTTTCCAGCTCTAGATATAGTTTAAAAAACAACAACCCCCCCCGTCGCAGGAAAAAGAAGACAAAATTCAGATAATGTCAATATGCATCTCAGACATCTTTGTGAGATTCTTCTGAGATAATCTCATATTTGTCAGTGTCAGTTTAACACCTCTGTTAACTGTCAACCACACAACAAAACAGATACTTCAATAACATAATAAGCAAGCTAATGGTTACTGACAGCAGGGAAAGTGTGTGTATGTGTGCATGTGTGTGTATGTGTGTGTTTCTGCTCCTGCTGGTGGGGGGGGGGGGGGTGGAGGCTGGGGGGTTAAATCTCTTCCTGGCCCCACTTAACCAAAGCCCAGTGAAAGCTGGGTAATCTGCAGACAGGAAGCAGCCAGGGAGGGGGAGACCCTGTGTGAGTGTGTAAGAGGGGGGTCTCTCTTCATGTCTTATTCATGTCTCATTAATACTGCAGCATGCCTCGCTGTGTGTGTGTGTGTGTGTGTGTGTGCGTGTGTGTCTGTGTGTGTGGGTTTAGCGATGTGGGACAAAGCCTGCAGGGCACAACACAGAAATCAATTATTGTCCCTAAACACACAAATGCTGGAGGCACAAAATCATGTCACAATCTGAGATTTCTCCAAGACATTTTCATTACCAGTCACGTCAAACTGATCTGATTCACTATCGAGAAAACGTGAGGCTGTAACGTCCGTTACATACAGGCCACTCAGCTCCACGCGACTCTCTCCGAGTTTCTCAGTATGGCTGTATTATTTTTGTTTTCCGCTTCGGAAAGGAAGGGGGAAGTAGGGTTACGCTACTACTGTTGGAATACACGACCGTTCAAAAGTTTGGGGTCACATATGCAATTTGTTTGTGTTTTCCATTAAAATGCACACTTTTGTTCATCAAAAGAGTTGCAAAAGTAATAGAAAATATAGTCAAGACATTGACAAGATTAGAAATATCTTTTTGCTTTCGTCAAAGAACCAGCAAAACTGTTTTCAGCTGTGCTAACATAATTGCACAAGGGTTTTCCAATAGCCTTCTAACGCGATTAGCAAACACAATGTACCATTAGAACACTGGGAATGGGCCTCTATACACCTTTGTACATATTCTATTAAAAACCAGACCTTTGCAGCTAGAATAGTCGTTTACCACATTAACAATGTATAGTGTATTTCTTATTCATTTAGTGTTATATTCATCGAAAAAAAGAGTTTTTCCTTCAAAAATAAGGACATTTCTGAGTGACCCCAAACTTTTGAAAGGTAGTGTATGTAGAGTAGTCATTTTCAGAAAGGTCTGCAGACTCACAGTAATCCTCATAGTCCTGACTTGTGCGAACAGCCCTACAACGTCTCTGTAAATCACTGCAGAAGTTCACTTCACGCCTATCATTTACTTCTAGCAGCCTGTTTTTGAGCTTTAGATTATTACCGCTGAGAAACAGCTTGAGTCACTGCTCTGCTCATTCCATGCGCTCCTCATTGCGGGGTAGCAGCGACACAAGCAAAGACCCTGGAGCTTTATGTAGAATATATACAATACATCCAACCATAGGCAGGTTGAGTGATTATTCCAGCATCTGTTCTAGATGATATGGCCAAAAACATTATCATGATATCAACATTTCACTCCAGTAAATGTCATAGAAATACAGATAGATTTGGTGGGTTCAAAGGTCCCATATTATGCAAAATCAATGTTTTTAATCATTTAAATCCTTATATTTGGGACTCTGGAGGTCCTATCAGTCGGGCAAAGTGTGAAAAAAGATGACTCACTCATGTTTTTGTGGTCCTCCTCAGTCTAAGTACAGGAGATAAAACAACGCGATGTTGACTTCCGCACTCATTGGGACGTTACAATGCGCTAAATTCCTGTAATTGTTGTCTCGTGGTGCTCCTCTGCCCGTAAAACACACAAGAGTGCTGGCGAGGGCAATGGCATCCAATAACTGGAAGTCCACGAAAAGTTCTATTATTGGCTCCACAGTGCAGCACAGAGTTCTACACAAACTTCCAGCCTCAGAGGATTTACATGTCCAGTGAATACATGTCATATATGACGGCAGTGTGCCTGCTAGAGCCTGCAAATGATCACTTTTCCAAATGCTAACTGCTGTTAGCTCCCCGTAGCCTCTGATATAATTTCCTGTCCCTTAAGTTTAGTTTTTTTTTAAAAAAGTGATTCTACTAAACAGAGTGTTCTGAACAGGGCTGTTTTGGCAGGGTGATTGAACTGCTATGGTGCTTCATTCTTATGGTATTTTGACCAAAGCATGTCACAGACATGTTCTTTAGGACACCAGGGAACCAGGTTAACTTGGAGAAATAGGGTATAATATGACTCCTTTAAACTTTTTCATGGACAGAAAACAATAAAAAACAGACAGACATTGTTTTTGCCTTGTCTGAGTTGAAATCTTGAGAACACTCATGAAACTGAATGATCTGAAGGGAGGAGTAAATACTCCAGCGACCTCGCCTCCTTCCTTCTCATCCTCCCCTCTGCCACCTCATAAAGAGGCATGGCAATTACTCACTATACTCGCTGCTTTCTCACGCTCTGCCAATTAATGACGTATGCACTTAATACAGGTTAAATACAGCGTTTACTGCAAAGTAGCTCTATGTGCGCATTAAAAGAGGGAGGGTAGGAGGGAAAAGATGGAAGATGCGGCGCTCAGAGGCGTGCGTGAATGTGTCTGCATGTGCGTGTTTGGCACATGTGCCGCGTCATGGGAAATTATTTTCCGTGAGAGAGAGTTTTTACTGGGGTTTACCAAAATCAACCACAAACATCTCTTAACGTTTCTCATTTACAACGATTACTCAGTCAGTAATTTACGTGCGTGTGCCTGCGCACACACGCACACACGCACACACGCACTGCACATACTAATATCTAACACATGCAGGTATAACAGCAGTGCACTGCCATGGCTGCACTGCAAGAGAGAGCGATGTTTCTGATGTGAACTACACAAAATGAGACACTTTCACAACATTTTTCTCCTTCTACTTTTTCAATCGTGTGCTGAGCGTATTCCAAACTTTTCCTAAACTTTTGTTGATCTCTTTCCGGAGTAAATATACAAGCCCCCAGCTGCCACAGTAAACATACAAATTGATTTATGAATAATCTTTGATGCAAGAGAAAAGTTTTAATTCGGGCCAAACACTGACAGTCAATATTTGAAACTATGTGAGGGACATTCATATCTCCAAGAGCAGGCAATTAGAGTTTCATGAGGACCTGAGTGTTTTGGAAACACCCACAGTGCATCCAAATTTGGCAAAAAGGATTTTGCGATGCAGTGTCTGAAATCGAACAAAGGAGGGTGTAAAAACAACACCAGGTCCTGTTGAGAGGTGTCGAGTGGTCTCATTTAGCCATTCATACATGATCCTCAGGGAGCACTCCACTCGTTAATATGAAGACAATAACTCAGAGAAAACCATTGATTATGGGTTGAGGTCGGGGCCAAGTGATTGTACATCTGTATGAGTATTGATTCATGCTGATGCTGACATTATTTAGTCTTTATTCATATTCGGCCTCATATGACCACAGCGAGTTTAACAAAGAACCACAAAACTACCAAGAAACCTTTCAGCTACTCGACAGGAGAGCGGCACAGGCACACACACACTTGACTTGGGCTGTAACTAACACTTCAATTGAGGCTATTGAGACAAAGAAACCAGGGAGTCTGTGTGTGTGTGTGTGTGTGTGTGTGTGTTCAAGTTTGTGAACAGCCTGTTTGTATACATATTATATATATATTTATCCAGCTGTCTGTCAACGCGAAGGTGTCAGCTTTTAACAGAGGATGTATCTGGGACATGCTGGGTAAGCAGCGGGGAACAGAGCCGGAGTCTTTGGCCTTTATTTCAGTTCAAGACAAGTGTACATGCACACACACACACACACACTTTTCTCTTTTTATTAAAAATATGTTGGAGTGCGAAGTTATATGAGAGACCACGTTTCGGGTGGTCATGATGTTATTACAGTTGCCTGTGCTGGCTGCATGTGTATGAATACAGTACCTACAGTATGCCTCAGATAGAAGATAGAGGCAGCAGGGATCAGTTCTAAGGTTTTGACTGACATGTAAAGAGGTGGGAAGAAGGATAATATCAGCCCACAGGGATGCCCTATCTGTAAAGCCCTATTTCTGGGGGACTTCCTGGTTCCCTAAGGACCAATGAGCTGGCTCCCTCAGCTGGGGGCTGAGTTCTGGGGCACAGCGGGGCCAATCAGTGGGGGGAGAAGGCTGAGTGACACATAGATCTGCTAATTTACATCATTACCACAATGCATCCTGACAAATGAGCCCCCAGGGTGTGAGCCAATCACCTGGGAGAGTAATGCAATTAGGCGGGACCACAGCTGTCAATCTCACAGCTACGGGGGTCAGGTAGTGACGCCTGTGGCTAAAACACCCCTGTCTGCTGCCTGTCACACACACACACCCTCTATACATATTACATGGACGTATATAACACACATATACAGTATGACGTGTAGAGTGGGAACACATAGCACAGATTAATGTGTGTGTGTGTGTGTTTCTCCTGAGGCTGGAGGGTAGGAGGTAGTGTAGTGTGTGTGACTGCTCGAGGGACACAAAGATTGACTCGTGTCCTCTGAGGACCTAACACCTAAGCGTAGGTGTGGGCAAATCTGCATACAGTACATCTGTGTGTGTGTGTGTGTTAGTGTGTGTTTACATTTGCCCATGTGTTTTCACCCACTTGGGGCACAGTGTTGTTTATGCTCTGAGCTTGAGCTTTGTGCCAAGATTATGACAACAAAAAAGAGGACAGAATCATTGGTTGAGCTGGGACTGATGCAGAAGAGCCGTGCATTTGGCAAGCATACAAGTGAAAACTGTTGGTAATGGGGCTTAAAGGTGCCATATGTAAGAATGTGGCCGACAACAGTTACTACATTCAAATTCAAAACACCGAGGTCTTTTAGGTTTCGTTTTCTGACGTAACTGGCAACCCGTGGTTGCTCGGCAGCTGAGACTCTACTGACTGCAATGATTGGTAGACGGCGGTAGGTGGCGCCACATGCCAAAACATGATTTCAAAACATAAACATGATTTTGCAGTCCGCAAAATATTTTTTTTAATGCAAATATTTTGGCTGTACTGTTGTTGTTGGTGAGTTCAGTTTGTTATATGAACATTATTCCTGAGTCTCTGTGACATATTAGGAGGATTTTATGGCCAGTTGCTTTAGGTTTATTACATAATGCACCTTTAACTTCAGTGTAGTGCTATCATACCAGTTTTGCCCAGCATGTTGCTGTTGTCAGTGTTTCTGTGAGTGTATGCTGATGCTGTTATGACTGGTACACTTTCATTTGGTGCTGGAGAAGAACCAGAGGTACCGATATCCTCTAAGGCCTTTTGCTTAGCCCTCATAGCTTCAGTATAAAATATGTGAGCAGATAGAGCTTTCATCAACTTCTGTGTATGTGTGTGAGACAGAGTTTCAGCTGTTGTTGGAGACGATCTGAGAACCAGGAGAGCTGTGTGTTTTGTGTCATCCCATTATATCACTAATGAGACATCCTCAGGAGAGAGAGTGAGACAGGGCAAGGCGGACAGAAAAAAAACAGATGAAGAAAAACTGTGGGGAGGATTGAGGGAGAAAAACTAGAGGGGGAGGGACAGAGAGAGAGAGAGAGAAAAAGAGAGAGGAACCAGCTTGGGGACTTTTGCCTTTTCTCGCCTCCACTCCCTTGCCCCTACACCTCTGAGTCTAATTGGACTAAAACTGTGATCTAATTAAATGTCCAATTAAAGTGCAGAGAGCAATGTGCCCATCGGCGAATCAGAGTACAGGGACATAATCAGCTGGAAAAACAAACAAAAAAATCAATGAGAAACAAATGTGAAATGGAAAAAAAGACGAGGGAGGAGCGGACAAAATAGGGTGAGGGTGGTCAGAGGAAATGAGAGTATGGGTAAGGGTGTGTGCTCAGACACACGTGTGCATTACAACTTCACACATGATTACTCATGATAAATACATTGAACGCTATCACACCATTTTACTGGACAATGACGAAATACTCAATCGTATGGCCTTGCAACTGAGTACAAAGCAATACAGCTGGTTTTGACAGAGGTGCTTAAAAGAAGACGTACTTTGCCCTATTCCAAATAATGAAGTAAATTATTAGAACACTAATGTTTCCATGCTGTATATCAGACAAAGTTCTTTTTTCATTTACCTTATTCCTCAAGAAAAAGTAGTGAAGTATCAGTAAATATTCAGTATACGCAGCATAAAATAATATACACTGCCTTCATAACTGTACTTTTATCTAAAATGGCAATGGCAATGGCATTTTTTTTTTTTTTTTAATCCTCAGTGAGTGGAGATATAGAAATAAATGATTTTAATTTTAATATAAATTGAATCATCGCCACCATATACTAAACAAACACAAAAGATAATTTATAAGCAATACACAGCTGAATAAGGACATTCTGCTTTTGTGTCTTTCCCTCACTGATAATGAGAGAGAGAGAGAGAGAGAGAGAGAGAGAGAGAGAGAGAGAGAGAGAGAGAGGAATCCTCCTCTGACTCCATCTGTGAGTTGCACACACACACTGTGAACCCCCCTATGAACAGCTTTAGCCCATCAAATATTAATGCAGGGATTCAATTCAACATTACACCTTAATCTTCTTAACAATTAAGCAGCAACAGCAAACACAATTGCGCTTGTTACACATAGTCCCAATGGTTTTTGACTCTTAAGAGAGAATTACAAATGACTAGTGCAGGTGAGACAGTCATTTAACCACTCGGCAATTCAGAAAAAAAAAAAAAAACTCCTCTGGGATCTGCACTGTGTGTGATGGATTCTTACCATAGCTTGTTGAAGGGCACACTTCAGCAGATGTTTCCCAGTTCAGTGCATCCTTGGTGGGTGTGCATGCATGTCCAGGTCCCCTACCTGCCCTGATCCTGGCTCCTGCCAGGAGTAGAAGAGGATCACTCACATACTGAGACCAGCCCACCTGTTCCCACAAATACCTGCCAGCATTAAACTGCTACCGTACTGATAACTCACAGAATGAAGGATTGTTATGATCTAATCCTGTCGGAGTGCAACTATCCTTTGTTTGAATAATACTTTATTTGCTTTCAGCTGTGGAACTGGTGTTTGATTCAGCAGAAACTACCTAAACTGTTGATGGAAGAGTGATTTATCTTAATCTAAGGTGATTAGTTAAAAATGAAGGGAAAATGTGTGTGTGTCACATTTAAGTAGCTGCACAGCAAATGATGTTGTTGTTATACAGTGACAATAAAGGAATTCTATTCTATTCTACACTGTTTATTGTGTATTGTTTTCAGTTATGTGGCTGATTGGACCTTGTGAAAGTTGAGATGTTCATAGGATACTTGGCATTCCGAGTCAGGGTGTATCAAAGAGGACCACTATGCTAATTTAAATGCCAAAGGCGTGGGAATACACCAATGTCTTGTAGGGGGAAAAGGAGATGTGCAAAGTGTGTGGAGGACAACTATGTCCTAGACTGGGAAAGTTCTACATGCTGCGATTGTGTCGAGGCAAAGCAAGTTCAGGAGGTCAGAGATCAGTGTAAGAACTCATATGATTATATGAAGTAAGGCATTAGTGTGACATGCTGTGACTGTGGAATACATTCATTGACATCCAAAAAGACTAACCAAAGAGCTCTTCTGTTGAGATTTATCAAATAGCTCAACCTGGTTATGAGAGCCTTCAAAAACATTTTGTAAAGTAGGTTTTGCAATACATATATTCAAATAAAGTATCTGTATACTGTCTGCCAAATTAAGACAAATCCTCAGAAATGGCCTGAGGGTGTCTTGTGCAAACCTAAACTGAGAACATAGTGTCTGATCATCCAGAGCAGGGTGTCAGAAACCACAGATCTGTCTGTGCTAAGATGTGGGATCCTGCCCCTGGCAATTGAAACAGGATGATTCTGCTTTATTCCAGTTGAAAGTAGATTGTATTGTTTGTGTGATCTGATATGAAATAAATGTGTTTCTTGTTTTTTATTGTCCAGCATATCAGAAATATAGACTCAAGATGTTTCAAAAACTGACAGCACATTTGTTTTCTGTCTGATGAATGTAAACAGAAATACCTCTTTGATTATTCACCTTTCAATTTGTCTCAGTTTGTGTTTGAAGCATTTTCAACAGTGCACATTTTTTTCTTTATGTCTGAAATAATCTCTGTTTGGCATTTACTAAACATGCATTTTATTTAAGTATGACTTGCTGTATTTTTGTCTGTGTCTTGTGGGTCCATGTAGACTGGGCACCTTGTGGTGCACGACACTTGAAAATAAAACAAATCAATCAGTTAATGCTGAGCCCTTTAAAACTGGTTTAAGAATGGTTTGGATGTAGGAAAACTCTCAGCTTTTTTCATCTGTAGAACCTGAATGTTCTTCCGATTAGAAGAAGAGCCCTTCTGGCACTTATAGCTGAAGTTGTTTGTGGATCTTGTGAAAAGAAAATTATAATTAAATGTGTGTCAGAAACAGGTACAAGGTTCCTGTGACTGAAGGAACATCATGAAATCAAGTCAGGCTGTGGGTTCCTCTGTCAGGGGGGATGAGGATGAGAAAGGAGAGTGTATGAGGAGAATGTATTTGATGATGTTCAGTGTATTCAAGTATTTCTTTAATTCTTTAATTTCTTCAGTGGAATGCAAGGAGGCTTATTGCTAAATAACTGCGACGGGGAACTTTGTAATGCATTGACGGATTTTAAACAGCAATGAAGAACTGTGTTGAAGAACTTTGAGCTGTGGATTAAGAACTTCGAAATGTGGAGGGCACCATTAAACCTCTCAGTGTACAGCCTGGTGGAAACTATTATTATTATCATTATTAGAAGGTTTCAAAAACTGTGCTGTACTCGAATGGTAAAGTTATCACTTGTAATGCAACAAAACTAACCTTTTGACATTTTTAAGTTGAAAATTAGAGCTGCAACTAACGATTATTTGCCTAATCGATTAATCTGTCAATTATTTTCTCGATTAATCAATGAATCGTTTGGTCATAAAATGTCATAAAATGTTAAAAAACGTTGATCAGTGTTTGTCAAAGCTGGAAATGGCAATGTTCTTGGATATCTTGTTTTGTTCACAAACCAAAATGATTCACTTTTAATGATTTCTTTGTTATGTGGATCAAAGAAACCAAGAAAATATTCACTTTTAAGAAGCTAAAACAATCAGAAATCTTGTTTTAATCATGAAAAAAGCTTCAAACCGATTATCGATTATCAAAATAGTTGGCGATTAATTTAGTAATCGATTAATAATCGATTCCGCTCTATTGAAAATGACTGGATTTTAGTGGCAATTTCAATATGGATCACGTTTTTGAGTGTACTTGACACTTGTACTTAGCCTGTGGGCTTTCTCTGTTTTTAATAATGTGCATATGATTTTGTAACAATCTCAGGGTCTTGGAGGATCTATAACTACTCTCTAAAAGGTGCTATTGCACATTTATAGCACACTTTTATTTGGGATACTTAACATAGTATTTGCACAGTGAACTGTAGCTGCTTTCACCCAGGTAAAGGACTCAAGTCACTCTTACTCCTCTGAAAATAAACATAACTGTTCTGGTTACAGTGGATTTTGGAGAGATGTGCAGTATCAGAACACCACGACGTTTCCCAACCTTAGTTTTGGACTTCATTAGTGTAGCGTTCTCGATTTTTAACACTACAGCACATTGGCAGATGGAGAAAAACAGGATGGAGAGAGTATTACAAAAAGTCACAATGATGCAACCATCCTTGTTCAAGAGAAATCAGTTATTCATCAACATGCTGAAGTAAATAACACAGCGTTGCACAATAGACCAAAGTATAACGTAAACATCATTGTCTTGGAAGTCAATGTTCCTTAATCATACTCGTCGTCGGTGTTTTATTTACCTTTTGGCTTTCTTTTCCTCTCAGATGAAAACCTGGAAAGTTTTCTTCCAAGACGTCCCGTTCAGTCTTTAACGTCTGCATTACAAATATACTACAACTCCCACCACTGTCACACAGCAACGCGCCGCCATGTTTGGTGTTTTCTTCAACGACCAGCCGAATTTGTGGATTGACTTCAAAAACTACATTACCCACAAAGCCAAAGAAAAACACGGAAACGCCACTTCGCATCCGTGGTCACCGTGAAATCGGTTCGCCGCCAGTTTCCTGCTGCGGTGAGAATAGCGGCGTCGTAACAGACTGGGAAGACTGAAGAGCACTACCACCACCACCACCACCTCAGAAATAACTCCACTGTACAATGAAACTGTTAGCAGCATCTTCCTCCCTGGAAACCCGCTACGTCACGGTTATATTGCTGGTAAGCCTCCGTCTCGCAGCTTTGTAATTCACTCTTAACTAGTAGCCGCTTTAAGCTAAGGTTAGTTAGCTGCTAGCTAACCGATGAGTCTCTGCTGGCATGATACGTGGCTTTTAATTGGTGAGGTGATAAAACTCTCTCTGCTGCAAAGCTGTGTCTATCTACCAGGATGAACAGCGTTACAACATCTGCACCTCTTCATATTTAATCGACTTATTCAGCTGCAGTATCAACTTAGCCGGTATTGTTAAATGCCACGACCTGTGGTGTTCTAACCATCCATAGTCCATCTCGTATAAAGCAGTGCGCCTATTATAAGACAATGTTCACTCTCAGGTGGAAAACACACGAGTTGAAGTCAGACAAAGTTTGTAGAGAAGTCGAGCGGTCAGCTAGTATTGAATGCTACCACTTGCTGACAGCTGGGAGGGGGATGCTATTGCTAAAGCACGGTTAGTTAAAACATTTATTGTAATGCTTGGTCTTATTTATTCATTTCGACTTAATATCTGCTGCTGTAAAGATACACGAAGTTATTGATGGGATATAATAATGTTTCTGATTGACCCTCGCCGGTTGGTGAATTCCTCTGTTGTGGCTCATTCTTATTGGCTGAAAAGCCGGAACCAGAGAGGGCGCAGTCTGGGCCTGTAAGGGAAACTTGGAAGTTGCATCCAAGCTGCACAGAAGTATCTTCACAAATGTTAAAGCGATCTAACTGTGATATTTCTCAATAGTTTACTGCTTTGTCACTCTGTGTGGTGAACAGAAAGTTCACATGGTTTTGATCTTATCTTCATTGTGGTGTTGGTTCAACTTTCAGAGAAACAGGAAACATGTTTTTGAATATTTATAAGCAGCTCTTTTGATAACCAAATGATTTTAGTCGGTGTAAAATGTCCATGTTATCTGAATCCCTGCTGCTCTAATCAGCATTATATATATATATATATATATTTTGGCATTTATGGCACTACGTTGAATATCTATATGTTGTGGAATGCAATCTGATGAAAACAAATCATGCCAAAATTTAAGATGTCAGCTTGGGCTTTGGGATGGTGCAATGTTTTTCTAAGCAGCTTGAACATTCATTTACAACTAACTTTTTGGGTAAATAGTCAACAGGTTAGTCAGTTAAAATATTTGTTTAAAATAAATGACAAGTCAACTTAAGTAAATTGTTCACACTAAATTTTCACCAATCCCAGCTTCTGAAATGTGAGGGGTTTGCTGCCTTTCTTTATCATGCAGTATTGAACTAATTGTAAAGTGAAACCAAAACAGGCAGAGACTGTCCTTCTGGCCTTGTGACCAAACTGGATGGATGCGTTTGGATGCTAGGTTGTACTTTCTCTTCATGGTCGTGAGGTATAATAGCAAAAACTAAATCTAGAATGGGAGACATTTCACATTTAAAACCCCCATGTCAACCATTTAACAGCTGTAATGTTATATCTTATTCACTTACAAGTTTTTAGGTGAGTCCACATGGATACATTTTGCCTCAGTTTGGTCAAACTTAATTAATTTATTTGTAATGTTACTGCACCAAAATATCAGAAGATATGTTGAAATAAGAAGTGAGTGGGGTGAGAATGAGTAGCTAAGAGGATGGTTGAGTGGAGAATTTGTGATTAAAACAACAACAACAAAAAAAACTTTGAATTGAGGAGGTGACAGAAAAACTTTGCTAAACAAATTTGAACTGTGATAGGGAATTCGAGGTGTGGTTGGGGGCTTAATGGGCTTAATAACAGGTTGGTGGCTTAATAACAGTTCCCTGTGGGGGAACTGTTATTAAGAACTTTGAGCTGTGGAGGGCAGCATTACACATTTCAGTGTACATCCTGCTGGAAAACATTGGAAGAAGAAGCAGAATGTTCTAGTTTCAAATTCCATAGTTAGCAGATGCTTCTTGACAACCTTGTAGCAGCAACTGATTAAGGTTTAATCCAAATGTTTGCATTTGCAACTATTTGCTGCATTCTTATGCCTATAGTTGTAAAATGAGTACACAATGAGTAACACCAAATATTACATACATCTGTCCATAATTAAGTTTAAAGCCAAAGTCTTGTTGAAATATTTTGATCTTGGAGTGATCGTCGTCTTCTGTTTTGATGTCTGCATTGATAAACATTGGCTTTTGCATTAGTTTAGACTACACTTACCTTGTGTGTTTTTGCTTGGCAGTTGTTCCCCCCCCAGAGCCCCTCAGTACCCTTCAGTCTCATCAGTGATATATGACAATAAATATCATCAACGTGTTCTTAATTAATATATATATACCAAAGATGAGACAATGCAGATTTTGGACCATGCTATGTTTAAAACTAATGCTGAGTTCTCTTTAATAAAGTCATTGTAAATAGACCTTGGAAAAGCCGTTTGAACCATGCCTAAGGTGCATATTGAAATTTTTCTGGTTGTAGCCCATGTGTAAGATGTCACTGATAAGACGTCAAAGAAACCGCCTGAGTGAATGAGAGCTTATTCAAAGGATTGGATTTTTTTTCTATTGAGAAATCCAATGTATCCATGAGAAATTGGCTGATACCTCATTCTGGCCTTTGGCAGATATTGTAACATGCTAATAATCTATGCTGACTCTTTGCTGACAGACCTGTTTGTCCAGTCTGTCCATTCTGTCTTTCTTCTTTCCGCCATGTTAAGTGCATCTTTGTTTTTCATGGTTTTATGCTGATTTATTTTATTCCAATGTGTCTGCAGGTGATAGGCCTTTCAAGTGCTGGTGTAGCAGAAATCATCAGTCTGGACTCGGGCAACATCGATGATATCTTAAGTAAGATGCACAACTTAACTAAAAGTGTATTAAAGAAAAATGTCCTGAACGTGAATGTTTCTTGAGAAGATGCCGTCATGTAATGATATAGACAACAGCTGTTTGGATTTGATTGATACTTCTATGTGTTTTTTTCTAAGAAAGTAAATAAGCAGACATTCCCATTGTCATTATAATTATTTGGCAAATGTCCTTACCTCATTGGCTGCCATTGACGTCTTTATACGTCAATTCAAATACAACCTTACTGCCAGTGATGTCTGATGAAAGAAAAGAGTCTACTCTTTCTTTTGCTAGTTTCCGTGTTTACATCGTACGTCATAGAACACACTGTTTTGTGGGTCTTGGAAAATCAGTCAAAATGCTGTCAAATACTGGCAGTTCTGCACTGAAAATGAGTTAAGAGATGCCTATTTTCCATCTTTGCCTCCTCTTTCGTATGAAGCTATTATGAAGTCAATCCAATCAACAAGCTGGAGGGAAATGTGGTTTGTACAGAGACATTTGACCAATCATTTCCTTATCATTTCTAAACATTCCTGGATCTTTACGTCATCGCATCTAGCCACATCTAGGTTATTATGATATTCAAATGACCTGTAAAGTAGCCTACGTATATTATGTTTGATGCACTTATGTCACATGTTTGTGCATAGACGCTCCTTTATTTAATTGGATTAGTAAAATAAACATTGATTTTATTCAATAATTTGTATTTATTTATATTAAATTATATATTTATTTGTTTCTTGCAGATAATGCTGGGGTAGCATTAGTGAATTTTTACGCCGACTGGTAAGTGTGTTATTTCTCTCTCACAAACACTGGATCTCTGTCATTTTTGAAATTTAAATTTCACTTGTAGCCAGAATTTCCTGTCATTGCTACACGATCCAAAAAAATTATTATATTGGTGTCATAGTTGGTAGAGATTTTGATGATTTTATTTTTCTGAAAGCCTTTTTGAGCTCACTTTGTATAACTCTACTCCAACTCTAACCCTGCAGGTGTAGGTTCAGTCAGATGCTCCATCCAATTTTTGAGGAATCCTCTAACGTCGTGCGGGAGGAGTTCCCGGACTTAAAGCAGGTGGTGTTCGCTCGCGTCGACTGTGACCAACATTGTGAGTAAAGAAAGTCTTCTTTTTAACATTTTCAAGAAAAGTACCACCTGCATAAAGGCAAGGTTATTTGTATAGTGATATTCTTACACAAGGCAGTTCATAGAGCTTTAACAGAGGCAAGGAAATACATTGGCAATTAAAACAAAATACATTATAGAAATTAAAACAGTTTAAAACATTGAACGATTTAAAATCAAGCAGACAAAAATGTTCAATCTGTTAGGTGTTTGCCCTCCCTTATTTGTCCCCGATGTGAAAATGAAATGAGTCACAGGGCTTGGAGACTGGAGCTGGTCCCCCGAGTCTCCAAGACTCGATAAGTGCTATTTCACCTGTTCTTCCCATTTCATCTAATCAGTCCCCCTTTAACTCAGAGAAAACACCAAACCGATGAAGCATCTGTCAACTTTAAATTAATAAAACATTGGAATGTAATTTAAAATCATAAAGATCAAGCCATACCATTTATTGATTATTTTTAACAACAAAAAAGCAAAACCCAGTTAGAATTTGTTTTATAGGGATGTGGAACAAAGTCAAATAATTATTAGTAATGTTGGAGCTGACATTACAGTTTATATAAATGATGTGTGGAGTATATTATCCACATTAAGAAAAATTGGTTGTTTTTAATGCCTAAACTGCTAGGGCATCCTAGTTGTTGTTATCCTATAGGTAATACAAAAATGCACATTCACACTCTACACACTCTGACTATATTTGATAGACATATGTACACATAGATGACCAACACACCAAAGCACAGGCACACAAACCACTATCCTCAGCCTTTTGAGATAAAGCAAATTAAAGAGAATTATTGATGACCTGCAAACTGTTTGAAGACTAATGACAAAACTGCTGCATCCTGTGAAGACTGGAGGCTTAGAGACACCCCGCAGAGAGATTGACACCTGCCACACACACACACACACACACACACACAAGCGCACATGCTCTCATTCACTGTGTGCAGAGAGAATATTTACTCTAAGCAGGGGGGGCAGCTTTCATGTGGGAGATCAGAGCTGCAAGCTTTCTGAAGGCAATGTTTTGTTCAGAATGTGGTTTAACCGCCATCTCTATCACTGCCCCGCTCCTTATCCACCCATCCCCATGTGCTTTTACTCTGCTTCCTCCTCTTCATCAATTGATTTGTCTTTCTTTATATACTTTCTTTGCCTCTGCGTACAGCGGACATCGCTCAGCGGTACCGCATCACCAAGTACCCAACATTGAAATTGTTCCGCAATGGGATGATGATGAAGAGGGAATACAGGGGTCAGAGGTCAGTGGTGGCCATTGCCGACTTCATCCGGCAGCAGCAGGTTGACCCCGTGAAAGAGCTGAACTCACTGGATGAGATTAAAACTTTGGATGTAAGTGGCAAATACACACGTGCAGGCTATAAAAAAAAAAAGATTTTGTCATCATAACAGCATATCATCTATTCATACCTTTTTTGTTTTCTTATTAAACAGAAGTCCAAGAGAAATATCATAGGTTACTTTGAAAAAAAGGATTCTGATGGTTACCACACATATGAAAAAGTTGCCAATATTCTGCGAGATGACTGCACATTCTCGGCTGCCTTTGGGTGAGTCATAGTTTATACTTAAGCCAATGTTTTAATATTCTTCTGTTTTATATATTTCAGGGTGTCCGCGGGGTCTTAAAAAGTATTAAAAGGTCTTAATTGTGATTTCATGAGGTATTAAATTTAGTCCATAGTGTTTGACTGCAAAAATTATGCATGTATGTATTTATTTTCCTCCTCACGTTTGTTAAAAACAAGGAAGCGCAGATCTGTGCGCGTAACACGCTATGTTGCGCATCTTGTGGCAGCAAATGCGCTCCTCCTGGCGCAAAATAATATCCGAAATCGCACAAAATTAACTCCTTTAATAAATCTTGTCTTTGGTTTAATGTATTATTTCAAGCTTTGTTCCTGATTTGTTGTTTGTATGGTTGTGCTCTATAGATTTAATTGTAAACTAAAGTTAAATATGTGTTGCTGATTATAGCTTGAAGTGGCGATAAGGTCTTAAAATATTTTGAGAAGCTCTTGAAAAAGATATCGATGTTAGCTTCAGGATTCCTGCATATACCCTGATATTTATCAATCCTAAACATCTCTCAACTGCTTTTCCTCTAGTGCTGTCTCTGAGGCCGAGCGCTTCAGTGGAGACAATGTGATCTACAAACCACATGGCGAGCACACTCCTGACATGATCTACCTCGGCTCACTCTCCAACTTTGACCTGACTTATGCTTGGACCCAGGACAAGTGTGTGCCTCTGGTCAGGGAGATCACTTTTGAAAATGGAGAGGTTTGTCTGCTTTTTGCCGTTAAAAGCATTGACAGCATGACATGATAATAGTCTGTTGCTTTTTTGGTCTGATAGATGTTTAAATATGGATACATAGATACACTGCCCGGAGTCTGTGGACAGTCAATCTGCTGAGCGTCATAAAAGCCTGGATTTCATCTGTTTTTTGACGCTTTGTGCGTTTGTTCTTCTTCCAGGAGCTCACTGAGGAGGGAATCCCTTTCCTAATTTTGTTCCATTTGCAAGACGACACAGAGAGCTTAGAAAAATTCCAACATGAAGTGGCTCGCCAGCTCATCAGTGAGAAAGGTGAGTACATTGTCTTTACCTGTCAGGCAATTGGCTATCTGTATTGTCTAATATTTCCCAATGTCATTGGATCAGATAGTCGAAAAAAAAGTCAAAAAGATCTTTAAATCCCAAATATGACCTAAATGCTTCACCAAACATGGGCAGGTTGCTCTAAATGGAGATGTCCACCATCACGTCATGTGATTGAGGGTGGTTAATGTTTTCATTTTTGAAGTGGCTTGTGATAAATTCATTAGCACTAGCTGTCTCGTTAACAGCTTAGTTGTTTATAAGAGGTAAATCACTAAATTTTCAGGAATTCAATGTTGGTATATCGGAGATAACAAAAAAAAAGTAAAGTGGTTTCAAGCCATCCTTAATGTTTCCTCTGTTCCTCCTCAGGGTCTATAAACTTCCTTCATGCAGATTGTGACAAGTTCCGTCATCCTCTGCTCCATATTCAGAAAACTCCAGCTGACTGCCCGGTCATAGCTATTGACTCATTTAGACATATGTATGTCTTTCCAGACTTTAAAGACATCAAGTAAGTCCCTCCTCTCACAGTTTGACTACGAAATGTTGTTTGTTGTTCTGCATATGGATACATTGTCTATGTGGCTGCTTAAATGTACACAATATACACTCACGGGCCACTTTATTAGGAACACAGGTCACCGAATGAAGTGTCAAGAGTGGCACATGGTGTGGTCATGTGCTGCTGTAGCCCAATGTGCTTCAAGGCTTGATGTGTTGTGCATTCAGAGACGGTAGTCTGGAAACTTTTATTGTGTATTTGACTTGTTTAGAGTTTTTGTTGCCTGTCTTTCATTTCAAACCAGTCTAGTCATTCGCCCTTGACCGCTGTTATCAGGAAGGTGTTTTTTAGAACTGCCGCCCACTGGATACTTTCGTTTTTTGAACCATTCTCTGTAATTACCAGATATGGGTGTGTGTCAACAGTTTCTGAAATACTCAGACCAGTCTGTCTGGCACAAACAACCATATCTTAAATCACCTTTCTTCCTCCTTGTGATGTTCAGTTCGAGCATCAGTAGGTCATTCTAAATGGCTAAATGCTCTGAGTTGCTGTCATGTGATTGTCTGAGTAGATACTTGCATTAACATGCATTTGAACAGGATATAGTGGCTGTTGTGTGTAGTTTAATTTGTGTCTGTCCCAAACATTCGAAGTTATGGGTTGGTGGTAATGCTAACTTAAATGCAAATAAAGGCCATAGAATAAATGAAAACGTACCACAGCTGCACCTGTAACATAAATCTTTCACTCGTCAAACACTGAAGGTGTGATATGTTGGGCATTTTTGGACACTGTTGAATAGTTATTGCCTGACCCTCGTCAGCTAAACGATATCATTTACCCTCATGTGAAATTGTTCATAATCGGCTCTATTGAAAAAAAGTTAATTTCATTACACACACATTGGGACAGAAGCACACACCACAGTCCAGTACGCACTGAACACCAGAGAAATGTCACACCTCTTAAAATCTGTCCTTTATGAACGCGCCAGGACACCAGAGCTAATGTGACATGATTTGGCACGTGCAATAAGTGCTAAACTAATCCAGTCTAATCTAATTTAATCTCATTTATTCTGCCCCACCCCACCCCACCTCTCTGCCTCCCCCCGGTCCCCAATCAGAGTCTGATCAGATAGACAGAAGCCCTGAGGACTGACCAGCCTCCACAACCTAATTTCATCACATCACCACCACTGCGTGTGGCTCACAGCTTGTAATTATATTAGCGCAGTGTATGTTATATACACGCATTTGTGTGTCTGCATGTTGTCCCGACACGCATGGTTCGCTGTGTCCGAGAACCAGCTCCGTCTGTGAAATGACAGCAGCTCACGACCTGTCGTTAATGAGCACACGTCACAGAGCAACATTGATGTGGATTAATGTGGCTTCATGACGCGTCCGCAGGGACTCGTGTCACGAGCTCCTTTGTCTCGTATCAACAGTAAAAGTCTGACCTGCTCTGTAATTCCAGCAGGTCTTGTTGGACTTGCTGTAGAGGAATGCTTTTGTCAGACACACCATTGCTGTGCTTTATGCCGGGAACCACTCGAACAAAAATTTACTTTTTAGGAAAAGAGTTTAAATGGAAAAAGTTCAAATATGTTGCCTAAATATTCTAGCATGAGAATAGATCATTTAAAAAAAAAAAAAAAAACCTAATGCAAAATTGTATTCAAACATTCATGACATATGTTTCAGTACTTGAGTAAAATTCTCCAAACCACATCCAAATGCATCCTCCTCATGCTCCTTAAAACACCTTACGTAACAGAACAGTTAATGTCCTGCTGCATCTCACTGACCGCCACATTTTCCGGGCCACCTCCTGTACTACTTTGCTTTAAGCCATGTTTCCATCGTGTAACAGTTCAGTTTGGTACAGTACGGTTTGGAACAGTAATGCCGTGGGTAGGGCTGAACAATTAATCCAAAGTTTATCGGAATCGCAATACAGCTTACTGCAATTTTCAAATCTGAGGAGGTGCAATATTTGTTCAAGCCAAAATGTCAAAATATAATTTTAGATGAATTATTGTCTTGATACACATCTTATTCTATAGACTGAAGAGAACATCTTTGTTTCTCACAGATCTGCACAAATATCACACATTTATCCTTTTAAATATGTTTTTTGAATGAAAATGAGGATAATAATGTAAAAATGTACCATTCCCTCTGATATCACGGATCGTATCGCCATCGCATTTCCTGTCAAAATAATCGCAATTAGATATTTATGCAAATGCCCTAGCCCCGGGTCAGACTTGCATTTCGACTGCTTGGTTGGCGGGTGTGTGCTGTGCCCGATGGCAAGATGGTTTCATATTTAGATTTTTGAGGCTCTGTGCGAGGCACATTTCCACTTTTTAGGGTTTGATCTCTGGCTCCTGACAGGCAGGCTACTGCTTTGTGCTGTAGCTCCACCGACGTTGATGTGTGAATGAGAATGTAAATTGTCTAAGGTAGAAAACTGTAGGGCTTGGTCATACCGTGGCGTTTGATGTCCACAGAGAACCACTTTGTATTTCTGAATGCGTGTACATGCCTGCAGTTTCTTCCATACTGCACATCTGTCTCGCATTCGACGCATGTGTACCCGATCTCAAATTTCATTCCAGTAGCTGTGTGCCCTTTTTTTTTATCTCCTTGTATTGCATGAGCACGGAGAGTAGTACATGTGTGGGTACCAGTGGACGTCCTTTCATAACCTCTAGCAAGTGTCCAAGGGGAAAAAAGCGTGTTGGGAACATGCACAGTTGATAGAAGTTTAGGATTAACATGGGTCCAAACAGACTCAAACTGGAGGCGTGCTTGTGTTCATCTGAGTCGGTTCCATATGAGCCACTGTGGAAATGGGTAAGTGATGAAATTGCATCACGTGAACCCTCAGGAACCTCTGTGGACAGAAAGTATGAATGTGGAACGTGGAGGATCCACCATGTCAAACATCTGTCTTCTTGATCTGCTGATTCCCAGCATCAGCACATGAAACTCAGTTGACTAGAAATGTGTCTTTTAGTCTTGGGTGATCAATTAATAGTCACTTCATCGGTTTAAACGTTTTTTGATGATGAATGAATCAAGCTCTTTGTTTGTTTGTTTTTCAGCTTGTTAAATGTGAATTATATCTGTTTTCTTTGCTTCGTGTAAATAAGGAATCATTCAAACTGATTTAACTTTGGTTTGTGGACAAAACAAGACATTTGAAAACACTAATGTTAAACATATTCTGACATTTTATTGACCACAACGAATGACGACAACAAGAACCTAATCAACAGTGGTATTATGTAAATAATCATTATGTGCAGCCAGGGTTGGGTACCGGTACCTGGAACTCGATTCTGGTACCAAACGGTACCTCTTTCAGCTCGTCATTATTGCGGTCGTGCTCTTGTGGTCTCGCAGCGCGTAGCTCTCGTGCTCTCACGCGCCCGCCTAGACGTATCAAGTATTGAAATTTGGCACCGATTCATTAAAAGTGAACCAGTACTCGGTAGCACCGACACAAATATGATGCACAAAAAGTACCGGCTTTCGGTATCCAACCCTATTTGCAGCCCTGCAGATTTGTACATGATTGTGAAAAGGTTAGCTCTCCTGCTAAAATGAGTGATGTACAGAACAACCAACTAGTGCTTGCAAACGTAAAACCCTAATTGTATTTCTTTATTATTTGCAGTATCCCTGGCAAGTTAAGACAGTTTGTGCTCGATCTTCACTCTGGGAAGCTTCACCGGGAGTTTCACCATGGTCCTGACCCCACAGACAGCACACCTGGACAGGTTTAAACTACAACACACACACACACTGTCAAGTCACTGATAGTTGGGTTTGTTTCATCATGTGAAATTGAATCATTTGCTTCTAATTTGACATCAGGTGGAGATGGAGGGAGAAGCTGCCAGCAGTCCTCCTGATAGCTCCTTTCAAAAGCTGGCGCCCAGCGAGACTCGATACACCATCCTCACAAGGGACCGTGATGAGCTGTGACCTGGACAGTCTTTCAGTGATCCTGTGACTCAATGCCATGCCCTGGGGTCTGGGAGGGGGGTTGTGTTGGGACAGGCCAGCGGGACAGATCAGCAACACCCAACACCCTTACTGAAAAAAATGAGGGAGAGATGGAGATGAGGAGGATGTTGATGAAGAGGAAGGAGAAATAGAGGAGATGAGAGGAGCACGGTCCATGACACAACCATGTTGGAATAACCTATATTTTCATACGTCTTTCACGTACAGTTTTTATTTTGGATTAAAAGGAATGAAAGAAGGGTAGGTTAAGTAGAAATGTGTGTGGGCAGGGGGTTTGGGACATTTCAACATCAATAGAAGTGTTTTTACTTTTTTTTTTTTTTTTTTGGAGCTTGTAAATATGTTTGTGCTACATGGGAGTCTCATTGTTGGTCTAAATTAAATGCAGAGTATTCTTAATTTTATTTTTTATTTTTCACCACCCTGCTTTCTAACAGAAACCCCCCCCCCTCCAAAAACTGTTCCTTTACTCCAGTTGTATGGTTGTATCTGTGGGTCATCCAGTTCACTCTGATAGGAGACTTATTTAGTCTCACCGACCTCATGGCTGCATCTCAAAATGACCAACTCGTAGTATAATAATTTGTATAGCACAAGTTAGAAGAAAATATGCCTGTTTGAAGTAAGTGTATCTCCATATCTTCTCCACACACATACACACCGCGTTCTGAAGGAATAGAAGCATATGCTGAATTACTTGGTAGACTTAACATAATTTCAGTGATGACTTAACAGGAGATAAAGAGACAGAGCTACTCCAGCCTATTGAGATGCACGCCTTCTCTCCTCTGGTACTAAATGGTAATAGATTATGATGTCTCTTAAAGTGCCTGTAGAAAATGTTCTTGAATCCCCTTGAATCTTTTTATATTTTACCTTCTTACAGCACTGCAACAGAGCGGATGTAACAAGGTTGACGAATTAGTAACAAAACACCATCCCCACCATGAAGCCTGCTGGTGGCAGCATGATGCTGTGTGGAGGTTTCTTTGCAGCAGCTTCTGGAGATGATTGTGATAGTAGAAAGAACCAGAGGGAAGCAGTAAAGAGAAGTGACGTGCACCTCATACATAAAGTCAAATTAACACTGAAAACAGCAAAACCAACGATGTTGACCGTACCTCAAATTAAATTGGTCTGCATGGCTGTAAATTGGCTTTTCAGAGCGTTGTAGATCTTAAAAGAGTTGTCTTTAAGGACACAAATACTCGATAAAGCGGAAATATCCGTCATTATACTTCGTGACTAATCTGGAGAATTATATTTGACATGAAAACAATCTTGTTTTCGGCTCGTCATTGTCTCAAGTCGACTTACTTCCACTGCTATGAAATGATAAAATGTAAAAAGGTCAAAGGGAAATGGCTACTTTTCATAGGCACAATATTTGCATAAGATGAATTGTGTTCCTGGGAATCACAAATAGATGAAAAACATGTTTTGGAAATGGTGTACTTTAACACGATGGTGGATTTATGAAATGGCTGTTTTTTGTTTTTTTTTTGCTATAACCTGTTGTCAAATGTGTCATCATGCTGGGGAAAAAAGAGTAAAAGAAAAAAAGAAGAAGTAGACAACAGGGGAAAACCCACGTAATGAACAGTCTGTCACTTTATACAAGTCCTCTTAAAACTAGCTTTGTCTCTTTTACTGTCTTTGAGGTTTTTGGTACAAGTCTACGTCTCTGAGATCCACTGAAAGGAATCCAAAAATGGAGGCCACATTAAAGAGCAACGGGAACCATTGCTAAGTTGGTACTGTCAGCATCCTGCTCTTCCATTGAGGCCAACAGATGCCTGCTTAGTGACATATCAGCCCACATACAGGAGAGCATCATCAGGTAGTGTGATGCCATTTCTGAACCAGTCATCTCAGAAGGGGAAGCCGATTTAAAAAAATGAAAAAGTAAATTAAAAATCATTTTACAAGATGCTGTCTGATGCTTTGTATGTCAGTTTATCTGAACATCACTACTTTCTAATAGCAGGCTGTACGTGGGGTACATTTTTGGAAATTTAAGGCCCTCACAATTTTAAATTTTGTCCATAGTTTATTTTATTTTTTTATCCATAGCCTGTAACTGCAAAGAGTATGCATGAATGTATTTCTTTCCCTCCTCGCGTTTGTTAAAAATGATGCGCAGCCATGCTCGCCCTGCAAGATCGGCTTGGGGTCGCACGCGTGAATGTGACGTTGCGCATCTTGCGATAGCGAACAAGCTCCTCCTGGCGCGAAAAACATCCGAAATCGCGCAAAATAAACTGAAAAATCATCAGACATGGGAAAATGCAAGTTTATTGCAAATTAAAACTGTTTTGTAAGTTAAACGTGTTGCTGATTACAGCTTGAATTGGCGATAAGGTTTTAAAAATATTTTTAGACGGTCTTGAAAGTCTTAATAAGGTATTGAAATTAACTTCAGGATTTCTGCATATACCCTGAATAAAAGATATCAACGTTGAAATGAAAATATTTACCACAAACAGGTCTGTGTGTAAACGCAGTATAATTTACATGAATTCTGAAGGTGTGCCACTTTGCATTATTAATATAACAACATTTGGCAGAAAGAAATATCCACATATCAGTAGTACAAGTTCATATTGGCACCTTGTTTGCTGCATACATGATTACTGAGGCGTGATTATAGTGAAAGCTGTAGTGCGTTACTTGAAAACAGATTAAATTTAAGACAAATGATTTCACCCAGTGATGATTAAGCCTGCCAGCCCCTGTGAATGCTCTTAGTACAGTGGTGTTTACATCCTGTGTTGCCCAGCGACTGCACACGGGAAGTGATAAGTTGTATGTCAAGACAGACGGAGGCAACAGCAACAATACACTGGTAAAGTGAGGTGTATGACTGAAGTGCCCACCAAGTTCCAGAAGTGAATTTCACTTAACCACTGACAGAACTTACTTGGTGCCAAGGACTTGCTCAGAGGCTTTGTGAGGCTGACCCAAACACACCCGTCAGCTGTAGTGTAAACTGTTTTGCTGTGTTCAGCAAACAAAAAAAAGTTTTGTGCATTACGGCATTTGATTCATGTCCTCACAGAAACACTATTCTCATCAAAAAAACTCTTATGTAAGGCTGTTAAAATATCACCGTATTGCAGTAACACTTTATAATAAGTACACACTATCAGCATTAGTTAAGCATTAATAAATATTTAATTCATCATTTATAATGCATGAATACTCATTCGTATGTAGTTTATAAACACAGTTCTAAATGTTTTACTCATCCCATCAGCTGAGGAACAGTGTCCAAATAGCTGCTGTACTCAAGCAGCCAATCAGCATCCACCTCCAACAAACCAGCTCTTTGATAGACTTACAAGTGACTGCAGTACATGTGTGAAACATTTAGCACTGTGTTCTGTGTTACAAATTATGAATTCAATATGTATTCATGCTTAACTAATGCTAATAGTGTGTAGTTATTATAAAGTGTTACGCATGTATTGCAGCAGTGGAACCAGAAATACAACTGGACAAAAGCAAAGTAAAAATACTGAATCTCTTTGGGTTTGATTTGTCCTTTTGATTGCTCAGTCAACAGGAGATTCAGTAATTAACCACCAGCCGAGGTCAGAGGAATAACCACATTATTTGTCCTTGCTGGACTCTGGAGGCTCCTCTGGTGCTGCTGGTGGTGCTGTCAGTTGTTTCATCTGTAGATCTACTTGAGCTTTGTGGTGTTTCTGGACCAGACGGCCACCTGCGAACCCCAGGGCGCTTCCTCCCAGAGCGGCAGCCACTCCGGCAACTTTGAACCCCGCCAGCAGGCCAAGTGGACCTCCTAACACTCCACCAAGCAGCGCCCCGGCAACTGGCAGCACTGCCAACTTGTAGCCCACTGCCTGGAGAGACAGGAGAGAGAGAGAGAAGTGCGTCCTAGTTGAGTTAATTCAACACGGAGCCACAGACGCGCATCTTCTATTTGTACTTTGTGGCTTCAAGACCTTTCATGATCACACATCAACCCACAGAAGGAAGAAGAAGAAGAAAAAAACCCCCAGCACAAACAAGGCTGCATGTGCAAATGTAAACCGACACGTCCACCGCTGCATCAAAGTCCTTCTTCTTTATCTTCGTTTAGGAGAAATCAGAGAGATGTGGCCTGTGTGTTATTACAGCTGTTATCATCAGAGTGGAAGGTGCTCTTTGCTGATGGCAATTAATGACTGATTCTCTGACCGTGCCTCACACGCGTGCGTGTGCACGCGGGGACACACACTTGATTAACACTTCAGCATTAAATTAATCTAGTTCAAAAAGCTCGCGTTGCTTGTCCCTAACCCTGTGGCAGTGGAGGGAAATTTTTAATTTCATCTGAGCCGAGTTAAAAGGACTCTGGGCACAGGTTGTGGAAGATGTGGGCGACTGAACACGTGTGTCAATGTGTGTGTGTGTGTGTGTGTCTGTGTGTGTGTGTTTTCCATTTGTCCTGATGACAGATTACAAGCTTTCAAACACATGAAAACATCTGACATCCCTCTCATCTGCTTTATCTCGCCTCCACCCCCACCACCTCACCTAATGTGCAGCCCACTACATCTACCAGTAACCTCACAGAGGTCAACCTCTCTCTCCGTCTCAGCCACTGGGTGAATTTGAAAGCAATTATTTCATAAACGTTGCTAGTACATTGACATTGTGTGAAAAAAAAACATATGATCGAGCTGAACTTAAATTATTATGCATCTATATGTCTGAAACTGCTGCTGCTGCAGCTCCAGGACAAGGGAGCGATACTTGGATTGTGGCGCTCACGCTATCAAATTACATTATTGCCATATATATTTTGTCGTCATGTGTATGAATTGAACACCGTGGCAAAAGATGCACAGCGATTTTCTTAATCTCATCCCGATTTTAGTGTTCACAACATACCTCAACGTCTTCACCAACAATAAGTCGTATTACTCCGTCCAACCATGATGCTCATAAAAGTGTGAGCAAAGCATCAGAACAAATACATTCCTCTGATAGATCAGCATCGCTCTCCTTTCATTTAATACAAAATGAAATACTGGATTTTGCTCTGCGTGCTTGTGTGCGTGATTGTAGTTTGAGAAAAACATGTGATTCATTCCGTCTTTTACAGACAAAATTTCTAAATTTCAAGTGTGTAATGCGCGTGAAGGGCACTGATGTGTCTATCCCAGTTACACTCAGTGTATCGCACTGACATTGGACGCTTCAATGCTGCTCCTGAAAAACTATTAAACAGTCATTCAAAGCCCTCCTTAATGCTACACACACACACGCATAGACCTGCTCTTGTCAACCTCTCATCCTACCTCTCTATCACTCTTCCTCCCCTCCACTCCTCTCTTCTCTCTATTTCCTTAATTGCAGCTTTCCTCCGTATTCGAACAGATCAATAGGGACAAACGCTGTGGAATGGCTGGGAGGCAAAGTGCCATCGATCTCCCCATCTCCCAAACACCACACACACACACGCATACACACACATACACACACACACCTTCCCCAGGCTCCTGGTCCCCTCTTCCACGTTGGCAGTGGCTGTGTTGACGTTGTCCTCAATGCTGTCAATCTTCTCCTGCTGGGACTGATATAGAAGAGAGACACAAATTAACATACACACACACACACACACACACACACAAACACACACACATATAGACAGACAGAGGTTTGCACAGCTATGCTTTTAAGGACTTTTTGGGACCAGGTTTTGGTCCCCATGAGGACTTCTGGTCCTGACAAGGTCAGTGTTTATACCAGAAAAGGTCCTAAAGCGGTAACAAACACAAGTACACACACATAGATGCATATAATACATATACATATGTAAAAGAGCAACCACCTGTTATGGAATATGTTTTCTTATGTGTCCAGTTCTAGCTCCACAGCACAATATACCATGTGCGTGTGTGTGTGTATTACTAATGTTGTGGGGACCTAAACCTGTTTACACAGTCACATTATGGGGACTCTGGGGACAAAAAACAAGTACCTATAACGTAAATGACGACATTTTAAGGTGAAGAAACGTTTTAGGGTTAGGATTAGGATTAGGCCAGTAGTAATTATGGTTATGGTTAAGGTTAAGGTTAAGTATGTTTCCAGGAAATTAATGTAAGTCAATGTAATGTCCCCTGAAGTCATGAAAACCTTGTGTTTGTGTATGTATTACCTCAAGAAGCTTTTCACTGACCTTGTCAGGACCATAGTCCCCATGGTGACCAAGACCTGGTCGTTATAAAAGGGTAGACCCTCATTCCTGAGGGACTGGTTAAGTTGAGGGCAACTATTTAAGATTGTGGTTAGTTTAAGGTTTTGGTTAGGTGTCAACTAGTTATGGTTAAGATTAGGGATAACGCTTTGATTTGACTGTCCAAATGAATGCAAGTCAATGCAGTGACGGAAGAAGAATAGCTTCGCAAACCTGTGTGTGTGTGCGTGTGTGTGTGCGTGCGTGTAGATCTAATGAAATATTCAGAGTGGCAGCTGTCTCTCTCCAAGTGGGGCCTAGATAGACACAGTGACCAAACAACAATCTTTGCACCCCCTTATTCCTCCTCTTCTTCCTCACATTTCCTCCTAGAAAACAACAGCATGTATCTTATAACCCGACGTAAATGCTTCCTGCATTTACGATTCAGAGATTTTAAACGCAATCTCATTGTGGACGACAGTTTCAAGTCTAGCGACTAGTGATTCACAGGCCCATCATTTATTGGCGCCACACTATTCAGGACATAATGATGCAAGAGCTGCAACTATTTTCATATCTGATCAATCTGCTCATTGATTTCTCAATGAATCATTTGAATGTCAGCGAGGAGCGACTGAAATACGAAATACCACAGCTCAGAATGAAACCTTCAAATGTGTAGCTGTTTACAATGACGTAAGAAAGAGAAAGGCAGCAGATTCTCACAGTGGAGTGGCTGGAAAATGTAAAATATTTGGCATTTTTATTATATATAAAAAAAGATCTGCTGTCATTTCTACTCAAGTACAATAGAACGACCTTGAAATGTTATCACAATACAAGTGTTAACACAGTCAGTATCAATTACACCTAGATAAAAATCAGATAATTAAATATGTGAAGGTTGAAGAAATCAATGAACTGTGGTTTTGTATTTCTTGACATGCAAAAAAAGTGTAAAAACACAAGTGATATATATTAATATTGCTAATGAAGAATTGTTTACACTATTTCATTCTTGGCCTGAATAATTCATCAAGGTTGCATTTTAATCACTCTATTTTCCATTGTTCTATATTTTATGTCAAATTAAAAAAAACATTGACAATAATTCTAATTGATAACACAGTGTTATTGTATATTAAACTGCAGCTTGATTTAAAAGGCAAATTGCAGTCATAATATCCATCAGAAAAATCACAATTAAGTATTTTCCCCCATATTGTTCAGCTCTACTGTATTCTCATGAAGGTGTAAAATGGCACCAAATAATAAAAACAAAAATGCGAAATAATGAAAAGCTCCAAGGGAGCCATTAAATGGACCTCGTGGTCAGGTTTCTTTTCAGAGGACCGACTGAGAAAATTAAGTTAAAAACTGTCTTTTTTTTGGTGAAAGCTAGAGCTGTAATGATCTGTTGTTAATTGAAGGTCCCAGAAGACAAACAAAGAAAAGCACAGACACACTCAGACAAACACTGGAACAGCCACTAACATGACGCATGTACAGACACAGACACGACCACACACTCAGACACACTCAGTGTTTCCACTGTGGCTGAGCGCTTGAATATTACTCCCCTAACGGCATCTTTCACCCCAGAGACATCACAACAACATGTCTACGCTCTTTCTGTCCCCCCCCCCCCTTCATTCCTCTCTCTGTTTTGGTACATCTTCACTTTCACTCTCTTTTTTTTCTCTTAATCTCTCTCCCTCTCTTCTCTCCCTCCATCCCTGAGGATAGAGTGATAATCTGAGCCGTCTGTTCTCCACCTGCTTGCATCCCTCGTTGCTCTCCTTACTCCCCTTGGACAACCTCCTGCCCTCCCCCAAATCCTCCCTCTTTCCCCCCCGTCTACTCCTCTACCTCTGCTCTTGTTTGGGTGAAGGGCCTCTGGGGCCCCAGCAGTAGTCCTGAGCTGATCTGTGTAACCTTCTCTCAGAGGATCCTTACCAGGCAACACAAGCACACTTGCTCAAATACACACTACGTCCTGGAAACGCTGTAGGCCAACAGTCTCCGTCACATTGTTTTTGTTCACAGGCGTAGCTGTGCACACATGTAGATGGAGAAATGCACACAGCGCTGACATGTAAGGCAGAGCCGAATGTTTGTACTCACATGGACGAGCAGAGAGAACTCGGTCACCAAACCACACAGCTCCTTCAGGCCCTGAGAAGAAAAAAAACAAAACAACTTTATTTATTCCATTATGTTTACGTTAATCAGACATAATTTACAGCTACAGTGTTTGAGCACTGTTTGTGTTGGACACTGACAAACACATTGCCTAGTGAGAGGGTGCAATGATTACATGTGATGAGTAATGCATATATCCATGCGACGTGTAGTACTGACAATGGATTGACCCAACTTTAAATTACTTTTTGTCGAGTGCTTTAATTTTAATTCAGTGCAGGAAAATAACTGGTAAAAAAAATGTCCAGTTTAAAGGCTCTGGTGATTTCAGTAAACTTCAAAAAAACGGGAAATTGTTTAGCCTGGTTTTCACCTGTTTCTGCCTCTGTAACATTATTTGTTTGCTGCATTCTTCATCAGAAAACAAGTTGCGTCAAGCAATACTACCAAACCGGCCTGAGGGAGCGTTTGTGCGTATACAGCGGAGGAGCAGGCGGGGGACAAGAAGCATGCATCTCATCAAACTACAAGACGATCAGGTTTATGCCATTAATAATTCACCTTTTTTTCCACTTCTACTGACATTTTCATGGTTATTTCTTTTTGTTTTAAGTCATCTCTTTGACAGATGCTGGACGATGAAATGTATACCCTGCACTTACCTTCTAAACAGAAGAACCAATCTAATCATAACAAAGTATAAAATGACTGTAAAATATAGCATGATTGCTAGAAGACATGTTAATGTACTCTACCTCCTCCAGGTTATCCCAGGATTCAGCTGCACTCTGATCTGCAGGAATTTCTGGAAGGCGGAGTTGTATTTGTCTGCCAGACATCAGCTCCTCGCCCTCATTGTCATCAGCATGGCAACTGCTGGACACACAGCTGGATGACTGAGCGGCAGGTGGTGGTGATGGCGGTGTGGGCTGAAGCACGGGGTTAGAATGCAAAAGCAGGAAGTCCCGTGCGGCGGTCGATGCTCGCTCTCTGACTGGCTTGACAAGAGCTTCCAGAGCTGTGGCGTCTTCGCCGCGGACCCGGACACACAGCTTCTCCATCTCTCTGATGTTAGCTCTGAGCTGCTGCAGGGGGACAGAGGAGAAAAGGGTTTCTCAGTCAAACTTGGTGAGTGAAATGCACACGGACAAACAAACCTTCACTTGTAAAAGCAAAAGCACACATGATATAGATACAAATGGTCCAAAAGTACATCATACAGTGGGCAATTCGTGGCAAAGTTAGTCATCTTTGATGAGATATTCACAAAGGACAAATAAAAGTACTCTAAACACAATCATGTAAACAATCTAAACGAAAATTGTACAATAGCATATACTTGATACCACTTTTTCTTTTTGAATACTGATATCACAACCTTGAGTGTCAACAAATACTAATATCAGTCTAATGTAGTTGTTTTTATCACTATTAGACATTTGTGATGATGCATTTAGAGCTCAGCCATAACAAGCAATTTCAAAAACATAACGCTCCAACTATAATAAATACAGGCCACGTTTTTACAGCTGGTGCTTTGTAAATTTTAGGATTTTTGGACCAAACCTGGTATTATTATTTTTAATTCTGATATCAGATCTTGTGATTTCTACCTGTATCAGACCGATATTAATACTGCATATTGTATCAGCTCATTCCTTGTAAAAACCTGATAAGTCTTCTAAGCCATTATATACTTTACATAACTTCAAAATCCTTCTCCAAAAAAATACATGTTAATCTTGTCTGTTGCCTCAGTTGGGAAAAAAAATAGATTAATCTGGTCATGGGTGATGGGGTAGTGTGTGAGATTTGGTGGGGGTTTGATGAGGTTCAGATATGAGGCTGGAGAAAACAAACCCCCTCATCCCGCCATGCCCTGAGGGTGACAGGAGGATTACATCCCAGCCATCAGCCCTCCAGGCCGCAGCACGACCCGGGCTCAGGGGGTCAACAGGCTGCCGATAACACATTCTGCTAATTACACACCATGAATAAACATACATGCATACACTTGTTCTCACACGCACGAAGCTGAAAAACACACTGATTAAACAGGCAAGACAGTCAGGTCAGACACCTGTCTGTCAGTTTGACTGTAAGTAGTTCCAACACGCACAAGCAAACAACGACATACTCAATCGTAGATGATACAATGATACAAAAGTATTGACTATTTTCTCCTGTTGTGCAGCGTCAGCTGTAGGTGCTGTGGCAAACGTGGGGGTACCGAGTCTGCCTGTGTTTTCCTCTTGAGGTTAGCTTGGTGCTAGGCTAGTGGGCGTGCATGTCGATCATCAGTTAAGTGAGAGACTGCAGACTGTCTTTCTACAAGGAGGGACAGAGGACACAAAGAAAGAAAGAAGGGCAGCCTAATCCAACAGAAAAACACACTCAGCCACCTTCTTTCTATATATTTACTATATCTATTGAGCATAAGCACAAACGCACACACACATATACAGTACACATCTAAAGCAGAGTCGACTAACCCCAATACTCTGTATTAACACCATGAAGACACGAGAAAGCACTCTGTGTGTGTTTCCCTGGGATTTGTAGGGTAATGGTGAGAGGATAGGTGTGTGTCTCTTTTGAATTATTTCACCTTCAGAGACACGGTTGCTTCCAGGCAACAACATCCCCCAAGGCATTTCACCTTCACAAGTACCAAGTACACAAGTACTTACACACAAGAGATGGTTCTGGCAAGGTTTGCTCTTTTCTTGTCTAGATTTTGTTAGAATAAATAGGAATTTCTGTATAGAAGTCTTGGCTGTTCTTAAAAAGTAATCAGTCCTTTGCAGATTAATAAGAGTTACGCAGAATATTTTCAAGCACATCTCATGGCATTTCTCAGCAGATGTAGTTGTTTTGTTGTAATAAAGATTATATCCTAGTTATCATGTGACATGATAATTTAATAACAGGTGGGCGTTCCATCCAATACAATATTCACTTTGTTCATTGTGTTTCAACATGGTTGAATAGGCATCTGTTTGACTAAGTTGTCACCTCAAACAGGCTCTAAAACAGACGACGAGCATACATTCCGTTCACTCAGGCAGCATCATGAGGAACACTGTCCATTTGTTGTCCCACCAGCAGCACTAGTCTTTACTTCACAGTTGAGCAAAACTACTAATATTTTTTTTGGAATGAGCTACAAATTGTTCAGGCATTTTCAGACAGAAATAACAGGTTGTGATGTTGCAAGGTTAGGCTTCGTCAGGAATTTCAAGAGATTGTGAATAGCATCGCTCATCCAACAATCCTCACAATAAATAACTGCCATCACAAGATCTATATATATATATATATATATATATATATATATATATATATGTATATATATTGTTAGTGTGTTTGTGATGAGAAGGAGACTGGTTATTTTGGACGTGTAGTTTAGTGTTATGAAGCACCTGGAATATATCAGTTAATGGTCTGTAAAAAAAAAAAAAGGTGGTAAGCCAGTTAACCACATTCTATTAATATACCTGGACAGTTCTGCTGGCGTTGACGTGCTCCTGATGCAGGCGATCCCATTGCTGGCTCTGTTGATACTGTGGAATTAAAAGAGAAAGTATCAGTTGTCCATCTGTTGACCAGGAATAAGAAGAGTGTGGACGTGAGGGCGAGATCATGTGTCCAGCCAGATTTCTGCCATCACCTTCAGTATGTTATTGTGGTGTTTCTGCAGTCTCTCCAGGTCCGTGGGCAGAGCCACTTTAATGAACTTGTGGATTGGAGCCTCCAGGCGCCGCAGTGTCAGCTTGTTGCTTTCATCTGCCATGTGCCCCACTGACGGCCCACGGCCAACACCTCTGTGTAACTTCAGACACTGCACCTGCTCAGCTTTATCTACCTGCACCCACGGACACAGTAAAAGCCAGCAGAGTTTGATTGTCATGAAATTCATAAATCAGATAAATAAACTCCGAGCCTGCCTACACATCTGAAATTGGCACCACTATGAGACTGATACTTTTTTTTAAACACCAGTATTCTTTCAGAGAAAAAAATATTTAATTATACTGATATCAACAGCAAAATCTACTAGTTTCTTCATTTTTATTTAACGGGTATGAACTAGTCTAATGATTTTGAGGTTGAGTCATACGTAGCTGAATCGAGAGTGGAATTACAGAATAGTAATTACTGCAACTGATGAGTAATTGTAATGAATATGGTAATGAATGCAATGTCATACATATTTAGCTGTAGGGTAAGTAGAGTTTTTTTTTTATTAGCTCGTACATTTAAAAAACAATACTATAACGCTTTCAGAGGTGGAGGAGGAAGACATATACACAGATTATATTGTTTTTTCGTAAAAATGTCCTGTGTTGCTCATGTTGCACAGTTATATGAGTTGTTTAATGTCGAAACACACGTCTACTGCTTACCATAATTGAAGTAAAACTTACGATGACGTGTACTTACCAGTGCAAATATAAATCAGCGATATTTTATATATTCATTGTATCTTCTAGTCATTCTTCATATTGTCGCTGCATTCGTCAATTGTCAGGCAAAACTTTCGCTTTTGTTTCCCATAATTTCGTATTTGTAAACAACTCTCTTCCTAGTGCATCAACGAAAAAGTTCCGACCTACACCAGCACCCGCATCACAATGAGTTCCTCACAATGAGTGTCCCATAGTACTGTCACATCAAAGCTCGTGAAACGTCAAAAACATCACGGCAAAAATGTTACAACTATAACCCCAACGCTAACATATAATAGAAATACGGGAAACATGAAGCTAAAAAGTAAGTTAAGTAAATACTCTACATAAATACGTTGCATAGAAATAAACGTTCAATGTTACTTGCACATTTAGTGAAAAATAGTATAACATTTGTGGACTATATGTGTGAAGGTAGAGTGGTTTGGTTTGTTGTGCATCTGAAAAACAAAATGTATTGGTAATCCTAAATTACAGTCACTCATTTATATAGTCACAAAATGATAAAATGTTACCTAATTCATATGGGACATGAGTCACATGACAGTAGCCATGCAAGAAAGGACAGTGATGTTATAATTCAGCTGGGAGATCATCTTGTGTTAAATGACACAAGTAGTTTGCATTGCATTGCACATACACACACACACACACTATATATACCCAATTGTCCCTGTTATCAGAAAAATACTAAATTAATTAAAAGTAATAGTTCTATCTATTGGAGGTACAATAAAAAAATGACATAAAAGATGAAGAGAATATTAATTAAAACAACAGCAGTAGATACCTGAACAGTTAAATCGTCAAACAAAATAATACGCCTTTTTAAATATTTTTTTTTAAACTACTTTCTGACTTTCCAACCTCAACATTTTCTGAATCGTTGCTCCAACTCTGTTGTAGGGTGATAACTATTTTGGTAAACGGCATGGAAGTGACCCCATGAAAGGTTTAATTCGTGAAAGTGACTGCAAAGTCATAATTATTAATGGTCTTGACCATGGTAAAATTCAAACTGTGACAAAAGCATCACAACCATCCCTTAGTGCCAACATTATTAAATAACAGAGATGACTTTGAGCAGCTTTGATTACTGACCTCAGGTTAGAGCAAGGGTGGACAGGATATTTAATCTGTGATATCTTTTGTCATTTCAATGTGGCCGTGAACAGTTAGCAGCATGTATAAATAGAAATGATCCTATGGAGAGAAACATCAAGCATGATATTTTTATATCTGTGTTTTGTTTGGAAAAGAAAAAAAGAGAACTGGGGTTCCCCCCTCCTCTACTCTAAGGTCGGCCTATATGTGAGTGGGTCTATTGCATGTTTCCATTTCTCTTCTACACCACCTTTTACCTTTGACATTTAGGCCACCCCCCACACACTCTTCCCTTTGCGGATGCACCATGCCAGGGGCCACGGTGAAACACAGTCTACACAGCTACAGGGGACTTCCCATTCTGCTGTATATGCTGTGCATATGTGTGTGTGTGTGTGTGCGCAAGTCTCTGGCGTCTATGATTTCAATCTAACCCATGAAGTCTGTCAGCAGGGACCACTGCTCTCTTTGAGCCTCTTGCATCTCACTGTTTTTAAGTCAGGTGTCACCTCTTCACAACTTTTAAGTCTTATCACTGTTATTGCACTGATTGTGGCTTTGTCCTACAACCGTCCCCCCCCCCCCCCAGTATCCCTGAAACTAAAGCAGCAAAATGGAATTCATCCATCATTTATTTCATTGTTTACAACTGTGATCTGAAATGATCTTCAGTGTACAAAAAAAATGACACAAACATTTGGCAGAAGTGAACAACTAAACACTGCAAAAGTAGTTGTTTTGCTGTGATGTTTTTTTTTCTTTAAGTAATAATTTCTGAAATGGATTAAGATAAATCAAGAATGAATCCACACCCAGAAAAGGGCTTCTTTAAATTTGTGTGTGTGTGTGTGTGTGTGTGTATTTGTATGTGTGTATGGTCTAATGGGACCTCTAATTAAGACTCTTGGTGTATCTGCTATCTGTCAGTGCTGATCGATTTGCAAGAGGACTGAAAGTTCAATGTGTGTGTGTGTGCGTGCGTGCACGTGCACGTTTAATGTGTGTTTCCCGTCTTCAAGCACAGCTCCCTGCTTTGTGGTCAAGCTATTTTACCTGTCACTCAAAAACGTTGCTGTAAAGACAGATGATACGCATCCACACACACACACACAACACACACACACGCACCAATCCCCAAAAAGAGCACGAGGATTTGGGAAGATCTTTGTCTGTCATATGATCACATAAACACACACACAGAATCAGCATGGCACACTCTTTATTTTGGTACGTTCCTCTCTCTCTCACACACACACACACAGACACACACACACAGACAGAAACAGATAGTTGACAATTTCACTACCACAGTTACTATCAATCACCTGGCTGTCTCAGAGAGAGAGGGTGTGTATGTGTTAGTGCTCATGCTGTTGCGCGGGAGGGCAAGTGAGTGATGGCAGTGACAGTATGGATGGCATGTGCTGTGAAATGTCACCATGGCGATCGATGGTGTTTAACGAGGCTGGAGGCTGATCTGGACCTCATGCTAACATGAATCTCTTCTCTTCCTCGCCCGACTCTCCCTCTTAATCCCCCACTCTCTGTGAGAGCCCAGCGGTCCCTTGGGAGAGAGATGAAGCCTTTTACCTGCCAAGAGGCTTTTGTGTCTGGCCACACACATGCACACATGCAAGTACTGTGAATATCAACTCTGCTCCTTTGGTTCTCTTCGAAAGAATCATTTTTTTCACGAAACAGGAATCGTTTTTCAGGAATCAAAACACAGCACACGGTCGTTCAGATTAATCAGAACTAGTTTATGATTTCAAAGTGCTGAACATAAAATCCAGTGAACCAAATAGAGAGAACAAACAGGAAACTCAAACCAAAGAGGGACATTGAAAAAACAGCAACTTTTTTTTTCTTTTTTGTTTCTCTTCTTCAAAAAACAATGCACAACTTGTACCACAATATTTGAAAAAGCTAAAAACACTTCAAAATATTAGATTTGTATATATTTATATATTTATATTTTTATTTATATCTATATAATTTGCTTTTTTTTTTTTTTTCCATATGTCAAACTGCTGCTGTGAGTGTGTGAGTAGGTTGTGGAGGCCCCCCGGTGGGGGGGGAGCCCCGTTGAGCCGCAGTCTGATACACAAACACAGGTCGAGCTGTTTTACCAAGCTATGGCAGCTCTTGACGGCTTTTAACACACCATGCATATGATCCTGGCTTTTCTAAGCGTATACAAACAAAGACAGTATGCAACCGTATATCCTCATCGCTCTCACAAGAGCTCATCAATAGAAACAAATAGAAAAAAAGAGCATGACTGCGGAATGTTCCACCCCTTGACGTACAGCTATCTGTCGAGCACCCTCCTCTCTCCTGCGCTCTCCGCCGTCCTCCAGGTGAGCAGGTAGGGTGTGTGTCTGTGCCTCTAGCTCCTCTCAGGGGGGTGTAAGTGCTTCAAAAGCCAATTTCTCTCCATGTTTTATTCCTCCACACTCCTACTTGACCTATGAGTTTAAAATGAATTGATATAAAAAAAACAAAACAAAGTTCAAGTCTGAGTGACTTAGTCATCAATTATTAGTGCACAGTATCTCCTCTGCTCTCTAAAGTTGCACGGAGACTGTCATCATCTTTTCTTTTAGCTACAGACAGTACAGGACAAGTCGTTGTATTAAAATAATTTAGAGTTTGAATTTGAACCATTCCTTCTCTGTCTCTTCCTATCGTGGTGGGATAGCACTTTTTGAAATTGCACTTGGAATCAAGAGCTCTACTCAACAGTTACTTCCCACGTGTTCATGAAACATCTGTGTCTTGCTTAACGATGTTTCTGCGTGTCTACGTTTTTTTTAGTACATTTCAGTATGAAAACGACCTATTCCTGCTTTCAGAAGGAAGTAGGATGCACCGCAAGTTGTGTTTCACAGGGACATCTTCAACGTCGATCACACTGTCACATATGATCTTTACCAAAAAAAAAGTCCTCAGAGTGGACGAACCAGGCCACAGCACAGATAAACCGTTCTCATAAACCATGGGGTTCCTTTCTTTTTCAGTGCCGGATGAGCTGCCACTCAGATACAGAGAGGAAAATAAGTCATTTTACCATTGTCCATCTCAACAAGGTCGTCCTCCCCCATGTGAGGAAAAAACAGGAGGATAGAATAAAACGTGATAAATTGAGTAATTGTCTTTTACCAGTGAAAAGCATTTGGTTGGCTGTTTGTCTGCGTGAAAAGAAGTTCTTGATTGGTTGTCCTGAAGAGCAAAAAAGCATCTGATTGGCTCTCTCTGATCTGCATCAGTCAGAGGGGAATGAGTCTCTCATCTGGATAAGTGTGCATGCTCCTCAGGACCGGGGGAAAAATGCCTGAACAGGACAATATGTGTGTTTTCCTCTGTGTGGTCATACTGGGCTGTCAGTAGGGCAAAGTGTCCAGGAATCTGTCGATCAGCGGCGGAGGTGGAACCAGGTCCTCCAGCTTCAAGTAGAAGATTCGTTGAAGGCCCTGGGTTCTCTGGGAACGGAGCTCTGCCCTTAAACCCAGAATACAACTCAGAGGGGGTGCAGCCTTGGACGAGGAGGAAGAAGGGCCGCAACCCAGATGGTCTCGGAGACAAGAAATCACCTTATTCTGCAGCTCCTCAACTCGCTTTGAGTCCTTCAGACCGGGGACTTGCTCTGCAGAAAGACAGAGATGTTGCAAGGATAAGTCATGGAAAGAAAGGAACACACACACACACACAAACAAACACACACATACACGTTCAATGAGCTGAAAGAGCGTTAGCTACATCTTCTTTAAAATTGAATTCCACGTCATTAGCCTGTATGGCTCATGTTCTTAACAGGCCTTAACCTGTCTCGCTCACTTGAGATCAATACATGGTCTAACCTAATAAGCCCCCGTACACTGTTTAAGCACACACACACACACACACACACACAGACACACACATGCACACTGCACCGTACATATATAACAAACACACAGATAGTCCCTGCAGTTTAAGACACTGGCAGAAACAGCAGCGCTCGACAATTAGCTGATTATTCGACCCTGTGAGCAGCCAAATGAAATTAGAGTCACACACGCACACATACGCACATACACTGCTGCCCATAGCAACTCCAGTGGCACCCGTACCAAGCTTAATGTGACACTAACTCATTCTGCAGAGAACAGGGTGTTCAGCCGCCACACCGCAAACCCCCCCCCCCCCCCCCCCCCAACACACACACACACACACACACACACACACACACACACACACACACACACACACACACGCTGGTCCCTGCTGCTGGGAGGCTGTCTCTTGGACCACTCTCACTTTGAGGTCTCCATTATCTGAAGCTTATTTATTGTTTGTTTATGTGATTCTTTTGTTTGTTTCTTGAGTTTGCAGGTGCAGAGTCTACTCTCCGGCCCTCTTTTCACCGCAGCGCTTTACACTCTCGCTTCCCCTCTCTCTTTGCTCTCCCTATCCCTTCTTTCTCTATGTGTGCGAGCTCCCGGGGAGGGATCGATGACTGCCTTTCTACACAGGCCACTCTGAAGCAGTCGATCGCCTGGTGGCTCCGAAGGGCTCTGTTGTGGTAGTGCGCTGTGTGCTTTGCCGAGGTGGCAGAGTGCCACTGAGAACAGCGCGGACGCCATTCCGGAGCTGTGCTCCACAGTGGGCTGGTCGATCAGGCACAGAGTTAAGTGCTCCCCCAGAGAGAAAGGATGGGGTTGGAGGCTTAGACATGGGGAGAGGAAGTGGAGGAAGAGGAGGTGAGTATAGGGGGGAGGGGTATTCTACCCATTAGACATTTACTCCGATGTGAAGGTGTAAAAAAAAAAATTTTTTATGTGAACACTTAATTGCACAAGTGTCCACAGTCACCTTGGGCGACGCAGGTAATAGACTATTTCTAATGCATTTCTAATCTACTACACTGACAGCTCTTGTCTCTTCTTTTGCATATCACATGTGCTTTCACAGAGAAAGCTGTTACCTCTCCCTGCGTTTTTCACACATGCACACTGATTAGAGAGCGGGCCAGGTGTGTGGCAGGTGCAGCAGGTGCTTCTGGGTATCAAGTTCTGCAGTTTTCAGGCAGGAGTGTGTGTGACAACACACATGGACATGTGTGTGCTTTTGAGCATGTGTGTGTGTGACGTCGGGCCGGACGTGTCCACCTCACCGCCGTCACAGTGAATCAGTGACAGACAAAGCTCTGAAGAAATAAACGGTGATGTGCGTGTGTGTGTGTGTGTGTGTGTGTGAATGGTAGGATAGGGATGGTGTGTGAGTTTGAGACCTTTCGGCTTGTGTTTTTACCTGTGAGCAGTACGAGGGCAGCCAAGCAGGCGAAGGCAGAGGTGTCCAGGTTTAGGCTCTGGAGATGAGTGGAGAAATCCCGGATGGAATCCAGCCACTCTCCGAACCCACGAAGGCACTGGAACCTGTGCAGCACCAAGCCGTTACAGAACACTAGTTTGTCCTCTGACAACACCGACCTGGGAAATAGAGAGAGAGAGAGAGAGAAAAAGTGGGTGGGAAATGAAGAGTCGTTACTTATTAGATCTGGCTTCCAAAGAAATGCAGTATTTTCCCCTCATGTATTGTAAATATGGCTTGAGATACTGGGGCAAGGAAACAATTACAATAAAAAAAACAATGTGAAAACCTGGCAGTGTATGCACTCACACATCAAACACAGGCATGCAGCTGATTCAAGTTGTGTTTTCCAAATTATAGCATTTTAAAACTTTCCTGTTTCCTTTTAGCAGGGTGGGGTGAAGGGTTAGGGTAGAGGGCTTGCGCTATATGTGTGTGTGTGTGTGTGTGTATTTGCAGATAGGTAAACTGTTACAGCTTTAATGTGCCCAGGCTGTGGTGTGCAGTGGAAACACAGAGCCTTAATGAGGAAATGAAAAGGCTTCTCAGATGCATTTAACCATCAGTTACTCACGACACACAACATCCCACTCCTTCACCATCAAGCAGGGAAGGAGGATAAAACAAGCAGTGAATGGGGGGGGGGGGGTGGGGGGGGTTATGACTGGTCTTTATTAGAGCCGAAAAAGAAAAGTACATGGCCATCCTCACAGAGCTGCTGCTACAGTGTTTCATTGGTGGATCTCAAGAACACAACAAAGGCCGGGCACGGAGCTAAGACAGATTGAATATGCAGGACAAAAGGAAGACAGGCTGAAGAGGGTGACTGGAAAACAGCTGATGGTGAGAAAGGAGGTGAAATTGGGGGGGGGGGGGGTGGAGGGAGGAGAAGCCTCAAATTACACCCTGCACAAACATCGGTTTAGCAGTTGCGAGGAGAAGATGAAATGCCATTTGTGTCCAATTATCGTTACAACAGCTTAAAAAGAGCTACTCCTCCCACAATCGGCAGAAAACATGCGCGCGCGCGTTCGCTCGCACCATCATTAATTCTGTCTTCTGACTGATAAGAACAACAACAACAACAAATTAAAAGTGACTATCTGGACCCGAATTCTAATTCAAAAACTATTGGCAGGTGAGGAAGATATAAAATCAGTGGGAGGAAAAAATAAATAAAAGCCAAAGTTCGTGCAGGACTGGCTGCACGAGGGAGGAATTCAGTCGTCATCTGTTACTGAAAAAGACTGAATTTCTTCTCCTGTTGTACTCTTCATAACGTCTCCTCTAGGCCGAGCTTCACGATTCATGTGTAGGTTTATAGTCCATATATGTAGTCAGACTGCATAGAGTATGAACCCTGCAAACATGCCCCTTAATGTGTCCTTTGTTTGTTGTTGTAAAGTCTCAAAGGTTTATTGCATTCAGCATCACCCCTTTGCTTTAATGCACTGCGTATCGGACAAAGTTTAAATCGCTTTTATGGCCGCATCATTATTTTTTGTGTAAAAAAAAAAAAAATTCATATTAGTCTTTTGCATTTTTAACACATTTCCCGCTGATATTAACATTTTATTACGTGCAACGTTATGAATGATAGATTGACAGATTAATGCCACCAAATGGGTTATATTTATCGTCTACTGCAAATAAAGCAGAGGCGTTTTATTAGTAAAACAGTTAAACCGTCTTAAATACTGTAAATCTTGTCAGGGAAGAGAAAATGCAAATATCTCACTGTTGGTGATTCTGAAATGACAACGTCTGCATTGTCCCGATTACATTTAAACTACATAAATAATGCAAGTTAAAAAAAAAAAAAAAAAAGAAAGTATTATTTATCATTTGACCCATGTCTGTTTATGAGCAAAGCTGCAGAGACAGGCTGGCAGACAAGCAGTCAGGCAGATGTCAGGCACGCACACACACACACACACACCGTTGGATGACTGCCACACATTCCTCTCACCCTTGACTACGCTGTCACCACGGTAATCAACCAATAACCACAGAAACTGTTTAGTAACGGGGTGCTTACAGCAATGTCGGTCCAGAAGAGTGGAGCAAATTTACTCTACACACTCCGAGCACACACACACTCGCAAGCATACAAGCACACGCTTGTGGGGGGGTGGGGGGGGGGGTTTTGCGAGGCATCCGAGTTCAACATGGGGTCATTACAAGGCTGCATCAGCAGCAAGATCAGAGTGAGCGTGGACCCCCGTCTTGTGCTCTCACGGAACAGGGAGAAAGTCAGACAGAGCCGTGTTTGTGTGTGTTTGTGCCGTGGGAGTTTGGCTGGTGGGAAGATGAGCAGTGTGTGTGTGTGTGTGTGTGTGTGTGAGAGAGAGAGAGAGCGCTTGTGTGTGTGTGTGTGTTTGATAAGGGCCTCTATGAAGCCACCATTTATCGTGAGTCACAGTCCCAGCCTGATCCTGCTCCTGCTGGGACTGTGATGCCACCACCCATCCTCTACCCACCCTGCACCTGGACCAATGCTGGGAGGAGGAGAGAAAGTTAGCGTTCGACATTGTCACTGTGTGTGTGAGTGTGTGTGTGAGTGTGTGAGTAAGTGCACTTGTGTGTCTGACTGTGTTGGTTTCTGCCTTTAACGACCGTGCAGACAAAAGGATGAGCTTGTAGCTGACCCCCCCTCCTGCCTATAAATTTAACCAGCTACATGCCTTTCCAGAGCAAACCAGTAACCCAGGGCAATTCTGAACCAGAGATGGGCTGGGACAGTCATAATGGCACCACAGGTATCCACACACACACACACATACATGCTTTCTCACACATACGTCCTTGGACACATGCGGTAAATTGAGGTGATTACTTTTTTTTTCAAATTTCAGTTGCTGAATTTAATATTTATTTCCTTCCTTCCTTCCGTAACAGCTCTTTTCAGTGGCTCAGCTGACCACATTTCGGGAGGAATTGATCCTGTCAATTCACAGTTCACAATGTCAGCACAGTTTTAGCCACCAGAACGCACACAGAGCCTCTCCGTGCGTCAGATATCAGCCCGGCAGAGCGGAACTCTGTGGGTGTAGCTGCTGTCATAGCTACAGACTCCATTCATAATTTGCTTCATATGGCGATTACTCAGTCGGCTCCACTCCTACTCTGAAGATACACCAACACAGCGGCACAACAGCTTTGCCTGCACACTTACACACTGTGCCGTTATGGTAAAGGATATCAACTGCCTATGGTTTCCTAAGAGAAGGCAAATTGTTGCTGGCAATGGCATAGTTTTAGAAATGTTGTGAGGGAAGTGAAAAGTAGAATCAGACGGAATTAAAGCGCTCATCCATCACGTTTCTCTTACCTGTGAGCAAGTCGCAGGACAAACAGCTCCAGAAAGGCAGAGTCTATGAGCAGGTTCTGATCCTCGCGGTGGAGCTCGGAGAAGCCGGGCAGCCGCTCTGCCCAGCACCGCGTGGTCTCCATCGAGATGGTGAGCAGCCTGTAGAAGAGCTGGATGTGCTCAGAGTCTGAAGTGGAGGACGGAGGGTCGGCGGCACTGAACTGTGGAGACAGAAAAGAAACGACTTACAAACGCCATACACTATATATATATCTATATCGCTTTCAAAGCAATTTCTGTGACTGAAATGAATGATGGAGTCAAGGAGTTCGGTGGAGCACCTGGCTGTAGTCGAAGTCACGGGGTGTGCAGTGGGAGTAAGCCCTGAGCAGGGCGGAGAGCAGGGTGAGAGGTGGAGACGGTGGAGATGCTTCTGTCTGCAGTGGGCTCTTTGGTTTGGAAGGAAGTCGACCTCTGCGCCCCTTCAAGCTGTCAGTGCGCACCACTGTGGACCAGAGAAGAGACGTGGAGCAGCATGAATGACATGGTCCTGCTGGAGGAGCTGATAAACTAATGTTTGTGCTCACGTGCACACAAAGGACTCCAGGCTATTCTCTCACTGACAGTGAGATAGTCAGTGGTGAATAAGTAGAAAAACAGTTGAGTCATCCAACATATTAACGTTTTGGAATGATGACTTCTCTCCTGAACTCCTGTCATGTTTCATAAGGCAATCACTTCATATCTGCTGATACCAAGACTTGGTTTATTGCATATATTGTCCAACTCTCTCTGTATGCAGAGCAGATGTAGCAGAAGAGCCAACAGGAGCACCTGCTCTCTGTGATTATGTGTGTGTGTGACAAAGCCTCCCATGACGGGACCCATTTGGCCGTAAATGGAGACCCGGGGAGGTGCGGGATTATTTTTTTACCCCTCTCCTAGAGTCCTTCATTTACTTTATCCCGCATCAATAACGATGATCAATAAAACCTGCAAACTACCCCTTTAGGCTTGAGAGGAAGACCCCAAAACTTCCACACCATCCTGTACATTAGAGGCAACTAACCAGCAGATGGCAGTGAAGCTGTTCCCTGGACTGGAGAGCGTTAAAGGGGGAAGTGTGTGTGAGTGAGTTGGGGGGGTTACAGGACAGGTGACAGAGGACAGTACAATACCTGATGACTCAAGATGGTAACAAATGTGTGAGAAACGTTGAGCAGAGTGCTCACTGACACCTGTGTCTCTTTCAGCTACTTAATGTGTGGTGAATATTCTACTGGAGAAGGGATGAAGGTGTGTGTGTGTGTGTGTGTGTGTGTGTGTGTGTGATGCTGCCACCACAGTGCAGGTAAGACTCTTTAAACTACAATTGCATAATGGGCAAACTTTATGGCTGCAGGTTTGAAGCCAGGTGTCTTACCTTCCTTCACCATGCCCACACTGAGACACTTCTGGAAGCGGCAGTACTGGCAGCGGTTGCGTCTCCTCTTGTCCACAGGACAGTTCTTACTGGCCAAACACACATACTTGGCGTTTTTCTGCACGGTGCGCTGCAGAGACAAGACACAGGGCAGTCAGCCTCCAAACACAATCATCCAACTAATATGTGATTTGTTTAATTCAATTTCAGCTTTTTTCCCCCCCTCCTCCTCCCATCAAAGAATGAAAGCGGAGGCTCGCAGGTCAGATTTTAATTACGCACTGAAAGGCGGCGGTGACATCAGTATAATTAGATAAAATTAATTTTCCAACAAGACTCGCCTGCAGGAGGGACAATTTTATTAGCGCCCGAGATGACAATGGGGACCGAGCGCGTGGCGTGCCGAGGCGGGTCCCGCGAGACAGGAGGGGAGTGCGGCCGCGAGAGCCGCGTGATCACATTGTTTGTGAAGCTGGCGGGTCAGCTCGTGGCATCTCCGGTGCCTCGCGCAATCGCGCCTCTACTCAATGGGCCCCGCGGGAGCTGTTTTCTCCTCGACTGGCTTGCGCGCGATTATTACTGACCTTATTAAAATGAAATCAGAAACGGACCACGTGGGAGCCGGGTGTAGCGCTCCTCGCGCCGATGAAGTGCAATAATGACAGAGACGCTGCTGGTGAATGGCTGCTGCACGTGCGTTCCCGCGCACAGTCACTCAATGAAAAAAAACTTCCCCGAGGAGAATAGGCCACAATCATGTTTCCGGAGCAGTGGGTGTGAATGCAGGACGAGTCTATTTAAAGCAAATGAGGTAATTATTCTAAATACTGTATGCACAAACATAGCGTACGCGCGTGCACCTGCGGGTGATTACGCTTTAGATGGAGCATGGTGCCAAACTGTCTTTCTTTAGAACTCTCATTGACACACCTTTGCCTCGGGATCAAGTACTCCAGTCTCTCTCTCTCTCACACGCACGCGCGCACACACACACACACTGATATTTGGGGTCAGAGGGCAGAGAAGAAGAAATCACCGACTAAACAAACATACGTCTGAGTGTCGCGGCTTCCTCTCGTCTTTAACGCCTCTAAAACACATCAAAACAAATAAATCCAATTAGGAACCCCTCGCGCCACACATGCCCGCGCCCCCCGGGAGACCAATAACACACCAATTATTTCATATGCTCCGGCGCGAGTGCGGAACTCGCGCGTAATGGTCGCCAGCGCCGGATGAGAGCGGTTGCCATGGCATCGCAGATCACCGTGAACTTCTCCCTCTCATCTTCTTTAATGGCCAGTGACCCGTGATCGCGGGGATAAGTTAGTTTTAGTCATTAATGCGGTTGAGGGGAAAACAAATAGCATCCGTTTAGTGGGAATCAGAACTGGGCTGCATCACGAGAGGCATGGGTCAAGCACAGAAGACTCAACATGCAAGCTTTTTCATTTACACCTGTACAAGTGAGGCCAACACAGTGTTCAAAGACATTAACACTCTTAGCTAAATTAAAATGAAAACTTCTGTCACTCTTTTCTGGAGACATTCCTTAAAAACAAGTATTTTTTTCCCCTCAACTCCATCTTTTGCAGTTGCTGTTTTATTTCCTTCAGCATACAGAGGGTTCACACAAAATATGGAGTGCAGGCTGAGTTTGACCCTGATGGTTGTTCCAGGAGGTGCTTCTCTTGACCTGAAGAAGGCCTCATTTATAAGATGGTTGATTCCAAGAAAAGTCAGAGTTTGAAAGATCAGTTAGGGGTGAAATAAACTCTTGTGAGTGAGTGCTGCTGTGTCTCTGCACTGATGTAGTGCAGTGTGTGTGTGTGTGTGTGTGAATTGACTTTGTAAATAAACAATGTGGAGCACTGGCATCTCAAATGCTAAAAAAGAGACCCACCAGAAGCTTTTGAGCAGCAGTGTTTGTCTGAGCATAAGACTTAATTGAAATGACATGTCAGAATTTAAGGGAGATTTGTAGTTTGGCCTGCAGAAGCTCACATGCTGCAGGTGTCATTGGGTCTGGACAGAGCGCAGAGGCAGATTCTTGACATGTAACATGTGCTAATGGCCTTAGCTTAAATTAAAAGTCTTTAGGGACTTTTGCTCCCCTTCCTCCCTCCTGCTGTCTCGTCTATCCCCTACACTCCTCTGCTGCTTAATCAGCCGCAATCACACTCACTCCTGGAAAGTGCAAGGGTGGTTTCTATAAAAATCGATAGTAGGGATCTGGTTTTATTGTTTTATTTATGGAATAAATTCATTACGCTTTACAAGCGGATAGAAAAATTAGTACAACATGTACTGAATGTGTTTATCTGTTAGGCTATTTTCTTTTTTTTTAGAATTAACTTTTCACCTGCAACCTATTTAAGATGTGCATGCAATTAAAAATAAAATGAACTCTATTCTGACTGATAAAACCACAACTTAAGTGATGAGGCCACTTTTCATAATATTGTTTTTAGCACAATGCTTGGTTTGTGCTAAAAGCTGACATCAAGTTTTTTTTTTTTTTTTTTTTTTACAAAAAAATCAATCTGAATAGGTTCACTAATTTAATGGAAACCAGTGAATGGAATGCATTATTCTGCCAAAAATAGCAAACAGGGAAAAAAAATGGACTTCTTGTTTAAGAGCTAACCCTAATTCACAATGAAAATGTGTTTCAAATCGGACTAATGAGATAAAAATAATTCACAGCGAACCTCTGCTACGGTTTTATGTGTAATAACTGCTCAAGAATAATTAAATATAATCAGGGAAATAATTTAAAGGGACAATAAAACTATCAGGATAATGGACGTTATGTACGTGCGAATATGAATATGGAAAAAAAAGAAGAAAAGTGAGTGTCTCTGCTGTTGACATCCTGTATTCAGGAGGGTAATAGCCTGAGAAATAGGCACGTGACGCTGTATGAATAAACATGTTTTTCTGTATGTGACTGTGTGGTCGTGTGCATATGTTGTGAGTGCATGGTTGGCTGCATCTGCATGTGTGTAAAGGAAACATAGCGAGGTCTGACAGGCTTGTGTGGCTGTGGAGAGCTGCAGCGAGCAGACAGCCTGCGGCCTACTGCCACCAGACACTGCTTTCATTAATTACTAAATAAAAACAAATTGTGAAACTAATTGAAAAGAAGGATAATTCATTTCCACCTACCAGAGGCATTATTCAATTACCACTGCGCTTGCACCCTCCTTCTTGCTGTCTCTTAATTTCCCTCCCTTGTCTCATGCAATGCAATGGGAGGCTTAACAAGTGTGGGAAACATTATAATTCAAAAACAATGCAGGGCAATGTCTTGAGTTTTGGAGGTGACTGTTGTCATGTTGTCGCACGCGTGTGCCGTAGAATGTGATGTGAGACACTGAGATGACTGAATCTGACCGACCAGATCTCAAACTGACTCATATCACCCTGAGTATTATAGTCAGTGAACTTGGGCAATTCTGTGGCCAGTGAGTCACCATCAACTGAGAGGAAATTTTGAATTCAAGGCGGATTCCTTTTCCACGGCACTGCCATCATACTTTTTAATTTCTGAGTAGGTGAGCGTCGAGCATGCGGAGCAATTGAACCTTGGGTTGTTTTGAGAGACGACATGCGTTTTTTTTTTTTATCATCCTGTGTGTTCTCACGCAAGCAACAAGGGTGGGTTGTGCTTTTTGTACTGACATGAAAGGTGATTTGGTGAACTCAGAGAATTAAGAGTCTAGAGTGGAAGTGATGCAACTGTCTCAGATCAACACATGGCAAGGAATTTACATCTTGTCTTCAAAAATGAGGTTGATATTTATAGGGTGGAAAGTCAGTTTTGAAATAAAAGGAGCACAAAGTGTAGGTAATTTTATCAAATCTGCTTTGGCAAATACATTTCATTTTCGGTCACATTTCTGCTCTCATATTTATTCCATGCACTTTAGCTCATGAGCACTGTTAGATCTCATGCTGCTGCTCACTGACGCTGATGATATAAACTCCTCGGATACCAAAATGTAATGTCGGATGTCATATTTTCAATATTTTGTTATGTTGAAGTTTGATACTCAGCCCTAACCAGAACCAAGACAAATTTGAGTGATATAATAATAGCTAGAGCCTCTGTTTGCACTGTTTTAGGAGTAAAAATATGATGTGAATATGAAGTGTTTTTACCTTGAAGAAGCCTTTGCAGCCCTCACAAGTGCGTACACCATAGTGCTGGCAGGCAGCATTGTCCCCACACACTGCACAGACGCCTTCTCCTTGAGGGCCACGTGGAGGGGGAGAGGGCAGGTTGTCTCCTAGTAGGGGGCCACAGGGCCCGAGAGCCAGGGAGCGGAAGGCAAGGCTGCTGCCGCCGGCCCCGCGGTGCAGCTGGTACATGGGCTGATCCAGAGGTGGGCCGTGAGGATGAGAGACTGAGGATGAGGAGGAGGAGGAAGAAGAGGAGGTTCGCACCAGGCCTCCTCCCAGACTTTCATAGCCGCTGACGCTGCCGCCACTGTGAGGCGGCGAATGCTGGTAGAAGTGAGAAAAGCGGGGAGACTTGAGGGGCCCCGTCTCCATGCTGGAGCCCAGAGAGTGGGGATGTGACGGAGGGGCCAGGGTGTGCTCCTCCCACAGGAAAGAGGAGCCAGGCTGGGGAGGCAGGGATGGTGTCGTGGGAGTGGAGGGGGGAGACTGTTTAAAGTACATGGAGGAGGAGGACAGGGCGTCCAGTGGCGGAGCCGTCGGGTAGCTGTCCTCCTCTTTTTTGATGGTGGGCCTGTGTGTGGGCATCTGGTAGAGGCAAGAAGACTTGGGCTCGTAGCTTCCCTCCACAAAGACATTGAAGCTGGGGAGGGAAGTGGTGGCAGCGGCGGAGATTTCACCCCCGCCCAGGTCCAGCTTGGTGTAGTCAGGGGTCATAAGGTCAGAGCCGTAACTGTCGCCCTGGTAACTGAAGGACTGGCCAGAGTAGGCGGAGCCTGGAGGGGCCGGCCCGTATTGAGCCTGCACACAGGGCATGTCTGTCAGGGAAACAGAGCACACGCACAGGTTAGGAGTGGCACATCAGTAAACATGTATCCCAGATTATTATTCTGTCAAAGCATTGGTCTGGTGTTAGCGGAGAACAGCTGTACAGCAACAACCATTAGTCAGAGAGGAAAGTTTAATCAATCATTAGTTTAACAATGATTTGAAAGTGAGAAGACGCACAGTTCAGGAACAACCCGACCGACAGTAAATCTAAGAGATTTAAACTCCAGTAGTAGCACATGCACTAAAAAGGTGAAAAACGCTAAACATGGGCAACAATTTAATAGTGAATGACAAAGCACAGCTCTATTGGAACAGGCAGTTCTTCAGCTCGTGACGTGTCTGAGACTTGACTTGAGACAACTGTGTCAAAGCACAGTGTCAAATGCACCTTTCAAATGATATATATATATATATATATATATATATATATATATAAAAAAACAATTTTTAACTGCTCTTTACACCATTTGCTGCTTTACAGCCAAGATCATTGCACTTAATTGAGAGCAGCTGAAATATTTGGAGCAGTCAAGCACACACACACAAAACCACAAAATGTGGCAGATTCTCCCGCAGTTAGTTTAGTTTAGTTAGAGAGGCTGTAATTCATCATGAGTGCAAATTCTGTGGCAGAGCGGTCAAAGCACAGATCCAGTCCAAGTGTGTGTGTGTCTCTCTCTCTCTCTGTGTGTGTGTGTGTGTGTGCTCTGATTAGTGAGATGGCAAAGCAGATGAGATAACATTAAATAATAATGGAAACCCTGTGGGGTTTTCTGGATGCCACACAGTCACACATGTTTACACAGCATTCATTTTCCCCCCCACCCTTAACCCTAACCTTAAACATAACATCAACAACTAACCCTTATGACCTAAACCAAGTTCTGCACAAGGTCAAAGTGTCATCACAAAGATGGCTTTGAATAAAAAGTGTTCCTCATACACACAGAAAGAGAGAGAGAGAGAGAGAGAGAGAGCAGACACCAGTCAGTATGTCTTCAATTTCCCTTTGTGATTTAATTCTGTCATAGTAACAGACTAGACATCATGATCATCATCATCATCATCATAAATGCTCTCGTCTTATCAAACTTCTTACGTAATCCACCTCGCCTGCGCTCGCGTGCGTGTGTGTGCTCTGTGCGCGCGCGCGTGCGTGTGCGACGAGCGCGTGCGCACCATAATCGGTCATGATTATCGTGCGCAGTCAGGGTTTCGGTGGTGTTTGCTCGTCGCTCCCCGATCTGTCAACACTGCGCTGCTGCCATTGACGCCCAGCATGTGCGCGCGCGCGCTGCTGCCGTAATCGCCCCTGTTTTCCCCGCGCGTCATGTTTGTCTAGTCAAATACAGGCTGTTAAAGCGCTCACAAATACCTCCATCCAAACACAGTCACAGAGAGCCAAATAAAGGCCTGTGACTTCATTAAAAAAAAAACCAAAAAAAACAAACAACCCACATACTAACACGCTAATAAGAATAGAATTTCACAACTTTTTGGTCTGTGGTCATTCGTGGACAATAAATCGCACGCATGTCACCCAGAGCGGAAATCAGGGAAGTGACACATTAATTTGAGACACACTGACACAATTAAATCATAGCTTCCTGAGGAGCAGTGTCTGTTTGGCTGTGGGGGGATGAAAAACACCGAGGGAAGAATCGAAGCGGTAATTAAGTCAAATAAAAACTGTCCTATATGTGGGACACGCTTCTTCATCCCGTCATCATCTCACTAACCCCTGACCTTTATTTATTCCCTGTTTCTCCAGGTCTGAGGCATCGAGCTGACACATTGCAAAGAAAAGAGGGGAGGGCAGGAGAAAATGAATTGAGCTTGTAACCGGAGGGTCGCCGGTTCACATCCCGGGCTGTTGTGCCCCCGAGCAAGGCACCACATTGCTCCACGGGCGCACTCTAAAGAGGTCAGAAGATTCACTATCTATCACTAACCGATGTATGTGCAAAAATAACTCATATATAACTCTAATTCTACACATATAATAATAATTCTATAATTGATTTGAAAAAAGCTTCAAACCTAAAAATACATTGACTGGTTCATTTTAAGTTCAATTTGAAACTGTTGTCTAATAATAATTCAGTATAAGAACAATATATGCAGTGAAGTCTCAATGGGGATATTAAGTTGTTATTTTTTTTTTTTGTTTTTTTTTTTTAATCGAGGATGTGAGTCAAGCTGCAGGCCTACGTCTGTTTGACGTCATGAAGTTTGTTTCTGCCACAAGTGACCAGCTCTTCAACCCACGTGGAAAAAACACACACACACACACACACGCGCGCGACATCATGGGCGTCACGGGACCTTTATGGGTTACAGTCTGTCTTTATATATACTGCTGATCAGACCTCATCTGAGGATTTCTCTGCGTGTGTCATGTCACTATAGGTCGAGCCTCAGATCACTGGCAGTGATGTGTGTGTGTGTGTGTGTGTGTGTGTGTGTGTGTGTGCGTGTGTGCGTGTATGCGTGTGGTTACACAGGGAGGCAAACGTTGTCGAACAACTTCGCAAACAGCAGTTTGTGCTGAACACCGTCCGGATTATGATATTTGAGTGTGTAGGGGGTGAGGAAAGACGCCTTGCAGGATGAAGGCTGCATGCGCACGAACGCACACACGCCTTACATCGGTTTCATGATGTAAACACTAACCAGCATATGTTCTTTCTGCCAATAACACGCACCCTTATCCCGAGAAGAACCTGTAAATCCACTGAACACTGTCTCTTCATCCTTTTCCATCCTTCATATGAGGTGACTTGGTGGCGCGCTCACTCACACACAGGTTTGTGCAGCCCTGTACACTGCATTGACTTATATTAATTTGGAAAGACTAAAGAAAGTGTGATCCCTTACTTTAACCACAACAAGTCAGTGCCTAATCCTAATCTTAACCTATAACAGATTAAATCTCAGCCCTATAGCCAGTTGCTCAGGCTATGGCCACTTCTACACCGCATACATCAGGTTGTCTTTTGTTACACTTGCATGCGAGCAGGTGTGTGTGTGTTTGTGTGTGTGTGTGTGTGAGAGAGAGAGAGAGAAAGAGAAAGTGTGTGTGTGAGGAAAAGGACAGACAACAACCCAAGCAGCCAGACGCACAGGTGGTGCAGCAGCAGCAGCAGCAGCAGCAGCAGCGGCAATAGTGAGGCGAAGGGAAACAGGCTCTAACCTCGAGGTGTGCATTTCAACTGGACAAACTGCAGCTGTTCCAATAACTGAGCGCGCTTGTTCATTGTCACAATGCCATAGATCTAATAAATAAAAACATCAAGTTGCAGACATAAATACAAGTACACATTTTTAATATTTAGTTGTTGTTTTTCACCCCCCCCCAGCCTGTATTTAATCCAGTGCTTTCACACTTCTACGCTTGTGCGTAAAGATCTGACACTGTCTATATTCGGGCGTGTCTCTTATTTCTGACAGTTTTCAAATGTCAACTCACACAGCTGACACACAAAGAACAGAGCAGAGCAGCGTGTGTTCTTAAAGCGTCACCGTTTGTTTAAAAGATATATTTTAAAAAGAGGTCAAACAAAGATAATTATTTAGGCTTAGCTCCTTTCTTAATTTGTATTTTTTTAATTGACCGTGATGGCATTTTTTAAAAATCATACATCACACCAAAAATAAAGATAAAGAAAGAAAGAAGGAAAGAAAGAGAGAAAGAAAGAAATAAGGAAAGGAACTAGTGTGCTGATGCCTCTCTCTGTATAACCTACCTGGTGGAGGAGCTACGCGCTGAATGGTGCTGGGTGTCCGGGGTGGTGTGTCGGCGTGGCTGCGGCCGGGACAAGGCTGCTGGAGCGGGGAAGACTCAGCAGGCGTCGCAGAAGAAGTCACCAGTCGCTGGGTCTCAGAGCTGAGCTGGGCGCGCTCTTCCGAACCTGTGTCTGGAGCAGAAATGACTCGATCACAACAAGGCTGAGTGAAAACCAATGAACCTTACTGATGCTTTTTTCTGATAAGGAATCTCATCTTTACATGACTTTAGTTCGAAAATTCTATTTTGGGGTAGCACTTTACAAGATCCTCAATACCCTCCAAACCACCTTGGCCCAGAGAAACGTTGCCGCAATTCAAAGTAAATGAGCAGCAGTCATTTCCAAAAAATGTGCTTTTTTTCAGAGAAAAAAAAAATCTGTTGAGTTAGTACATCGGATGTAAAGATGCAAAAAAAAAGGGACAGCGTTTGCAAACAGAAAAAAAAACTTTTCATTGCAATTCTCCAGTAAAGTCCATTTATATCACAAGAGACACGTTTCATTAAAAAGAACATTTCTGACATCAAACATGGCTTTGAATATGTGCTACAAAGAGTATATTAAGAACCACAACTGAGGATGTTTTGCTCATTTCAAGACTTGCACTTACGTGGGTGATTGGTTTCATTCTTTAACACAAAGCATTATTCCGTTATTATACTATTTGTCATTTTGTGTTGCAAACGCCAATTTCATCCAGGTGAAGAGCTAAACAACAGCTTCTCCAAAAAATAAATAAATACAGACCTACAAAAGTGATAACTTTGATAAAAGCTGTCTGTGCCAGTTCGCCCCGCAGGCCATCGCCTTTCTTCCCAGTGATAACCGCCGTGTTCGCGCGCTCAGGGTTCATCCAGAAGGAGAGAGAGATAATGTGGAAACTTTGGAGAGTCGGACCCGAAACCAAACCAGCAGACTCCTGCGCGCCGTGCGCCTCCAACTACTCACTCAACTGCAGCAGGGCGCACAGCGTCCTTTGGATTTCAAGGCCCAGAGCGCCCCCTCCCTGTCACACACTCCCTTATTAACACACACACATTGTCTTTTTTTTTTGCAACACACACATACACACATACACACACACATACACAGACCCTCTAGGATGTGGTCAATCCGGGATTTAATTTCTGTCAGTCCACAAGCCGCAGCTCTCTACAGTCACCTGCACCCTGCTCATCCCCATCTGTGTTAAACGTATATGTTCCAAATAATTATTTGGTCAGAACAACATCAGGCTGCAAATTCATATTTTAATAAAGAACACAGAGCAGATTCTCTGATTATGGCTGATTTGGAGACGTTAATCTATTGTTTAGTTCTGCATGCGTGGAGCCACTTTGGTGCAAATAACTCAAACAAACATTTGGCATGATTCTTTGTTGAAAGTGAAAATATCCTCATGGGCGCAGCCGTGCGTAAAGGTGCTCTTACGCATGCGAAGGGGTTCGAGGAAGGTGTCATATTTACGTTATGAACAAGGAAAATAGACATATTTCTGCAGGGTGAGACATTTAGTCTGTTTTTTTTTTGTTTTTTTAAACAAACTGGTTTCCCCCTCTCGTTTTTCCTCTCAGGCTGAGTCGACTGGTGCATGGGGGCTCTGGCCCTGCGCGCACCGGTAACCAAGAGAACGACATCAGCGCTGCAAAGCACGCGCCCCGGAGTGCCGGTAGCCCCCGGTAGCCCCCTTTGCTCCAATAACGCCGGACAGCGCGAGGCGTCCAGCAAACAGAAGCAGAGAAAAGAGAGGACATAAAGAAGAGACAGAAGAAGTATGTGAGTACTGTAAATCAGCTCTGAGGGGGAAAGTGTCAGGCGAGCCTGAGTGCATGCGTAAACCTCAGTGTGCGAGAGAAAGAAGTGCAAAATCAGCAGATTATTGAAGGACTTTGAGTCAGCACTGGTGTTTTTTAAAATAATACATGACATGGACAGCGAATAACACAATAAGAATTATAGAAGTGAATACAAAGTGTGCGTTGTGACTTTTTCCTGATAAAACTTTATGAAAAGGACCTGGAAAAAAAATTACTGGAGGTGTTTTTTTTATTCCAGTGATCAATGCGATGAAAGATGAAAGTGTGACTGCGAAGATTCACAGTTGGCCGCCAGTCAGATGACAGCTCAGACTGAAATGAATCAAACCGCCACTTTCATGTGTTGCTTTAATTCGAGCAGAGTCAATGTGAATCACAAACACAAACCACCACTGTCCCACACACACACACACACAGACGCACTCGAACGCAACACGTCGTGTCATACAAATAACAAAATCCCACACGATGCGTGAAACAAAAAAAGAAAAGAAAAACTCGTCGTCTTTCTTAGCTCGGAATTTATCCCTTTTCTCCACTGACACACACTCACATACACACACACACACCATTATTATAGTGAGGCTGAGTCCGTCCATTGTGCGAGCGAGACGCATCTAATTTCCATGACAACCATACAGGATATGATATCTTCACAGCTCAAATTAAAGATTAAATGTGATTTACACACACACACACACACACACACACACACACACACACACACACACACACACACACACACACACACACACACACACACACACACACACACACACACACACCCCCCCCAACCCCCCCCCCACACACACACTGAGATCTTGACATATCAACAGGTTACCCGGGCAAAGTTGAAGAGAGCAGACACACGGTGGTGTTATTACAGTTAACATGACACAGGTAATGTAAACTAAACCACACACACACACGTACACACACGCACACACACACACACACAATATTACACTATATAATATAATAATAAGTGTGATCTATATACGACAGAAGATAGTGATTCATTCATTCATTCACTACTTACTGGTTTGCTGTAGCGGTTCCGTCTTTACATGTGGTAATAACCTCGTATGAAGTATCCTATGTCCATCCAGAATAATCTCCCAGTGTCGACGTGAGGAGGAGAACTGTATATATATATATATATATATATATATACCTTACATAGAATAAATGTATATATATATATCAACTCTTAGTAATAAATGGTCGCCTATACAGGATTGCTGAAAAAGCAAAAAAAATAAAAAAAAAAGTTTCTAAAGTAATACACTAAAGTAGAAAAAAAAAACAACAATAAAATATTACATTAAAAAAATTAAAAAACAAAAACAAATGAAAACCTCCCGAGTGTTAGGAGTGCGTCTGCGTCCGCTGCCGTCAGCTGAGTGTGTCAGTGCTGATGACGGCGCTTTGGAAAAGTGTGGAGTTGTAACGCGAGTTTGTTTATGCGCGCCGTCTGAGCGGAGAAAGTCAAATAGTGCATTTATGTGGCTCTGCCTCCACATAGAGAGGCTGGTATGCGCTACGTCAATGTGACGCCATGGGAGAGGTGACGTCACTCAAAGTGGAGCCTCCCCCTTTCCCTCGCTCGCTCGCTCTCGCTCTCTCTCTCTCTCTCTCTCTTTGGCACGGCGCGCGGGGCTTATGTGTCCGGTACTGTACGGAGAAACAGAGCGCGAGAACAAGAGAGGGAGGGAGAGGTTGGTTTGATGGTTGCATGGGAGGAAGCTGAGGGGGAATCCAGCAGGCGAGCGCTCACCATTTATCAAGCACACGCTGTACTGTATGTGACACACATAGTTAAAAGTATTTGGGTATTTGAACTTTATACTTTTTATCAGAGGTGGAAAAAGTACTAAAATATTGTACTCAAGTAAAAGTACCAATACTTTGATGAAATATTACTCAAGTAGGAGTAAAAGTAGTGATCTGAAAATGTACTCAAGTAGAAGTAAAAAGTAGTTCATTTGAAATGTACTTTAAGTAAAAGTTACTTAGTTACTTTGCGTGGGGGAGTGAGGGTAGTAGAAATATGACAAGGGGTCGGTCAGAAATCCAAAACTATTTTGGAGCTCACGCGCCCGGCGCGACACAGGATATTACGTCTCTTTTATCATTTCGTCTGGTTCTGGTGTATATTTTCCCCCTGTAGGTCTTCAATGTGCTGAATTTTTATTTTTACTCAGTAATGGGTTGGATTTAAGTACAATACTTGAATCAATATGTATTCAAGTAAACTACAAAATCCTAATTTTATCTATCTATCTATCTATCTATCTATCTATCTATCTATCTATCTATCTATCTATCTATCTATCTATCTATCTATCTATCTATCTATCTATCTATTTGTTATGCTAGTTCTTATTTTGGACAGCATGGAGGCATAGTGGTTAGCACAGTTGCCTCACTGCAAGAAGGTCCTAGGTTTGATTCCCAGTATGGGAAATACCCCCCCAGCAAACATTAAACAGCTGATATACTGTGAATGTAATAAGAACCATAATAAGACTTTGTCATCACACAGACTGCTGAGTAGCTGCTGCATTAAATACAAAAGAAACAATTATATGAGCTGCTTATATTGTGACCTTCTTTAACCCAACTGTAACAGGCCCTAAATTGTTATTCCATGCTCTCCGGATTCCTCCCACCTTCAAAACATATATGGATGTTAGAATATTAGACACATACAGTCAGATTGGTCCCTTGTGGCAAAAATAACCCTCCCACAATTTCCCATCCTGTACAGCAAAATGGACATTGAGGATGTGAACCTAATAAACAAGACTTCATGAAATCTAAGACATTGCAAGATTCATTGTTTCACAATCTTCAAAGCTGCCCCAAGACTTTGATTTTGGGCCCAAGGCAGAATTTTTCATTCGATTGGTACCAAAACAAACAGTCATCCACACAACAGACACAGAGAGCGGATTCAAAGCAGTTTGTGTGTTTACTGTAATGTTCTTGTTCTTCTGGAATCTATGGGTGGGCCACATTATGTCACGCTGGTATGATGATACACTGTATTATAGCTGACTCGGCTTTCTCCATCTAAATACACAGCAGTGAAAACCCAAGATAGATCTAGATGTGTCAGGCCTAATGATGGTGAACTCCACTTCTCTGTACCACTTTGACACACACACACACACACACACACTCTGACAATAGTTTGCAATATTACTTTTTATTTTCTTCTTAGTATGTTACTTGTAATACTGTAAACTTCTAAACATTAACATGATTTCACACGATGCTGATGATGCCAAATCAGCTCCACATGACTCTCTCTCTCTCTCTCTCTCTCTCTCTCTCTCTCTCTCTCTCTCTCTCTCTCTCTCTCTCTCTCTCTCTCTCTCTCTCTGTAGATCTTGTGTTCCCCAGTGACATACTGCACTGCACACAGGAAGTGACTTGTTTCACATCAAGACAGACTGAGGTAAGAGTAACATTGTGCTGTGATTGAAAAAAAAAACCAAAAAGGCACTCATGAAAAGTTTCAGATGTGAATTCTAGTGGTCAAAAACCCTGCTCATATAGCAGTATGATAGGGTATAAGCTACACTGCAGCTGTATACACTCAAAAACTCCCTCAGTCAGATCTGATAGTAGTGTGTGTGTGTATATATATATATATAATGTATATATTATTTTACATTGTACAGAATCAGCATGATATTAACAACAAAAGGCAGTTTTAAATCAGTTGATGTCCACTGAAATGGATTTTAGGGATACTTGAGTAAAAGTACAAGTACCTTACCAGAAAAGGACTTTGGTAGAAGTTGAAGTCACTTTTTATAGTATTACTTAAGTAACGGTGACATTTACTGTACATAAGTATCAAAATTAAGTGTTCCGATATAATTAGGAGTTAGGTGTAGAGTTAGGTGGAAGGGCGAGTTGTCTTTCACCTGGAATTCCTATGCTAGTTTATATGTGTCTTTAAGCAAGACACCTAACCCCATGTTGCAGCGTGTTAATGAGTATGAAAGATGTGTGAATGTGCATCTATTGTGGTCATGAGGGGGGGCGGCCTAGAGAGCGTATACTTAATAATGCTATTTATGATGCAAAATGAATGTATTAATAATCAAAAACTGACATTTAATTTAAATTACACAAACAATAGTGTGGACAACTGTAATTAAAATTCGTACCAGGAGCCGTTTCGGCCACTGCCATTCACAAGTGTATTTATATATGTAATTGAATGTTGTATATGATACATTTGATAATGACCATTACTCACTCTTGTTCTCCTGATTTTATTTGGTAGTAACTAGTAAACAAAGATAGTTAGAGGAAATGTAGTGGCATAAAAGCAAAAGGTCACAGAAGCTGAAATCATAGGTGTAAATAACCAAATGAATGATGGCTGGGTTCCATTTAGCATCCTACACTTTCCAGACTTACATGAATTGAACATCGTCAGTGTGATCAGTAAACACCTGTGCTTAAATAACTTACTTAAATAACATAAATAAGTAAATAACTGCAGGCACATTTGAGAACAACACAACACAAGCAGGCAGACAAAGGCAGGTAAGCGTGCACGGCAACCAACAAATTAAAAAAGCGCCCGTGGAGCCGCCGAGAACATTAAGTCACAACAGCCAATCACGAGGCGCGTACTTAACACTCAACGTCCTAATCGTGGCCAATGACGAGCCCCGGAGGGCGGGGGGAGCCTTGACGCACTGAGGCTCGTGATTGACGTAAGCTTTACTAAATTTAGCAGCTGGCGGGCGGAGGCAGAGTGAGATAGCAGAGAGCCCATTCATTGCGACGGCCCAACTATTTTAGCGCCGCGATTGTGAGCCAGCCAAGCCAAATATAGTCGTAGACAGGTATTTTTAGCCGCAAACCGTGTCCCCGTTTTCATTCGTAAAGGCAACCCGAGAACACGTGAACGCAGCCACGGCTCCACAATCAGCACATTCACTGTCAACATGTTGCTTTAAGAGAGGATAGTTTTTTTTAAATTTTATTATTATTATTATTATTATTGTCAGCTGATGAGAAACGTAACAGCAGGAGTCACTGTCATTCTGCCACGGACGTACAACCCCCCCCCGTCTGTGTCCGTGGAGAAGTGGCGGAGTTTTAAAAGACTAAAAACAAAAACATCGCTCGCTTCTTCTTCTTCGGGCATCAGCCGTGATGCAACAGGTTTGTGGAGCGTCACGGTGCCTTTGCTTCTCTCTCTCTCTCCTCCCGGCTGCGCGCACAGAACCAGAGGCGTCATAAAGCTGAGGCGACCGAGCCGATGGCAAGAGAAACAAATAACAATGTGGCCAGGCCACAAAAAAACCTGAGCTCAATGTATTCAATCATTAAGGAAAAAAAGACACGTTGAGAAAGCTGAGCGCGCGCGCGCTTGTCGCGCTCATCTATGTGCGCGCCCTCCCGGGGAAATCCCTCCTCTGTGTTACACCTTGACACAGATACTCACCCAACTTCAGATAAGGAAAGCCTCTCATCTGCGTGTGTGTGTGTGTGTGTGTGTGTGTGTGTTCTTGTATGTGTCACTTTGCGAGGACCAAAAAGCACATGAACCATACAGAGTGAGGACATTTTGGCTGGTCCTCACATCTTTAAAGGGCTTTTTTTGGGGGGTTAAGACCTGGTTTTAGGATTAGGGTTAGAATATGGTTAAGGTAAAGCATTATGTCTATGAGTGTCCTCACTGTGAATGAAGTGTGTGCAGAGGCGATTCTAGAGTCTGTAGGGGGCCCTAAGCAAAAATGTCCCAGGGGGCCCTTCCAACCAGTGTTCATCACCATTATATAATATTTTTTTTTTTTTCAAAATGAATGAAATAACATGGAAAAACCTTGTAATTAAAAGGTATGTGAAAATATAAATGAAAAGAACAATAAAATACTGTAAATAGCTTTTAAAAAACAATAGAAACTGAAATACATTACACTGTAAAGAACCCACATTATAAAACAATATAAATATATAGAACAATAAAATACTGTAAATAACTGAAAAAAGTAAAAAATATATGTATGTGTATAAAGAACGAAAAGGCCACATCCCTAATGTGCCATTTGAGACGATTAACGCGGAGAAACGTGCAGCAGACTCAACATTCCAGTTGCGATGGTTTACGTATCACGCTTGTTTGTCTGACGTGCTAATGCTGGTGGACTTTGACCACGCTGTCTCTCACTGTGCCAGGATCAGCTGCAGGGCACTCACTCCGATCACATGACAGCAGGGTCTGCCAGAGAGGCTCAGGAAAACCCATGCCTATAAGTTACATTAACAATTAACTTAACATTTCCTCTTTATTTCATTTATTTTAACACACTTCATTCCTCTTTCAACAGGTGTGAGACGTACAGGTTCTCCGTGAAATAATAATCCTAGATGCACAGATGCATATTCTGATCACTTTACTTTCAGCCAGTCTTGTACCTTAAAGGGATAATTGAGTAAAAGTAGTATCTTACCAGAAAATGACTTTGGTAGTAGTTGAAATCACTTTTTTTTAAAAACAATCTTACTTAAGTAAAATCCTTAAAGTATATGTCATTCACTGTACTTAAGTATCAAAAGTGATTTAGTTGGAGGAAATGTAGTGGAGTAAAAGTAAAAGTTGCTAGAAATACAAATAAAGTAAAGTGCCGATCTGTGAATATTGTACTTAAGTACAGTTACAAAGTATTTGTACTTACATTACATCACTTCTTTCAGCACTACGCAGAGTTTCCTTAATGATTTCCATGTATCCTCCTTGGATGAAATCTAAAAAGGAGGATATGTAATATTATACTGACCCTATTCAAGCCGTTTATTTATAAATTCCCCGCCTCCCGGATTAAACGTCCTATAGGCATGGATCACAAGTTTTATATTCTTGCTCAAATCTGGGTCATCAGGGGTAATGCAGTAATGTCTCAAAGGATCATTTTTCTATGGGGGTGTTGTCTTTCATATTTGTGTTCATTCATGCATTCATTCATTCATTAATTCATCTTCTACCACTTTATCCTCCACATGAGGGTCACAGTGGATCCTGGTGCCAATCCCAGCTGACTAAGGCGGGGTTCACCCTGGACAGGTCGCCAGTCCATCACAGGGTTGTCGGCACAACTGCTATAAGATGATTTATGTTCTCTGTTATTACTCACCTCAGTCATATAGGGTGAATATGAGACTTTTTTTTTTTTTTTTTGCTTTTCTCAATATTCTTGAAACATAAATATCTGTATAACTCATTCCCATTATTTGTCTTCTCTCCTCAGTGTCTTTCACCTGTCTCTGGACGCTCAGGGTCTGAGCCGCCTCCGCTGTGACCTCACCGCGGTGACGTGTAAATCCAGATTAACCGACTCTGTTATTCAGCCAGAGATGGAAGTGATTAGAGATTATGACGGTGAGTGCCCTTTTAATAGAATGTGTGTAATCAAGTGCGTCCCAAAGTTGTGTCAGGTGACTCACGCACAAATGCACGCACACGCACACGGACACACACACACACCACACACAGGTGTCTGAACTGACTTCCATTCATTGTGGACAGGTAAAGCTGAAACCTCATTCCTTACATAACCAGTTAACACATTTTACTTCCAACTGTAACAACTCTCATTTGGTCAAATGTCATGATACACATGGATAAACAGGAGTGACATGTTTTTGTGTTTATATTAAAACGAACCCCCCCCTCCCCCCAACCATAGATTGACCTTAAAGAAAATGCATAACCTTTATTTTTATACTGTTTAGGTTACTAATTAGGACATTTTCTCTTCATGTTCTCCGGTTTCTGATCGTATTCATATTACAACTCACTATATCCATGATGAGTGTTGGACATACATTCATGCCTAAAACTATGACTTTACCGCTGACTGAAATTACACATCTGTTGATTTAATGGTTACACCCTATAATGTAAAGGAGCTGTATGCAAGCTTTTTATCGTTTCAGTTTGTGCCAGACAACATGAATTGGCCTTGGATAAACGGAGAGCAAATTATAGTATCACTGCTACACAATTTTAATTCTATAAATCAAATCCTTTCACTTTGTTCTTGAGCTTGTGTTTGGTCTCTGTTTAAAACTAATAACACAGCTGTAAAGAAGTGCTTCGACAGGTTAAACCTCTGCAGGCCTGTCAGCGTTGTTCAGATTCATGTCAGAGGAAGTTATAGTATGTTCCTTTAAGAATGGAAGAAGTGTTTCAGCGGGTGCTGGCTCTCACAGTTGTTGTCGTGTATACAGTGGTGTAGCATCTGTAGGCTTTCTGTACAAAGCCGCTGCCTGTATGGCGGACATAATGAACCAAGACACTGAACTCTGTCTTATCACAAACCCAGAAGTGAAAAGTGACTGTGTCACTTTGAATGAGCTCTCTATGTGTACGGCCAAAGCACCAGCACTCTGCGCTCTGGTGACACTATGGAGAAAAAAGGAAAAGAAGAGAAAGAAGAGAAACAGAGGAAGGCTTTTATCATCGTGTCACCGAATCTGCTCCAACTGTACGTCAGAGTGCAGGAGGATGTGAAGGGGAGGGCGTGCGGGCGAGCGGATTGCTGGCGCAACGGCAGGGGCCGCTCAATGGTGGCATTCTTCCGTTTCTGTGGGGACAAACACGCATGCATGTACGCACACACACACACGCACACACATCAGGGGATTCCCTCAAGGGAGAACCCAAGTGCAGTAATACAACCCATCACTGCCTTATCACACCAGTGCCCAAAGACAGGAGAGTGTAGAGAAGTGTTTCCGTGAACCACAGCACAGCACATGTACTGTATCGCTGCAGGATCACGGGCCTTTAGATGATGTTATCGTGATGCTTTTTTTTTGTTGTTGTTGTTTATTTACGTATGTGTCTGGACAGAAAGAGAGGAAGCTAATGCGCCACAGCTTGTGCATAACGCTCTGTAGTTTCCCCTTGCCTGTGTGGTGGCAGATTTATCGCCTTTCTTGTTATTACCCTGCAGTGAAAATGTAACTGCGTGATTCACCACCTTGAATACATTTTGGAGTGTGTGTGTGTGTGTGTGTGTGTGTGTGGCAGTGTGAGTAAAACCCCAGACCGGGCTTTATTTTCTGTGTGTGTGTGTGTGAGTCCTCATCTGTGGTCTTTTGTGCGTTTTGAGTATCATAGACAGAGCGGGTGTAAAAATGATGCATGTGCATTAAGGGGGAGGGGGGGGGGGGTGTCTGCAGTGACTGGGTACCAAGTGATCATTGACTTTTCACCAATGTCATCCTCTCTAGAGCTAAATCTCATGACACAGCTGTCACATTTGATCTCTAACGAAGCAGATTTGAATAGCGTATCTGGTAATCTGATACATTTTAAGCCTATGCATTTTTTTTTTGCTGTCAATTGACCTCACCTTGTGTGTCTAGAATCATCTTTTTCCATCAGTTCATTAACTTTCTAGGAGCACAAACTGCTTTAAGCACCATATAAAACCCCCAAAATATATGACCCTGTCTGTCACACACACACACACACACACAGTTGTTAGCAGCAGGTGTGCGTCAGACAAGATCCAGCATGCTATATATGCCATTTCATACATTTTTTTAAGACACTGGTTATTTCGCTGTTGCCGTTCGCAGGCTGAAATCTCTCCAGGTTCTGCATTTACGTATCGATATGAAGTTTTTTCCAGTGAAACAGACGCTGTCAGGCTTGTGACGCAACACCGCCTTCACGGATCCGTCAAACTGGCCCGACTCCTTTATAACAACTCACGACTATGTGAGTAGTAGTTTGTCTACACCCTCTCAGCCTGGTTGTGCTACACGTTTCTCCATTATCAGCCAGTCTGCCGGTTATGTGATGCACAGAATATTCAGCGTAATCTGCAGCTACGGTGTTTCCATGTTAAAACGAGACGCTATACGGCCGCAGCGGTTCAGTAATTAAAAGGAAGATTTGTGCACTACAGGGTTTGGGAAGTTGACAGATGGGATTATTTATCATGCGAGCGACTCAAAGATCAAACAGACGGTGCAACAAGAATCCAAAGTGGGCGACGGTGCTCTCGTGATGTTGCAGCCTGACTTTGCAGAAGCACGAGCAGTGCATGGTGCAGAAGCTAAGGACGCGCATTCATCTCCACTTTTTATTAACAGAGCAGCTCTAAAGTATAAGTATTTAAATTAAACCCACAGGTTCACTTGTATTTCATGTGCTCAGTCAAACAACAGTGTTATTGTGGAACAACTTTTTGTTGTGTTTTTGGCTTTGGAAGTCGGAAGGCTATAGTCACTGCTCTGTCATATCAAGGTGCTAGAAACAACATATTGCAACAGGACTGAAGCTACTGAGTTTAACTTAACTACCAGTGGTGAACTTAAGAGTGTGGGGGCGTAATTTGTAATATAGCGTGTGGAAATATGTGAGCAGTGGGCGTATGAGTCACCCTCGTGTGGGCAGTTGTTTAAAGATGATTTTCTAGACGATGCCAGTATCACGAACATGTATGTGTGTGTGTGTGTGTCATGTGTGTGTTGCAGCACTTGCCCCTCAGAGTGTTTACATCAAGATCTAAGACGTTGATCAGTGAGACTCTCCACTGATATTAGGCAATGCATGGTGTGGAGTGGGAGGAGGAACCAAATATTTGCATAGTCTATAAATAGGCTTAATGTAAAACATGCTGTTTCGGGCCAAGAATGAGAGAGTCTATTTTTGCATTGGCCGCATTTGCAGACTGGTTGAATACTCATGCAGTGCTTGTTTGAAAAAAGGCAGTTGTTATTTGTATTTGCCAACATGTGACTCCAGGAGCCACAGTGCCGCCTGGCAGGACGCCCTGCATATGACTGATAGGTTTCACCTCTGCTCTCCTCCCACAGATTCAGTCCAGTCATCAGTGTGACGGATCCTAATTGTAGTTCAGGTTCATATTGTATGAAGGAATGATGACATTTCAGTGCACTGAGTCAGCGTCTATGTCGCCGTGCATGTGCATGCACACACGAGATAAACAAGTTGTTCAATTTCTGCGTGAGTCACAGCGGCAGGTGGAAAGCTTCCTTGTTTGGGCGATTCCCCCGCTGATACTTTATTTATTTACATTTTTTTAAAGCATCATATGTGTTTTTAGTCTCAACACAACTTCGGGTGGACAGCAGATTTATTTAGCAAAAACTGTAGTGCATGACTTTTAAATATAAACAAATCCGTTATATTCAATCCATTGTCAAATGAGTTTGCACAAGACTAAGAATATGACTCTCTCTGAGTCATTGATTACTTTTATTTTAGGTCAGGTGGGCCAAGGTAACATGGAGTAGGTAAAGTGAGACGGCTGCAAACAGGTTTGGCTTGTGACTAAAAACACAAAGAAGCTCCCATGAAAAGTTTCAGACGTGAATTCTACTGCTCAAAACCCGGGAAGGGTAAATACATCTTGTGCCCCCCCATGCCTGCTCTACCTGGTGTTTACACACTAACGCTGCCTCGGTTAGGTCCGATAGTATTGCTTGACTGAGCCCCTTTTCCAGATGCAGCGTACAAATAATGTTACATCATTTCTATTCACGAAGAGGCCTAATGATCAACAACAACTAAAATCACCTTAAGTTACACAATGCAGCTTTAGGGACACATGTATCTGAATAATAAGCCCTATAGCTTCTCCATTGATGGGCTAAGAGGGCTAAATATGGTGGGAGCTGGGAGTGGAGCTACTTTATGTCAAAAGAAGCCAGTTGAGGTGGTTCGGGCATCTGATTAGGAAGCAGGTAAAGTACTGCTGCCTCTGTGACTGGACTTTGGGTAAGTCACAAAAAATTGGATGTAGTGAAATGTGCTAACAATGAAACTGGGGCAGCTACACAAGTATTTGGTTTGGTGTTTGATGTTCATTTTTTATAGTGAACAGATTAATAGTTTTTTTTTCCCTTCTTGCTTTAAAATAATAGTTTTTGTCATTTTGGATATTTAATATTAACACTGATACAAACATGAATCTTAATTAAGTTATTTTATTGAATTTCACAATGATCCTGTAAAACACAGAATCCGGACTGACCTTTAAAAAAAGAAAAGAAAAGAAAAAAAAGCAGACTTACAGTAAAGTATCTGGTCTTTTAAAGAAATTTTTTTTTTGGGATTTGCACTATCACAGGAGTCAACATGTGCATGCATAAAGTCATAAACAACAGTCACACACAAACAAGCAAACCAGCAGACACCAGCTCAGTGGCTCAAGTCAATAGATATTTTGCATGTATTTAACAAATTGTGCCCACATTTAAAAAAAAGAGTCTGTATTTTGTATAAATCATACTACTAATATTATTATAATTATTATAGATATTTTCTGATATATTAAATCAACGCACATTTGCACAATATTGATAAACTTTACATAGTAATTGTTTGCTTTGAGCCCGACTTGCTGTATAATTCCAATATTCTCAATTATTCTAACATTATTATTCCCATAATATGACCAAGGGTTAACATCAGCATATGAGTCAGGTTTTCGTTCACCTTCTGTGTATGAATGAAATGCTTGGAGTCTTGTGCAGAGAGTCTATTGTTAATGAGACTTAATAAGTTTATGCTTGGCAAACCTCAGGTATGTGCACCTTTGCTTTCACAGTGAACAGCAAATTGCTCGGAGGGAGGAACTTGTCAAGTCATGTCTTTGCCTTTGGCTACGAGCGCACGTGCCTGTGCACGTATTTGCATATTTGCATGTGCATGCTTGCAAATCACATGAAAGTTGATAGTATTTTTTCCCCCCATATTTTTTCCAACTTGACTCATTATGTGTGATGGTTTGTCATAATCTTGTTAATCCTGGAATTCTGTAAAGTGTAGGAAGACGGAACAGAAAAAAGGTTTATTAAAGTTCAAGGATGATTCATACACAAAAGTGACCTTTGGTAATCAGGTATCTGCATTTAGATTATTGTTTGTATTTCAATAATTCTCAATACTATCAATCATTTCAACCAAAAACAGATACAAATAACAACATCAAAATAAAAAGCAATAATGTAATTAGTCTAATCATAAATGCAAGATGTAATAAGATGCAAAATGGGGATTTGGGAAAAAATATAAGAAAATTACAAGAAAATTAGGGAAGAAAGTTTTTTCATTTATACATACAATATAATTTATATAGGCATTTGCAGTGCTTAACAAATTTATTTGACCACCACCCAAAGCCCTAAATCAATGTTTTATGCTTTGTTTTTAATGTATTTAACTTTAAATTACATTTTTAATGCTAAAATATAATTATTCTTGACTTTTCAAATGTACTGTTTTACAAAAAACCCTGTATTAACCCTATTATTTCTTATTTACTTGCTTCGTTTCATTTGTGACTTCTCAGAGAAGAAGCCCAGTGAGACGACTCAAATTTGGGTATAAAATGGTGAATTCATTTGTTTGTTATTTGCCAAGTTTAATAGATTTCTAAAATGTTTATATTTTCTCGTTTGGCAGAAAAGGTGCCAACAACAGGTGGCGGTTGTTTTTTTTTGGGAAAGCTACTGCCAAGAAAAAGTCTGATGCAGAGCGATCCAAGACCAGAGTGAATAATTGGTGCTGCGTTTGAACGGTGGCGACAGAAAGGACTGCAAAATGATGCCATGGTAGCTCTGTTTCTACTGGACAGGTAGGTTAACTTTATGTCTTTGTGATCTTTTCAGAGTATTTGTTGTTTTTCAGCATCATGTTGTCATTTGAGCAAGTATCCAAAAAAGAGTCACCGAAACGTACCTGAAAATGACAGATACTGCACAGAGCTTGTGAATCTGTCTTTGTTACGCGTTCCTGTGATCTGGAGGTGTAGCTTCGAAGGGACGTCTGAACGAGGGGCCTTGGACTTTTGAATTCAAAATGTAGCCTGCTCTAATTGTTTTACCAGGATCGCTAACCCTACCTTTAAGCACTGTATATCTATAGTCACTGTTTGGATTCCTGGTTTGACCAAGGGCCTTTCTGTGTGGAGATTAAATGCTCTTGTGGGTTTTCCGTCCAACGGTCCAAAAACATACAAAGATTACATGGCTGGATGGACTGGGAAATGTTTGGAAACCAGCGCTCTAGATTGACCATAGGTGTGAATGTGAGAGTGAGTGGTTGTGCGTTTGCCCTGTGATGGACCTGCGACCAGTCCAGAGAGTCCAACTCTGTTGTTTGCCCTCTGTCAGCTGGTATTGGCTCATTGTGCAACACCATGATAGCCTCTGACTGGGCGTTACATAACAGGATTACATTTTATTTTTTTAGTTGGCTTCCCCGTGGCCTTGACCTTTTCTGCTAAAAAGTTCATGCCATATGATTCAGAGGATCTAAACTTTGACATTTAAGTCTCATCTCCTTCTCACGATAGAAACGTGGTTCTCAACAATTACCTGGGGTACGGGAATCGAACATCCGCGCAATCACGGCTTATCGTGGCTGCTGCGTGGGCACCAGTTAGCATTGATACGAACGCACCCATGGATGCCATTGTGATCTTCCCAGAAGCCCTTGGTGCGCAGTGAGAGGCACTCCCATCACATTTTAATGTACTACATTTCTTTGGGTAATAAAGGAGCAGCACGTTCTTCCCTTCAGATGCTCAGCCAGCTGCATACCTGAAGAGCAAGTGTTTACGCAAGACACTCCCTGTGACTAGAAGTGCTGACTTGTTGTGTGGGAGTGTAGTTCCCAAAAATGTTGACATAATTTGATGCTGATGTAACACGATTCAATAGAATTCCAGGGTAATTTCAGTTGTGGGAATATTGGAAAAAAATCAAAAATCTGTTTTATTGTACTGTAAGTGAACTCAAATACAAAAGCACATTTACATAATGGAAGATAAAAAACACATTTTCCACTTACATATCCTGTGACTTACCCCACACCTAAGAAGACCACAAAATAGAGGTCCAACCAAACTGAGGTTAAATCACCCACCAAAGGGTATTTTTGTGTTTGTTGAGCAACATTAGATAGATAGATAGATAGATAGATAGATAGATAGATAGATAGATAGATAGATAGATAGATAGATAGATAGATAGATAGATAGATAGTTAGATAGATTTAGGTTTATTGGGTTAATTTAATCAACTAGAAAAGCCTCTCAGTGCCATAGTCGATATTACAGAGCTGTTTTGCCAAACGTATTCACCATTAAAAAATTAAAAAGTATTTAGTTTGCTCAGCCATTCATCTTCTTGAGATTAAAGGTGTATTTCACTAACTTGATGCAGGAATGGTGCTTTGCAGACCCCAAACACCCCAGTAATCCAGTCATTTTGACGACCATTCATCACTATACATTGAGCTGTTTTTCTTATTGTAGCCTGTATGTCCATCTGTGAAATATTATAGAATATTAAGAGGCCTGTGTTCTAAAATATTTGGTCAATAATATTGTGTTTTGTTTGGAAAGCTGTGAATTTATGAGATAAATTCCTTCTAACCCCACTTTAACCTTTTGTATGGATGTAAAACTACTGACCCACTAAACATAAAACTGTTACTGCATTTTCTCACAGTTTGACAAAATAGCTGAACTTTTTTCAACTTTTTTTTGTTAAATGTTATTTTTTTAAAGCCAGCACAATTTGCATGGGCTAAGGTTCGTCTTATTTCGTTTGACATTTTCTTGGCTTTTGCTGTGTTTCTTGGAGCGTTGCCACAGTAGATTATCTGCATTCAGTGCTGCTGTCAAGTTGGATTTTTTTGTGCTGTTGCAAAGTGCCAATCCATAATTGATCAGAAGAGGAGAACTCCGAGGGAGTATTTTTTATTGTTTACTGTGACATAGGTGGCAGTAAATAGGTGGGAAACTTCCTCCCACAGTCCAAAAACATGCGATATGGGGATTAGGTGAATTGGTCACTCTAAATTGACCGTAGGTGTGAGAGTGTGAGTGAATGGTTGTTTGTCTCTATATGTGGCCCTGCGATGGACTGGCGAACTGTCTAGGGTGTACCCCGCCTATCGCCCCCAATGTCAGCTGAGATAGGCACAGCACCGCCACGACCCTCTGGTGGAGGATAAAGCAGTAGATTATGGATGGATGGATGGATAATCGGCCGTTGCAGCCCTAGTACTTAGTCTGATAGGGGTCATTGACTGTGGACATATGTCAGATTCACTAACAACATACTATGGGCAGATCTGAAGTCAGTGTGTATCTCATAATACAGCAAATGCGAAGCCAGATCTGATCGCAGGCGCTTACAGACGATTCATCTTGGACACATTTCACTGCCACGTGTGACCAGTCATATGCAGCGCTGTCCACCTGTGGATCCTTCAAGAGGGGATGTTAATACCAGGTCTGTATGAGGCCACTGTCATGCACTGAAGTGTAAATCAGGCTTTAGGTCAACGGCAGGTCATGACCTCCCATTCACCACTTAACTGATGTCAACAGCCCACTTCTCTTTCCCCCACAGCACCTTCACCATCAATGTCTCTGTGACACACTCCTCTTGCTGTGTCTGGATACAGTTTCCTCTCTCTTGACACTCGGGCCACCACTCACTCCTTCCTCTGTGCTCTCTTTCCTCTCTCCTCTGTCTCCCCTTGTGTTCCTTTGCTCCATGAGGGAGGAACTTCCACTGCAGCTTCTATCCAGGAACAGGCTTCCATTGTGGAAACTAAGCTGCATCACACAACTAAGATTCACTTTCCACACCTGGCAGTTTAGGGGAAACTGTCCGCACACAAATATTTCCAACAAATCCCACAAATCCCTCTTGTTTGGCCCCAAATTGTGGATGAAATGTTTGTGCATCGTTTGCTTTTGTCTCGTGAAGTAATTTAACATAGTTTGGAACCGCACCATTGTGACATCACAGAACAATCCCCCGTTTATCTCACCGTCGATCAGGAGCAGCTCTCCCATTCAAATTACAGCGTTCAACCTCCAGCAGGCATCTGCAGCATGCAAAATCTGTCACTGTGTGACTATTATCTGAAATACAGATGCTATAATGGACCGCTTGCAAGTATTATTGGATACAACGTAAGCAGTATCCATTACATAAGCACTCGCATGAGCATTAGTTACTTTATAGTTGTGTTTGGTCTTGTTTGCATCTGGCATTAACCTGTGTCGTGGATGCCGTGAGTGCAGGTGAATGCACCCGAGAGACTCGCATTATTTACAGGACATTACAAATAGAACAAAAATCATGTTAGTCTGATTAAGACTTTTGAAACACATGTTAGCAAAGCAGTTGGATTAAGGCCAAATTACATATATATAGATATAGATATCTGTCTAACTGAAGAAAACAAAACGTCCGTGAAAAGTTAAAAATGCAGGATTTTTCTGTTTATTTGCAACATAGACAACAAAGTTCTTTAAATATCCATGTATTGGACGTGGATGAAGCATCTCTTAATCTGGCTTTCCTACTGTAAACTCCCTCTTCTTCAGCCAGGTAACTTCCACCCAGGTTTACGTCATTGATTTGAGCAGCGCCACCGCGAGGAGACATGAAGTAGCGACACCTGTTTACTTTAGAACGCCTTCATTTATTAATTAACATATCGATATTTGCCCTGGTTGGTGTATCGATTATCGTAAAAGAAGGATGACGATATGTCACCAAATGGATATTTTGACCCACCCTTACAAAAGAAGACAAAAACATCTTGAAATCCAGACCGGTATGTTTGTTGAATTGACAAAGAGAATGAGTTTATGCTCTTCCGTCTCAAAGAATTGAATATTTTGAAGTTCATGGATGGTAGGAAGACTTGGAAGACTTGGTGTAACTAGCTGCCAATAAGCTGAAAGTGGGTATATCACATCTAGCGTAGCAAAGGCGGACACACTTCATTCACTAAATTGATTCCTCGCTTGTATGTGCGTGGATACTGGGACAAGGACAGGAGCCAATTTAAAGGTCCCATATTATGCAAAATCAACTTTTTAATCATTTTAATCCTTATATTTGGGACTCTGGAGGCCCTACCAGTCGCCAAAGCGTGGAAAAAGACAACTCACTCATGTTTTTGTGGTCCTCCTCAGTCTAAGTACAGGAGATAAAACACGTGATGTTGACTTCTGCGCTCTTTGGGACGTCACAATGCGCTAAATTCCTGGAACTGTTGTCGCACGGAGCTCCGCTTAGTTCGTAAAATACCCGACATCGCTGGCGAGGGCAACGGTATCCGAAAACCAGGAGTCCACAAAATCCGTGAAAAGCACAGAGTTCTACACAAACTTCCAGCCTCAGAGGATTTATCTGTCCAGTGGATACATGTTATATATGACAGCAATGTGCCTGCTAGAGCCTGCAAATTATCACTTTTCCAAATGCTAACTGCTGTTAGCTCCCAGTAGCCTCTGTGGCTGATGTCATTTCCTGTCCCTTAAGTTTCGTTTAACTTATTATTATTATTTTTTTCTTAAAGCGATACTACTAAACAGAGCGTTGTGAACAGGGCTGTTTTGGCAGGGTGATTGAACTGCTGTGGTGCGTCCTCCTTATGGTATTTTGACCAAAGCATGTCAAAGACATGGGTTGATTTGGAGAAATAGGGTATAACATGAGTCCTTTAAATGGCATGGTTGAGCTACAACTGTAGTAAGGAAGAAAACCTTGTTAGCCTAAGGCTTAACTAATAGCGGTCACCTGAAACGAAACTCATGCGGAGACTCGCTCCATTTCCAGGTGTCAACTAATGCACTTAGAAGTGTCCACTTGTATTCTGATTACCCAAGATGAATGTTGATGCCTGGTATGAACAGGGCCTTTGTGTTTTGGTGTGTTCACGGTGTGGGGCTGTTAACTATGTTGTTTCCATAGTCAGGATATTCCTTGTCTCCATGAACATATTTGGTCTTTTTTTTGTAGGAGTTTCAGTGTGTACTGTATGTGTGTGTATGTGTGTGTGTGGAAACCTTGTAATTAAGTGATTGTATTGTGCGTATGTGTGTGTCCCCATGACACTTTGGAAGCTCTCCTGGCCACAGCTGTGGAAATGCTCCTCTGCCCCACTCTGCTCAGCGGAGACTGGAGTTGGAGAAGTGGATGGAAGTGGATGGATGCATGAATGGGTTTTAGGGGGGTTGGGGGGGGTTGGATGGAGAATAGGAACCACTTGGCTTGTTCCCATCTTATGTAAACCAAACCTCCACAGCAGTTTGGACTGGTTGTGACAGGCTTATGTCATGTCACAGTCATAGCTCATTATGTTCCTTCTTCTGTTTTTCATTTGTGTCTATTGCTCTGTTGCAAAAAAGGGGATTGAATTTCAAACTCCAATAAAGTAGTTATGTTGTGCATTGTGAAGCATGCTTTTTACTGGGCAGTGCACCAGTGTGGTCTCAACTGAAGATGGATGGACTCCTCTAGCGCCACCATGAGGTTGGCAACAACCTTTCCTGTAGAAGTATGTACAGGTGTATGGTATACACTGGATGCAGTACAATCAGGTCAAGTAATATATACATAATAATGTTTCACTCAACATGTACCGCATGGATTAAAATATGGTGAAGACATGAATGGTTCCCAGTCAAGATATCACACTGACTTTTGTGAAGTCCGGCCATTTCCATCCATGCCACCATGTGGGTTAATATTTGTGGTTTTTAGCAAAATTTCTATTGTGTGGATTGGTCGTCTTCCTCCGTGGGTTAAAAAGTATTAGACAGAATATTGTTTATTGCCAGGAATCTGTTATGATGTTTCAAGATAGTTTTTGTATTCTACTGTTTTAAAGATCCCATATTATATCCTATATCTCCAAGTTAAACTAGTTCCCTGGTGTCATAATGAACATGTCAACGTGACATGCTTTAGTCAAAATACCATAAGGATGAAGCACCACAGCAGTTCAATCACCCTGCCAAAACAGCCCTGTTCAGAACGCTCTGTTTAGTAGTATCTCTTTAGGGCCACCTTAAAAAAAAGTACACAAAACTTAAGGGACAGGAAATGACATCAGAGGCTCATGGGAACTAAGCAGTTAGCATTTGGAAAATTGATCATTTGCAGGCTCTAGCAGGGACATTACCGTCACATATAACATGTATCCACTTGACAGATAAATCCTCTGAGGCTGGAAATTTGTGTAGAACTCTGTGCTGCACTGTGGAGCCAAGAATATAATTTTTCGCCGACTTCCGGTTTTCGGATGCCGTTGCCTTCGCCACCACTCTTGCATGTTTTACGGACAAAGTGGAGCTCGGCAAGACAACAATTCCAGGAATTTTGCGCATTGTGACGTCACAAGGAGCGCGGAAGACAACATTGCGTGTTTTATCTCCTGTACTTAGACTGAGGAGGACCACAAAAACATGAGTGAGTCACTTTGCCGACTAGTAGGGCCTCCAGAGTCCCAAATATAAGGAATTAAATGATTAAAAAGTTCATTCTACCGAATATGGGACCTTTATGTTAAATTTAAAGTCGATATTTGTCTATAGCTGGATGTCATATGTCCTTGTTCTACTCAGGTTATTCAAAATATTTCATGAACTATTTTGACATATGAGGGACTGTCTTCACTTGCATTATGGGAAGCCCCGTTTGGAGCTGCATGCTTGTCGTGGTTAACATGGTAGGGGTTTAAGTACTGTGTTGTGTGCAAGCTGTGGTACTCGCAATATGTTGACTGTAACAACAGGCCCGATCGAGTGCGTGCTTATCTCCCGCTCGTCTCGACACCAACATACCAACGAGTTGTTGTGCTCATGCTTTGTGCTGTCCCTTGTCTTCTCCTTCCCATAGTACATTAGATTGGAATTCATATGTGTGTGTGTGTGTGTGTGTGTGTGTATGTGTTTTACTTGTAGTGGAAACTCTTTGGGAAACTGTGCCACGGAATGTCTGGGCAGGATTCCCTTTTTCCCCCCAGAGGAGCCGACCATTCACACAAAAATATCTGGACACGCAACATGAACACGTAGCACAGCACAGCATGGAAACACATGTTCATTTGTGCGGATTTAAAGTCGCTGCACGGTTCACGAGACCGTTGATTTGAGCGATTCTCTCCTAAACTCCTTTGAGATGACAGTGAGGATGTGTCACCAAATCACTAAAACTTCAACTGTCTTTTTGTCTGTCTGCTCTTTCTCTTCTCTGTCTGACGTCTGACTTCTTCACTCTCACTTTCTCTGGCTTTTTTTCGTTCTGCCTTCCTCTTCTTCCCCCTTCACTGGAATGTAACTTCACTGCTTGACCCTGTGATTCATCTCTCCCACACTGACCACGCCAGTGCTATCTGTCCATTGCATACGCAGTGCTGACCTCTCTCTCTCTCTGTCACAGACACACACACACACACACACTGTTGCGTCACTCTCCTGTGGTGTGGCCTACAACTACTAGACAGCTGTTCCTGCTTAGCTGTCATGTCATCCATGATGTCAGAACGTTGTTGTGTGTGATTGGCTGACGTCCGATTGTTTCCTGTGTGTGTGTGAGACACTATGTGGGAGACTGGTGCTCTTTGTGCCACAGAGAGTCGCGGTCATGGACACAGTGGTCACACTGATCTGTGACCTCTTACCCCGCAGTAGAACACTTACGTCTTTCTTGTCGCCACAGTGTGAAAATGCGTTGTGGTTCTGCCACAGTGGCGAGTGCCGGTTGATGCAACTGATGCTTAAATGACTTTGAACCCCTGTGCTTTTCTAGCTTTAGACGTAAAAGATCAGGACAGTCATTTTCAATTCTTGAGGTTTTGGAATGGCTCCTGCAGACGAAATCACCAAATTGTGTACACGTCTGTATGTGTCCGTAATAGACATCAAATTGCCATGTTTGACAGTTAAACACAGACAGATTTTTAACAACACACTGAGCAAATAAGATCAGAAAATGATTTAAAGGAAACTCAGGCACAGTCTGAGTTGACCTGAGGATAATTAGATCTGATCCATAATGCAAGGGACACAACAAACCCAGTGGGAAAGGCAACAGCACTGGCAGCAGCATGACAAGTCACCAGTTCACAGGCAGACAGTTGCTTTGAAAGGAGCAGCTACATTGTACATGACATTTTCGCCTGCACTTAACAGCCTGCCCTTTGTCTCGCCTGAAAAAACAAACACTTTTCTCTTTCCAGCACTGTTTGACCAAAGGGTTTGTCCACTTGGATACACTAATGATATAATAAAAGTAAACTATGTTTATATATCCCTTTTCTTAAAGGTCCCATATTATGCAAAATCAACTTTTTAATCATTTAAACCCTTGTATTTGGGACTCTGGTCCTATCTGTCGGCAAAGTGTATAAAAAAGATGACTCACTCATGTTTTTGTCGTCCTCCTCAGTCTAAGTACAGGAGACAAAACACACGATGTTGACTTCTGCGCTCATTGGGACGTCATAATGTGCCAAATTCTTGGAATTGTTGTCTCGCGGAGCTCCGCTTTGTCCGTAAAACACACGAGAGCGCTGGCGAGGGCAACGGTATCCGAAAACCGGAAATCCACAAAGTCCCTGGAAAGTTCTATTCTTGGCTCCACAGTGCAGCACAGAGTCCTACACAAACTTCCAGCCTCAGAGGATTTATCTGTCCAGTGGATACATGTTATATATGACGGCAATGTGCCTGCTAGAGCCTGCAAATGATCACTTTTCCAAATGCTAACTGCTGCAAAAGATGTGCAGCATCTGCCTTGGCCGGTTGGGGTGAAAGGAAAATAGGGGACAGAGGAAAAAGAGAAAGAAAAAAGAGGGGATTAATGAGGAGAGATGAGAGACAGAGACAACAAATCAACATATATGTCAAAATAAAAATGAAATACGAGGATAGTATACGTAAACAGTCCACACCTATAACATGGGATCCAGTCAGGCTTAGAATAATATTACTTTGCTTCTTTGTCAGGTCCCAATCGAGCTAATTGAATCCTCAAATTCATATCCAAAGGTTAGAAAATAAAAGTGTGACATTAACTCATAAACATTCCATTACACTGTATTAAAAATAGTGTGCACTTGTGTGTATGTGTGTGTGTGTCCAGTCATGGTCACCATGGTGAAGTCCTGACTATAAATCGTCATGACAACTCAAGCCATCAACAGCCATGTTTTAAGCCAAAACACGTAAGTCTCCTACGCATCAACAACATTCACACATGCACTCATGTGTAAGTGCACACACACGCACGCACACACGCACACACACACGCACACACACACACAGGAAATTAAAGTATGAGTGTCCAAATAGATTATGATGCTGTTTATCTCCAATGCTATTTTCCACACACTATTTTGGCCTTTTTAAAATTACATGTTGTGATACTCCTCTTATAGCCAACTACTTAATTCTCTGAGAAATATGCAGTTTATGTCATTTAAAACTTGAAAATAATGACATGTATTGTTGAGAGAAAAGCATGCGCGCACACCCAGCACATGCACCGCTTCATGGTTGTGAAAGAAGCCCCCCACTCCCCACTCCCCACTCATTCCTGTATCTGACCCATTTTCTTGCTCACACTAAAGATGCTGGTGAGCAGCCGTGCCATGTCCACCCCTCCTCTTTTCCACTGGGGTGGAAAACACTAGTGGAGTGGGGAAAACGAGAGGGGAGTGGGAGGACAGAGGGGGGGCAGCGGAAGATGAGTTTGGAGGGGGGGGGGGGGGTGGGGGGTGCGGAGAAAGAATCAGGGTGAGTGAATGGGTGCATAAAACCTCCCAGAGGAACGACCTCAGGGGTGCTAGTGGACTTGGGCCTCCTGCTTGTGTGAAATGTGTTTGTATGTGGTTGCTTATGTTTATACTTCTCTCTGAACCCCCCCCCCCCTCCCCCCACATGTGAAAACATCCTCTCTCTCTTGCTTGGACTCTTTTGCCCCCCAAAAAACACTATAACTTAGATTCTACCTTCTTCCACGGGTATATTTAGTCATTTTGAGGCCTAAGACAAACTCAAACTTTGGGGCCTTCCATAACCTTTCTTCTACCCCTGGCATTGGCAGCATTGAGCACCTCCTGGCGCCTCCTTGCTTTTAGCAACACAAGTGTTAAGGCGTGCGGGGAGTACATGCTTCTCACTGCTGTTTATACTAATAGCAGTATTGGTTGTACATGCACATGTCTGTGTAGTATGGACTAAAATGATCGCAGGGACAGACCAATCTGGCCTTCTGATGCAGCACTAAAGAAAAGAAAAAGAAAATGTAATTAACTGGCGATAAATTAAATAAACTGTTTTAAACCATATGTTTATGAGGTGCTTTATTGGCCCATTGTTTGCTTAGGGCCCAAGACAATTGCCACTCTTTTCCTGTGCACTCTAAATTCTGCTCTTACTTACTTTTTAATCTATTTATAGGTTAAATGAGAGCAATATATGCTCACTCTTACTCCCCAATATATGTTAAGCTCCCCAAAACACTTTGTTTCACATTTCCCATGGTGCAACTTTGCGATGTAATTATTTGGACCCTCTATTTTTGGACAAACCCTTATCTTTCAAACATGGACGGTTTTGTGACCACATCTTACAATGGTGTGTAAATTGACAAACCAAATAAATTACATTAATTTGGCTTAAAGCTGCTCTGCCTTTGGTGTTTTTTTTTAATTATTTTTTTTAAATTCTACCTCTGTTTGGTCTTTGCGAAAAAGAAACAAAGTAAGATTATTGTGTGCTGCATCCTTCATCTGCAATCGGGCTCAGTCAGTTTGTGTATGAACACCGGCAGTGCAGGGGCGGTGAAGACAAGAAGCGTTTGTCTGGTCAAACTGCTGACCACCAAACCACCACGTTTTTTGGAGCAGTAGAATTCACCTTTATTGGCACTTTTTTGTGTTTTCAGTCATACTTTAATCTGTTTGCAGCCACCTTGCTTTACTAGCGCAGTGTCGGTGTTGCCTCCATCTGTCTTGACATGAAACAAATCACTTCCTGTGTGCAGCGCATGAATGTTGCATGAATGTGGAGCTGCTCAATCAACAAGGTGAGAACTAATTTGACAGTGGCTTGAATGCAATGGACATGTTTTTTTTATATTTAAAAGTTAAACGCTCATGTTTAATGTGTCACAATCTCTCAGTCCTGTGGGGATTGACCTTTACACTACAGTGCCGGGGTTGCCCAGAGCACCTGACGTCTTTCTCTCTGAATCATGTGGCCACATAGTGAGCAGGTGTTTTGGTCCAGTGATCAACAAGGTGGCAAGATAAGCCCACTCGATTCTCACTTGTCACTTTTATCAAGTCGCCGCGTGATGTAAATGGAAGTGAAAACACCCACTCTCCTCTCAGTGGCATCACAATCATATGACTTCATTATTACAATGACACAGCTTTGTGATCACCTGCTGCTTCAGAATCGAACGGTTTCTGACTGTCTGGTCAGGTGATGGAGATATGAAACGGTGTTGCGTGGGTTTGTCGATATGTTAAGCGTGCATGGAGGCTGTGTACGTTCTGTCCCCATACGTGACGTGTTAAACCTCTGTTTGCCTGCACGAATGGAAATGAACAGGCTGCATGTCTGCACACTTATAGAACACGATCTGCAAGTGAGGATTTTGTTTTCAAACCGTTATCAGATCCACCTATGCAAACCACTGGAAGAGTGCGTAGGCGTTTTGTGGTGAGAAGGTGCGCGCTTTCACTGGTTCTGTGTGTCTGTGAACGCGTCTATATTTTAGATATTTGCTAATCCTGGAAAGAGAAGTGAGATGGATGGACTTCCGCTATTTTCTAAAAATAGACCCTCGCTTGCATCACTTCCTCTTTCCTACAGAGTAAGCATTCACTCACACTCACACACACACACACACACACACACACACACACACACACACACACACACACACACACACACACACACACACACACACACACACACACACACACACACACACACACACACACACACACACTTGCTTGTAACCTGAAAAAATGTCCTTATCTAATCTAACTCCATTGATGCATGTTGTGTTGCAACACTTTACTATGTATATTAATCTCTGATAGCAGTGATAGTAGTGTGTGTGTGTGTGTGTGTGTGTGTGTGTGTGTGTGTGTGTGTGTGTGTGTGTGTGAGTGAGAGAGACAAAGCATGCGCACTGGAAAGTGATGTCTTAACACATGACGTAGGTTTCTGGTGTTTTCCAAACCATAGAAATGGAACCAGCAGTGACGAGGAAGTGATGTCATCATCAGGCTTTATTTCTCAGTCAAACTTGCGGCTCCACGTCTCACGCTATACTCTTTTGTCACGTTCTTTTTCTCTGTCTTTTTTTTTTCCTGTTCTTTTTCCATTGATCTCTGTACAGTGTGTCTCTGTCTGTTTGTGCACTTGTTTGTTTCTCCTCTTGTCTTCATGTCTTGCTTCACCTCTTGTTCCACTGTAGGGGAGTAGGCGTCTTCACTGTCTTTTTTTTTTTTATGAATGGGATGTGTTGTTTACTCTCTGACAGTTATTTATGTCAGCACTGATGATGAACGCATAGAGTGTGACCACACTTACTTCCTCCTCTGTTCGCCCTTCTTTCTCTGATTGGCTGAGAGTCTTCTCTCGGTGGCAAATGCCGTGCGTCTTTGAAGTAGTGGTGGGTGTACTTGTGTGTGCACATGGGCCAGAGCATTTAGGGGTTCTCGGTGGACTTCTTTTCAGAGATAATGGATAAAAACATCCTGTTTCCAAGGGAGAAAGAAACAGTTAAATTTGTTTCCAAATGATGTCACACAGCCCACACGAAAAAAGAACAAATTTGTATTTGACAGTGTGACTGCATAGGCTCACAGCTGTCAAGTGATTTGCGTGTTTCTTAATAATAGACGGGCAAAATGACAGATCTGACATTACACAACCATGAATTATATTACGCTCTGGTGTTTGTGAGTGTAATTCCAGTGCAATTTGGTTGTTTCCACTCTCTTTTTCTTTTAAGATGGGTTGGTTGTTAATTATCTGTCACCAGGATTTCACACAACCTTTGGAAAAAACACTTTAGATTAGAGAACACATTGACTAGGTGCTTACTAACATGCATATAAGTAGCATACTAGCCCTTTAGTAGTAAATATTAAGCACGTATTAACAGGAACAGGTCTCTCTTATAAATAAGACACTGAGTCTCAATTAGATTTTACTTATTTAAAAAAAAAAAAAAAAAAAAAAAATCTGAATTCATGTCATAATAGAGGTCGAATAAGTTTATGTAGAATAAGATTTAATATGTGCTTAATATTTACTAATAAACGGCTAGTATGCTACTTATATGCATGTTAGTAAGCACCTAGTTAATGGTGAATATGTGTTCCCTAATCTAAATAAAATAAAATAAAACAACAACCAGTTTTGTGTTTGATTGTGCATGTACTGTATATCTGAGTATTAGAAAAAAAAGAAAGAAGTAAATTTCACCCGTTTTAATATTTAAAGTTAAGGTTGGAGATTCTGGAAAAACTGTAGCAGGTAACTTTTTGAATTCAATAGTCCAAGCCCCTTTCTTCAGACTTCCCTCCGAAGCTACGCCTCCAGAGCACAGGAACATGCAATGCTTGTTCATGATGTAAATATACTTTTTGGTGACGGTAACTTTTTTGGACACGTTCAAACGACAACTGATGTTCACTCTGGTCTTGGGTCTTGGATCCCCCCCTCACACTTACCTGCTCAAGGCCTGAAAAACATAATTGCAAATTCATGCACATGCTTGTGCATATGTGAGCACTACAGTCGTTGGAAGGCATTAAACTGATCCCATCTTGGTTAAGTGTCACTTGTAAAAAATCTCAGTGTGATGTGATGTGGTGCAAGTTAGAAGATCAAAAATATACATTTGTAAATACAGTATATGCACATGATGCGTTTGTGTTGCTTATTGAATGTAAAAGGATCAGTGGTTCGCAAACTTTTTTTTGGGCCCCCTTTGGAGGAAGAAATTGCCCGGGGGGCCCCCGACTCTCAGAAAACTGTAACTATGTGTCATATGACATATTGAAAGAAACATCAATATTAGAACAAACATTTCGCTCTTCTTTCAATAATTTGCTGTGCAAATACTATTTTTGGTTTAGCAATACAAATAACCTTCTTTCGTCTTTCGTCATCTCCTACCACATTCACCATGAATCCAAGACCGAGATCCATGTCGTATTTTCTTGTCTTGTGTTTTGGTCGTCGTGAATCATTGTTCACAGTTTACTTTTTGCCCCCTGTCAGAAACTTCTCCATTAGCCAAACCAGTGTAGATTTTGTTGCGGTACGTCACTAAAATGAGTCCGGGTTACCGCAAGACCAAAAGTTCCACCTGCTAAACTTCAGTTTAGTCTCCACCCCCCCCCCCCCCCAGGGGGGCTGGCCCCACAGTTTGAGAAAGGCTGGTTCAGATGAATGTTTGATCAGCATGCCATGAAAGATTTGCAGTAACAAGTCACAAAACAAGGACTATTGTGCTTAAAAAACACATGAGGATGAACACACTCAATGTTCTGATGTTTCCTCCTCTGACTCGTTCTGTAACTGTCAGCACACACTAAGAAATCAAAGTACGAGACTGTACCTTTTCCTGTCACTCCAGTTGTACCCTATCGGGGTACAAGCACTGTAGCTTTCTCAGTGTGGACAGGTACATTTTTGTCACTAGGGGTGCAGAAATGTGTCTTTAGAGGTACACATTTTAAAGGTACAGTGCTTGTACCCTGATATGGTACAACTGGAGCGATTTTGTACCTTTTTAGGTACAGTCTCATACTTTGATTTCTTAGTGTGTACATGTTCATACACAGATAAGTCGAGCAGTGGGCACACTTGTGTAATTGGACAACAATGTCCCATGTCCTGATACACTTCATTCAATTTATTAAATGAAGTGTATGTCTGCTATACCAGGTGACAATGTCTAGCACCATTACAAGCCTTCCTACCGTCCATGAACTTAATATTAGGTTCTTTAAAACCCTGTCTTCTTGTCAGTCCAGTTCTTGTCGTCTTCTGTGTACTGAATTATTCTCCCTTCTTCTTCTGTATACTGTGGATCATGCACAGAGCATGGGGTCAGATTGACATGCAGTAATACATGCAGTAGTATTTCCGACTTAGAGAAATTAGGTGTATTAAAATTTCAATAGGATTAACGTGTTTGCATGCAAGTTAAAAGTCCGGGTTTAGATGGAGTAACATGATAATTTGATCATTTTCTAATGTAACAAATATTTATTATAACAAACCGATAAAGATAGTTTTAGATTAGTTCTCCAGGTTTTTAATACCTCTTCATGAAATTTCTTTAAAAGACACTCTTTTAGAACTATAGCTCATTTGCTTTAAAAAAAAAAAATAATAATAAAAAAAATAAAAATTAAGTCTGCCTTTTTGGTTTGCTTTAACAGTATGTCATGCATCTGAATTTATTCAATATCATAGTTTACTTACATACACCTAAATGAATGAATTTATATATTATTTCAGGACAATGCACATTAATGAACATATACAAAAGTACATGTAAATGCACCAGATTATAGCCCAGGGGCTCATTTCCATCTGTAGTCCATATTGGGCAGGTCGATGTTGGAATAAAAAGAACAAAATGTATACATAGTAAAACCAGCTATACAAAATAGCAAGAAACAGAAAAAAAAACAAAAAAAAACAGGACAATTCATTAGTATGTTTAGTGGTGATTGCATGTTTGGTTAGTTCTAAGCCACGCTTTAATGTGGCTCTTGAAAGTGGCCAGAGTGGGACATTCCCTTATAGTATTCCATAGTGCACTACCTTTAATAGATAGTACACTATGGAAATGAAATGAAATTGGCATCTCTGGCCTGACCATCACCTTGTATGAGTCTTGTTAAAAGAATAATGTGTCACTTACAGGATAATAACATTATTCTGACATGAAGAACACCAGGGCTCTGTTCTTGTCCCTCTGCTTTTCTCTTATATGCCAGTTATTTTGCAGTCTTTCAATTTTCACTTATTATGCTAATGATACCCAGCTGTTTGCGCCCATGGACTCTGAGAGTTCTTCTCAAATTATGAAATGAGAGATCATTATCACTGCCTGACATAACCACTATAAATCACTTCAAGTAAGCTTCCCTCTATTATTGTTTCACCAGTAATTTGTTATAGATTAAACAAATAAAGTGTTAGTTCAAAAGAAGTAGTTCTGTTGCTCTGTCTTTGATGCAGTGACTCCGTGTTTTCACCTCTGTCCACCTGCTGTGTTTATTTGAACCCACTCTGAGGACATCCACTTTCTCCTCCAGCGTTTCTCCTCCTGTGCCTTTTTTTACGGTTGAGGAACAGTAGTTTTTCTGTTGATGGGGTTTATGGATTGGCACATTCTGCATCTCTGCCCCCTCTCATCTGCCCACAGATGCAAACACTGCAGGAACAGACAAAGTTTAGATTTGATTTCATGGTCAGGTGACAGATGGGAGACTTTTAAATGTATTACGTAAGTTGTAAGTAAATAGTTTTTATTGTTTTATTGCACAAGGACAGTCAGAGCTGCACATGTTTAATTGTGCATTGGTGTAGAGCTTTATAAATAAGGAGACATAACCTAAGGCTTTGCTATTGGCTTAAAAAAATCACTAACAGTTGTTTAGTTATAGGGCCAATTCCAATTCAACCCTTGTCTTAACTGGCCCTCAAAACCAAGTGTTGAGGGTTATTTTGTCACTTAGAAATGGGACACCCCTTAAATGCAGATACGTCTTCAGACTGTAGGGGGCAGAATAACGCGAAAGCTAGCGTCCAGTCTGTCAACTCCAAAAAAGAAGAAGAAGAAAGACACATTTACGTCAGGATTATTTATTTATTATTTTATTTCAGTCAAGTTATTAGGTTGTCAGTTAGTTATAAGATGATACAAATACCACAACCACAGACATATTCAGCTGACAGTTACCACACACCACGGCTTATTGAAAAGTAAACGACAGCAAACGATCGCTTGTCCGCACCGGCCGGCTATTGACAAAAGATCGTAAAATAAAAATAAATGTTAGGCAACAATGGCGTCAGTAATCCATAAAATGGGCCTAAACTAAGATAATACAGTGGTTTTCTTAATTTTTATATCTCTATTAACAAAGAAAATACTTAATTTGTATCGCACTCGCTTCACTGCTTTCGACGCCATCTTTCTTATGTGAAAACACGCAATGCATTCTGGGTAGCCCTTGCTCCCAAGGGTGGTCCCGGAAAATTTCAATATTGAGGGCGATACAGCCCTTAAACTTGCCCCTCAACTTAATTTTTCTGAGAATCGGGACAGCACTTGCACTAGCGGGAGCGCGCATTTTTGAGATTGAGGGTTAAGATTGAGGGTTAAGCAAGGAATTGGAATTCACCCTAAGACTTGAAGAACATACTCACTCACTCAACAATCACAAACAGCCTGTTAGTGATGCTTATGAACGGTCTCTGTGTTAGTTCTCTGTGGCACATTTGTCCAGTACCACACACTGGCAGTTGTTGATTTTTAATTGATTTGATTGCTGATTTCAAGTAAATAAATGATTTTCAAACTTGGCCACACAGCTAAAGCCAGGTGTATTATTGTTTGATCGCAGTCGCAGGATGAGCCTAAGGATGCAGGTACGTGTCCTCAGAGTAGGTGTTGTGTCATAACAAGCACTCTTTGTGAAAAACATCGTAGATACGGGTGAAAAAAAATGCATATTGGTCACCAAAGCTGGATTCCTGTGTACTTCAGCTCACCACAGTACAGTTTGGAATAGTAAACTCTGATCTGGCTTGTATTTCCACTGCAGAGTGTGTTGGCCGGATGGCAATCGATGCGCGTCAGCTACATAAATAGTGTGATGTCATACCTGCACGACACGCTCAACAAAGAAGAATGCCACACTGTAAACAAAGGATGACAATTACTTTATTTGTTGAAGCTGCAAATGCTTTACTTTCAAATACAAACACAAATGACTGTTAATTGCAATCCATTGTCATATGAGTTTACATTGTGCTGATTAGGCAAAGCAGCTCCACACGTACAGCTGTGGTACGGTGCGATACCATACAATACGACAATACCTTTATAACACTAACAATAACACTTTATAATAAGTATTAGCATATAGGTTGTTGTGCTTCTGGCTACAGTGAGCAATGGCGTCCGAGAGAGCAAGACTGTTGTTGTTGTTGCGGCGGAAAAACATTGAAACATTGGCCGTTTTCTCACTTTTCTGTGTCCCGGAACGCAGTTTTAAGATAATATGAGGCGAGAAATTAGCCATTTAGAGTCTAAACATGTGCTGTGTGTATTAAGATATGACGTGTTAATAGTTTGGCAGCGACATTGTGTTGATGTTGTGTATTTAATATAAAGTGTTACCTAATATCGTCCCACAAAGAGGAAAATGCATTAGCTTCGTTAGCTCCGTTAGCTCCGTTAGCTGTGTTAGCTGCGTTAGCTCCTTTGGCGTCGTTATCGCGCCTACAGTCGAACTGGAGCGGTCTGTTTATTAGACGAAAAGAGCGGCGTTATAAATAACCTGCACACCTGCGTACTGTGTATGTGTGCTTCTGTTTTTAAAGTTTAGCGTTACTTTAGAGCAGGGGTCTCAAACTGGTGGCCCGGGGGCCACATGCGGCCCGCCAATCGATTACATGCGCCCCCCCACCCCCACTTAATATCATCTTATAATGAAAACTTGGCCCACGACCTCACCGTTTTTTAAACACAGTGTGTAGCTGAGGCACAGCTGGCATAATATATGTTTGGTAGCAATGTTTATTATAACAGTAATAATAAGACATTTGGTCATAATTATCCCATATATAAATACGCTTGTTAGGGCCCGAGCCACGAATGGCAGTTGTCCACACTATTATTTATGTAATTTAAAATAAATGTCTGTTTTTGATATTAATACGTTAATATTGCATCTTAAATAGTATTTTAAAGTATGTGTGTTACTTTTACACTGTGTAGATTAGGACCAAATGTTCACTGGCTCAGTGTTAAAATGAGTGAATGCACAAAAAGTTTCTGCAGTGAATTTGACTGCTCAAAAACGCTGCCCGCCTGCCCCTGTGCTGCCTCTGTATATACACAAACACTCCCTCAGTCAGGGTTCCTCGACAGTTGGTTTTTCAACATGCAAATGATCTTACATCATTTCTGTTTATACAGACCAAACAGAATATTAACAACAACAACAATAAAAAAAAATCACCAAAACGTATGTGCCGCAGCTTTTTCACGTCTTAAATTGTATTGTAATGCATGGCAATTTTTAAAACTTTACCTTAGCGTGGAAATGGGACCTCAAAATAAGTTTTTCCACAATTACACTAAACAACATCAAAATTATGACAGTTATTGGAGCCAAGATCTAATTCAGCGTCGAAGATTCCACCTTTATTTATAACTCAAAAACCATCTCACAAGGAGAAAATACAACCAGTGCCCAAGAAAGTTCATAAATCCAATCCCAGCTGAGGCAGGGGTCGGCTCTGGAGACTCGATCAGAGGGTTATCGATTAATAATTCACACACAAAGTCACTACAGTATGGCTACGTCAGTCTAACCTGCATGTTTGTTGACTATGGAAAAACAACAACAAATGAACCTCAAAACGCCAGGTTTTCTAATTGTTAGACTAAAATATAGTGAGTGCAGTGTAAGTTATGTAATCCTGGTATGGGGGAATACTTTCTTGAATCTGATGGTCTTTTTTGTTAGCTACTCAGTTTTTACTCCCTCCCCTAATCAATACCCACATAATAATCCGGTAAATGAATCCGCTCCTTTCTGCGTTTTTTCCTCTATGCCTATAGTGACGTTATGCGTGCGTTGCTAATGGAATCTCCAGCTTTGTGTTGTCGCAGCAGCAGGAAAAATGGAGTCACTGGGTCACAACAGTGATCCGACAATTGTCTTAGAGGATGACATCACACACACGTCGTACTCAGGCGGCTTTAACACACACACACACACACACACCGGGGACACGGTGCGCCGGGGGAAACCCTCACTCGGCACGTGTCTACACAGTGCTCCACACACTAATCCAATTATTATATGATGTAGTAGAAGCCTTGCACAGACATCCTTGGACACACGCTGATCCGTTTATTAGGCAATCCCAGTGTTTCCCCCTGCTCTAAGGTGCTTAAGTGGCACTGCGCCATCGCATCAGGAGGACACTTCTTACACACAAAGGATCTCCCTGCTATTTCTGTGGACATACACACACTGCTCGTGCCTGCATGAGTCAACAAAGACGAGAAAGAGGCCAAGAAGTGACTACTACGCAGTCAGCAAAGAGTGCACCGGAAACTCAGAGCTAAGCCAGGGTAAGACACTTTCCCCCATACATGGCTCTGTCTGCACAAAACTCCTAATCACATGCCAGGAATAGTCACGGACATATGCAGTCTGGAAATTATTAGCAGGAATGAAGAGCAATCAATGCATGGAAGACTTTGGGGATGCTGCTTTCACTCACCAAACGTGCAGTCCTTTTCCATGTACTATAAAACCATTAGTAATAATTATGTGTGTGTGTGTGTGTGTGTGTGTGTGTGTGTGTGTGTGTGTATACACTGAGAGAGCCTCTTTAATAAACAATACACCAGAATGAGGCTCACTCCAAACAAGGCCACGAGTCCATACAGAGGCTTTTATACCTAACACTCACAGTGTAGTGAGGCTGTTGTATTCTCTTTTATGCTCTTCTACTATCACACACACACACACACACACACACACACACACACACACACACACACACACACACACACACACACACACACACACACACACACACACACACACACACACACACACACACACACACACACACACACACACACACACACACACACACACCATACCATTTTGACAGTTCTCTCAGGCAGTGTGATTCAGAACAATGGCCTATCCTCTTCTTATGTGAAGAACAACACTTTTGTTGTGTAAGTCACACACACACACACACACACACACACACACACACACACACACACACACACACACACACACACACACACACACACACACACACACACACACACACACACACACACACACACACACACACACACTCACATGATCATATGATCACACTATACTATGTAAAGGGACAAATAAAAAAAAAAAGGAAAGAAAATAAAAAACATGCTCCAGCCACGAAAAAGGTGTCAGTGCAGCATTTTGTCATGTGAAGGTGACAGAACAGAAGCATGTCGGCTGTCTGTCATGTGTCATGTCAGGCCCTCCCTTATGCTAATGTGCTTTTCATCAGTGTCATATGATAATGACTCTTAGCGGAGAGAGGCCAGTGAAGCACTCAGACACAGAGTAAAGCCCTGCTGTCCACTCCACTGTCAGCCTCTCTGTCCGCGTGCTCCACTCTTTGTCTTTTCCACTCCCTCTGTTTATTTGTTTGTCTCTGAGTCCGCACTTCATTGTTTCTATATTTCCCATATTCTATTGTCTGTTTCTCTGTTTACATTTGTTTTTAGTTTTTTATGTCTCTGTGGCAATTTTCCAGTCTACCAAAAAATGACATGTTCAACAATACTCAAGTTTTATAAAAAAAAAAAAAAAAAAAAATCAATTACTCAATACTCTGAGGATCCATCCATCCATCCAGGGTCGTGGGGGGGTGCTGTGCCTATCTCAGCTGACATTGGGCGAAAGGCGGGGTACACCCTGGACAGCTTCGCCAGTTATGATTTATTTTTGAATTGCGTCATTTCTTTAAAATCATAATCATATTGTTCATACATATGTTGTCGTGGGAGGAGCTGGAACTAATCCGAGATGGACAGGTTACCAGTCCATCTCAAGACTGGAAAAGCAGGTGAATGGGTATAAAAACATGCGATAGAAAAAAAAAAAAAGTGCTACACATACAGTACGTGGTGTGAATGGGTGAAAATGACATGTTTGTAGTGTAAAGCAGTTGTGAATGGCCATCAAGGCTAGGAAAGTGTGTTTGTTCAGGCTGCTGTAGAAACATGGTCGTGTAAGACAGCGTCCTCCGTTCAGTAAGGCCCTTCTCCAAAGTACAAGGCTACGGAAAGCGAAGCTCTTTTATTTAAAACATACAATACAGTACCTCTAGGTAGTGGTTTCAATGTTATATCTTAACTCTCAGGTGTCAGTTAAATTTACTACCCTCTTAAGTCATTGGGGACAAAAATGGCCACTTCCAAAAATGGTTATAAAACAAACAAACAAACAAAAACCACACACAAATTTGTTATTTTATGTGTTTTTTCATAAAAGATCATTAGCATTGTGTAATCAAACTGGCATTTAAAGGGTTAAAGTTACACACTGAACATTTACAGTATAAGTGATGTTTGACTGAATGTGTGACGTATTGGCTTCTTTGTTTTTCCCTCATTTTCTTAAAAGGGCTTTCAGGCATATCAGTAGATCTGGTGAATTTGCATGACTTTCCTCTTAGATTTCTACAACTGAAAGGACTTCTGAGCAGTTTCAATCACAAGGGGGGACATTGTTTACTGTAAACTGTAACTGTAAACTGTAAACTGTAATGTTAAGTGTGTTCTTGCAGCAGGCAACACAACAGCGTTTGAGCGTGTGTGTGGGGTAGATGAAGCACAAGTGAGGAATAATACAACATATCTGATAAAATAAAAAATGAAGTGGAATTAAACAAGTATAACAATGAGTCCCATGCATAATTTGTGTGTTAAATAAAATGTGCAGTTTACGGTGTTTCTCAGTCAAGCAGCATATGCTAGCAGTTGTCCGGTGTGAGTGAAAGGCCTGTCTCACAAGGCAAAAGGGAGGGTGGAGGGAGACTGAGGTCTCAGCTTGAGGGGATATGGGGGGGATAGCATATAGCCTCAGGGAAGTTAAACGATGTACAATGCAAGAAGTGTGTGTGTGCGTGTACGTGTGTGTGTGTGTGTGTGTGTGTGTGTGTGTGCGATGTCTGCCTGAGGTGAACTAGAGGATGTTGACACTGATGTGTTCTGATGGACTCACACACAGACACAGACCCTGCCTGTGACTCACAGACGAGATGTGTATTCCCTCCGGGACAGCCCAGGGAACGCACACACACGCACACACACACACACACGCACACGCACACGCACACACACTTGCCAGGTTAGATTTCTGCCAGAGCAACTCATGGATCTTGTTCTAGCAGAAGATTGGAGGTGGGGAGGGGAGAGCGAGCGCGTGTGGGATTGTCGCAGTGTTTGACTGCAAATCTTCAGAGACGGACGCTCTGCGGTCTGAAGTATCGCAGTATTTGTGTCTCCGTGAATTCGAGAGAGCTCCGCTTTGAATTTTTACAGTGCGAAATTAGATCGGGACTTCGCGGAGTTTCTTGCTCACCGTTGGCTCGGCCTTATACATTAGAGTAAACATGTGTAACTGCAATGACGTGTGCTGCTACTGTCTGTCAGCTGTATAGTTGGAGTTTTCCTGTGTGTGTAGCTGACCTGACTTGGGGCAAGTGACTGCAGATGTTTCAGACGTCAACTTGAGGGTGAGGGATGGGGGTGCGGGTTTGATCGAAATGGATCATGAGGAGCGTAAGGCAGCACTTGCTCTGAGCCAAATCATTTTTGCCTCATTCTCTCCCTGACTCACTGCACATAATTAGACGTTAAAAACATGAGTAAAACACTTAGATTAGCCGTTGCTCTGCGCTCGATTCGGACGCTTGCACGTGTGCGCGTGTGCTTTGGGAAAAAGATGGTGAAGAAGATACAAAAACCACAGTCTTGCAGACACAGAAAGAGCCAAAGGGTCAGTGTATGGAGCTGTGTGTGAGGCCAACCGTGTGCTCATTATAATAGTGCTGGGAGCCTCAGTGTGACAGATAGCGAACACACGTATATATGTGCGGCGTTTGATGATCACTCTTTCATTTGGAGATTAAACTCTTTGTCATGAAAGACCGTCTGTTTGTTCTGAGAAATGGAAAATGACCCTGATACCAGCACAGAGACTGCATTTGCTCTTCTGAAGACCCGGCCCCGCCAAAGTTCTCTGAATCCGTGAAGTGGTGACGTCCGTCTGCAAAGAAATGGCATGAGAATCTGCACAGCATCGCAGTGTGAACTCAGTACAATGAAGAAATATTTGGAGGATACCAGATATTAGTGTCTTTGCTTTGTCAGCGAAAAAGCAAAAAAAAAAAACAGAATTTAACTGGAGGCAAAAATGACTTTGATTGGTCTTGACGTAACTGTGTATATGACTGAGTAATTAGGGAGTATCCTTTCACTGTGTTCACAAGTTCACAGTGAGCTGCCAGCTATTCATTGTTGAATGCATCTTTTGTCCCCCTCGGGCCACTGTAGGTGAGTTGTGGGAACTGACGACTGAGGGATTCTTTCCAAAGCATTCTGGGCATGAAAAATTTGATTTGACGATGGTTTCTTCTGAATCTAAAAGGAAAATACTGTAGGATATATTGGTACCACAAAGTCAGACGTAGGAGAAAATGGCAAAAAAAAAAAGAGAAGATTTTCTCTTGCGCTGCAAGTTTCCTGGAGTGGGAAACAAGAACCAATCTGTCTGAATTAAAACATGTCAAACGGGGACAAATGAATGGATTGTTTGTGTTCATGCAGAAATTGTCTTTGTGGTGTGTGTGTGTGTGTGTGTGCTCCAGCCTGCTTAAATTGATGGCCATCCATTGTGTGAGCTGCTGTGATCAAAGAGCCACATCATACACAACGACAATAGCAACACTGGAGCAACAGCTGATCCAAACAACATGTTGAAACTTGTATATTTCCTTTAATACTGTAGACCAGCAACAGCATTAGTGAAAGTAAGAGTGTGCTCACAGTTAGAAAGGGACACTTTTATACTATTTATATATGTTGACACTAGTTTACAAGTCTTTGTCCCCCAAACTGTGGAAACACTTGTAATGTCTTCCGTCACCCTAACAATCATGTTATTAAATTATCTCAGCTCTGGCTAGTAAAATTCAGCCAATTTTTTTTTTTTTTTTTATGAACAGTCACTGTGTAGTTTGACAGATGCAGACATTTACCATGAAATGTATAATAAAATCATATATAATGTTGAATGTGGGTTTCGAGTGTAGTTTAAGGTGCATTATGTAATAAATCTAAAGCAACTGGCCATAAAATCCTCCTAATATGTCACAGAGACTCAGGAATAATGTTCATATAACAAACTGAACTCACCAACAACAACAGTACAGGCAAAAATGTGCATTAAAAAAATTATTTTGCAGACTGCAAATCATGTTTATGTTTTGAAATCATGTTTTGGCATGTGGCGCCACCTATCGCCGTCAACCAATCATTGCAGTCAGTAGAGTCTCAGCTGCCGAGCGACCACGGGTTGCCAGTTACGTCAGAAAACGAAACCTAAAAGGCCTCGGTATTTTGAATTTGAATGTAGTAACTGTTTTTGGCCACATTCTTACATATGGCACCTTTAAAGCTTGTTTGGACAGACAGTCATGATATGTTGGCACCTGCTCTTATGGAAATGTTTCAAAGTGATCCAGCTGTTGTAGGATTGGTTACCTTTTCTTAATGTGGTTGTTAATGATTAGAAACTGTACTTATTATACAAATGAATGTACTGTTATTGTATTATGTTGCTAACCTGTACATGTACTGTTTGGTATTGCTGTCCTTGCCTGTCTCTTTCCTGCTCACTCCTCCGTCTTTCCATCCCCCTGTTTCGTCCAGTTAGCCCTCATCACATAGTCAGAAAATAAATAAATGAGAATAAAAATAATAACAACTACAGCCCAAATATCATAGGCACAGCAAATCAAATTAGACACCACAAGGGATACAGTCAACCTCACTACCACACATGTCCTATCTGGGAACACTTTTTCCATTCACTGCTCTTTTTGTTTTTACTGTGACACTGAATTCCAAAGCTTCCCTGTACCTTTGAAGTCTTTAAGTCAATGCCATGTCTTCAAAAAAAAAAAAAAAAAAAAAAACTTCATTAAACATGACAAAGTCCCACACTTGGCTCTGCAACTGTGTGCTGTAAACATTAGGTGTTGTGTATTCTCTCTTGTTCAGCTTTGGCCTACCGTGCTCCCCCCGTGGTCATGAAAACACACACAGTTAAATACCGACACCGTTAAAAAGGCTTCTTGATCAAACACTAACCACTTCTATAAAAAGTAAGATTGAATAACACAAAATGATTTAACCTTAAAGGAATGTTATTTGCTGTTGTGTATTATTTGTCTGTGTCTAGTATCAACACCAACAACACCAACAACGGCATATTTCCCCAGCATTCCTTTAATCTGTAAACCTGTTGCTTTTTTTCCTCTGCATGACTTCACGAGTGTAGAGAGGCCGAGCATAGATTTGGTTTTATTGCACTATGAGATACACGTCTGCAACGGTGGTTTATAGAGAGGAATAAACCTGACCACTTTGGCATCCGAAGAATCCACAGCATCATCACATTCTGGTCTGATAACAGTGGAACAAACTGATTCCTATCGTACGGGATGTTGTAACTGTCTCTGTCTGCGGGAGTGAGACGTGTTGCCTCCTCATACCATAATAGGCTTCTCCTAATAACTGTCCCATAATTCTAGACTTGTGGAGTGGATAACAGCCAGCTCTGGCCTCAAAAGGAAGAGACAGAGGTGGGATGATATTAGCTGTGATTGTCACTTTTTAAACACAAACACGGGCTTTTTAATGTCACACATCCTCTATGTTGGACTTCAAGGTTTCCGGAAGGAATTTCAGGCATCTCGGGGAACCGTCTTCCTGATTCCTAAAGGCTTAGTATGATGCTCATCCCGTCTAGATCCTCGGCCAAGAAACACAGACGCACACACACACACACAAACAGTGAAACGAATCCAACTTGGATGAGCTGAATTTACATCGTGACTGAGCATCAGTGAATGTTGCTGTTATCCGGATTTATTCTATTGGTGATGCTGAGACACGCACACACACACACAAACATATATTCACCACTGGTGTGTTCAAAAGGGAGAAGATAACCTGTTGAGAGATGATGTCTCAGATGAGTGGTGGTCCTTTCACCACAGCTCCTCTCACCCTCACACCACTTGAGCTTCCTGTCTCTGTCTGACCCACATGCTCTCAGGTTCATTTTTTCCAGTGCGAAGGTAAAGTGAGGGTCTGTGTTTAGACAACAGAGAGTCCACTGGCGAAGAGACGAACACAAGCTCCTATAACACTTCCATTCAACAGAGGCGGTGGAGTAATGTGATTAACATTTAATGCCTCATTTCATTTTTTTAATTTATAAACTCTGCTCCTATAGGGTTCAACACATGGAAGAGCTTCTCTGTATGGATGGATATGGGAGAGTATTCTGTTCTATTGTCAGAAAAATTGTGGTTAAATCATAAAATAAAAAAAAATAAAAAAAATCAAGTATCAATACCGATATTTAAAAATAAAAACGTCCAACTAAAACTGTACTTTAAAAATACATTTTCATCCAACTGAAATTGTCCTTAATAAAAAAGTCAGATGAACAAACTCAGGCCTGTTCCTTTGGATTGACACAGAGACCGATTTTATGCTCTGTGAGATTAAGGGCCAATTCAAATTCCTATCTTAACCCTCAAGATCAACCCTTAATCTTAACTGGCCCTCAAAACCAAGTGTTGAGGGTTATTTTGTCACTTAGACATGGGACACCCCTTAAATGCAGATACATCTTCAGACTGTGGGGGGCAGAATAACGCGAAAGCTGCGTCCAGTCTGTCAACTCCAAAAAAGAAGAAGAAGAACACATTTAGGTCACGATTATTTATTTATTATTTTATATATACATAGTAAAGTATGTTGTTTTTTGTCCAATTTTGGACGACATGGTATAGTATGACGTTTTTGTGAAATTATGGATACATTTTTTTTTCAAATAATGGTCACATTTTGGACGACATAGTATAGTATGACGTACTACATAGTATAGTATAACGTTTTTGTTAAGTTTTGGACCAAAACATTTTTTTCAAAAAAATTGTCAGATTTTGGACGACATAGTATATCGTTTTTGTCAAAATTTGGACCAAATTTTTTTTCTCCAAAAATGGCCACATTTTGGAGACATAGTATAGTATGACGTACTACATAGTATAGTATGACGTTTTTGTCAAGTTTTGGACCAAAAAAACGTTTTTCAAAAAAAGTGTCAGATTTTGGACAAAATAGTATAGTATGACGTTTTTGTCAAGTTTTGGACCAAAAAAATGTTTTCAAAAAAATTGTCCGATTTTGGACGACATAAGTATGTCGTTTTTGTCAAATTTTGGACAACATTTTTTTTTCAAAAAATGGTCACATTTTGGACGACATAGTATAGTATGACGTACTACATAATAAAGTATGTCATTTTTGTCAAATTTTGGACACATTTTTTTTTTTCAAAAAATTGGCACATTTTGGACCACATAGTATAGTATGACATACTACATAGTATAGTATGACGTTTTTGTCAAGTTTTGGACCAAAAAACTGTTTTTCAAAAAAATTGTCAGATTTTGGACGACATAGTATAGTATGTCGTTTTTGTCAAATTTTTTTGACAAAATTTTTTTTTTAAAAATTGGCACATTTTGGACGACATAGTATAGTATGACGTACTACATAGTATAGTATGATGTTTTTGTCAAGTTTTGGACCAAAAAACTGTTTTTCAGAAAAATTGTCAGATTTTGGACAACATTTTCTTTTAAAAAATTGGCACATTTTGGACGACATAGTATAGTATGACGTACTAGATTGTATAGTATGACGTTTTTGTCAAGTTTTGGACCAAAAAACTGATTTCAAAAAAATTGTCGGACTTTGGACGACATAGTATAGTATGTCGTTTTTGTCAAATTTTGGAAAAAGTTTTTTTTTTCAAAAATTTGGCACATTTTGGACGACATAGTGTAGTATGACGTACTACATAGTATAGTATGACGTTTTTGTCAAGTTTTGGACCAAAAAACAGTTTTTCAAAAAAAAAATTAGATTTTGGACGACATAGTTTAGTATGTCGTTTTTGTCAAATTTTGGACCAAATTTTTTTTTCCAAAAAATTGTCACATTTTGGACGACATAGTATAGTATGACGTACTGCATAGTATAGTATGACGTTTTGTCAAGTTTTGGACCAAAAAACTGATTTCAAAAAAATTGTCGGACTTTGGACAACATAGTATATAGTATGTCGTTTTTGTCAAGTTTTGGACAACATTTTTTTTTTTTAAAATGGGCACATTTTGGAGTAAATAGTATAGTATGATGTACTACATAGTATAGTATGACGTTTTTGTCAAGTTTTGGACCAAAAAACTGATTTAAAAAAAATTGTCCGATTTTGTACGACATACTATAGTATGTCGTTTTTGTCTAATTTTGGACATTTTTTTTTTTTTAAATGGGCACATTTTGGACGACATAGTATAGTATGATGTACTACATAGTATAGTATGACGTACTACATAGTATAGTATGACGTTTTTGTCAAGTTTTGGACCAAAAAATTGTTTTTCAAAAAAATTGTCCAATTTTGGACGACATAGTATAGTATGTCGTTTTTGTCAAATTTTGGACAACATTTTTTTTTTTTTTAAAGTGGGCACATTTTGGACGACATAGTATAGTATGATGTACTACATAGTATAGTATGACGTTTTGTCAAGTTTTGGACCAAAAAACTGATTTAAAAAAAATTGTCCGATTTTGGAAGACATAGTATATAGTATGTCGTTTTTGTCTAATTTTGGACAACATTTTTTTTTTTTAAAAAGTGGGCACATTTTGGACGACATAGTATATAGTATGATGTACTACATAGTATAGTATGACGTTTTGTCAAGTTTTGGACCAAAAAACTGATTTGAAAAAAATTGTCCGATTTTGTACGACATACTATAGTATGTCGTTTTTGTCTAATTTTGGACAACATTTTTTTTTTTTTTAAATGAGCACATTTTGGACGACATAGTATAGTATGATGTACTGCATAGTATAGTATGACGTACTACATAGTATAGTATGACGTTTTTGTCAAGTTTTGGACCAAAAAATTGTTTTTCAAAAATATTGTCCAATTTTGGACGACATAGTATAGTATGTCGTTTTTGTCAAATTTTGGACAACATTTTCTTTTTTTTAAAATGGGCACATTTTGGACGACATAGTATAGTATGATGTACTACATAGTATAGTATGACGTTTTTGTCAAGTTTTGGACCAAAAAACTGATTTAAAAAAAATTGTCCGATTTTGGACGACATAATATAGTATGTCGTTTTTGTCTCATTTTGGACAACATTTTTTTTTTTTTTAAAGTGGGCACATTTTGGACGACATAGTATAGTATGATTTACTACATAGTATAGTATGACGTTTTGTCAAGTTTTGGACCAAAAAACTGATTTAAAAAAAATTGACGATTTTGTACGACATACTATAGTATGTCGTTTTTGTCTAATTTTGGACATTTTTTTTTTTTTAAATGGGCACATTTTGGACGACATAGTATAGTATGATGTACTACATAGTATAGTATGACGTACTACATAGTATAGTATGACGTTTTTGTCAAGTTTTGGACCAAAAAATTGTTTTTCAAAAAAATTGTCCAATTTTGGACGACATAGTATAGTATGTCGTTTTTGTCAAATTTTGGACAACATTTTTTTGTTTTAAAATGGGCACATTTTGGACGACATAGTATAGTATGATGTACTACATAGTATAGTATGTCGTTTTTGTCAAATTTTGGACAACATTTTTTTTTTTTAAATGGGCACATTTTGGACGACATAGTATAGTATGATGTACTACATAGTAAAGTATGACGTTTTGTCAAGTTTTGGACCAAAAAACTGATTTTAAAAAAATTGTCCGATTTTGGACGACATAGTATAGTATGTCGTTTTTGTCTAATTTTGGACAACATTTTTATTTTTCAAAAAATGGGCACATTTTGGACAACATAGTATAGTATGACGTATTTGTTAAGTTTTGGACCAAAAAAATGTTTTTCCAAAAAATTTTCCGATTTTGGACAACATAGTATAGTATGACGTACTACATAGTATAGTATGAAGTATTTGTTAAGTTTTGGACCAAAAAAATGTTTTTCAAAAAAATTGTCAGATTTTGGACGTTATAGTATAGTATGACGTACTACATAGTATAGTATGACGTTTTTGTCAAGTTTTGGACCAAAAAAATGTTTTTCAAAAAAATTGTCCGATTTTGGACGACATAGTATAGTATGTCGTTTTTGTCAAATTTTGGACAACATAATTTTTTTTAAAAATGGGCACATTTCGGACGACATAGTATAGTATGATGTACTACATAGTATAGTATGACGTTTTTGTCAAGTTTTGGACCAAAAAACTGATTTCAAATTTTTTTTTCGATTTTGGACGACATAGTATAGTATGTCGTTTTTGTCTAATTTTGGACCACTTTTTTTTTTTCAAAAAATGGGCGCATTTTGGACAACATAGTATAGTATGATGTACTACATAGTATAGTATGACGTTTTTGTCAAGTTTTGGACCAACAAAATGTTTTTCAAAAAAATTGTCCGATTTTGGACGACATAGTATAGTATGTCGTTTTTGTCAAATTTTGGACAACATTATTTTTTTAAAAAATGGTACCATTTTGGACGACATAGTATAGTATGATGTACTACATAGTATAGTATGACGTTTTTGTCTAGTTTTGGACCAAAAAACTGATTTCAAATTTTTTTTCGATTTTGGACGACATAGTATAGTATGTCGTTTTTGTCAAATTTTGGACAACATTTTTTTTTTTTTAAATGGGCACATTTTGGACGACATAGTATAGTATGATGTACTACATAGTATAGTATGACGTTTTGTCAAGTTTTGGACCAAAAAACTGATTTTAAAAAAATTGTCCGATTTTGGACGACATAGTATAGTATGTCGTTTTCGTCTATTTTTGGACAACATTTTTTTTTCAAAAAATGGGCACATTTTGGACAACATAGTATAGTATGACGTATTTGTTAAGTTTTGGACCAAAAAAATGTTTTTCCAAAAAATTGTCCGATTTTGGACGACATAGTATAGTATGTCGTTTTTGTCAAATTTTGGACCAAATTCTTTTTGCAAAAAATGTTCACATTTTGGACGACATAGTATAGTATGACGTACTACATAATATAGTATGACGTTTTTGTCAAGTTTTGGACCAAAAAAATGTTTTTCAAAAAATTGTCCGATTTTGGACGACATAGTATAGTATATCGTTTTTGTCAAATTTTGGACCAATTTTTTTTTTCAAAAAATTGTCACATTATGGACGACATAGTATAGTAGGACATACTTCATAGTATAGTATGATGTTTTTGTCAAGTTTTGGACCAAAAAAACGTTTTTCAAAAAATGACTCAGATTTTGGACGACATAGTATAGTATGTCGTTTTTGCCAAATTTTGGAGCAACAATTTTTTTCAAAAAATGGTCACATTATGGACGACATAGTATAGAAGGACGTACTACATAGTTTATTATGACGTTTTTGTCAAGGTTTGGAACAAAAAAACGTTTTCAAAAAATTGGTCAGATTTTGGACGACATAGTATAGTATGACATTTTTGTCAAGTTTTGGACCAAAAAACGTTTTTCAAAAAAATTGTCAGATTTTGGACGACATAGTAAAGTATATCGTTTTTGTCAAATTTTGGACCAATTTTTTTTTCAAAAAATGGTCACATTATGGACGAAATAGTATAGTAGGACATACTTCATAGTATAGTATGATGTTTTTGTCAAGTTTTGGACCAAAAAAACGTTTTTCAAAAAATGAGTCCGATTTTGGACAACATAGTATAGTATGTCGTTTTTGCCAAATTTTGGAGCAACAATTTTTTTCAAAAAATGGTCACATTATGGACGACATAGTATAGAAGGACGTACTACATAGTATATTATGACGTTTTTGTCAAGGTTTGGACCAAAAAAACGTTTTCAAAAAATTGGTCAGATTTTGGACGACATAGTATAGTATGTCGTTTTTGTTAAATTTTGGACCAATTTTTTTTTCAAAAAATGGTCACATTATGGACGACATAGTATTGTAGGACATACTTCATAGTATAGTATGATGTTTTTGTCAAGTTTTGGACCAAAAAAAGTTTTTCAAAAAATGAGTCCGATTTTGGACGACATAGTATAGTATGTCGTTTTTGCCAAATTTTGGAGCAACAATTTTTTTCAAAAAATGGTCACATTATGGACGACATAGTATAGAAGGACGTACTACATAGTATATTATGACGTTTTTGTCAAGGTTTGGACCAAAAAAACGTTTTCAAGAAATTGGTCAGATTTTGGACGACATAGTATAGTATGTCGTTTTTGTCAAATTTTGGACCAATTTTTTTTTCAAAAAATGGTCACATTATGGACGACATAGTATAGTTGGACATACTACATAGTATAGTATGACGTTTTTGTCAAGTTTTGGACCAAAAAACGTTTTTCAAAAAAATGGTCAGATTTTGGACGACATAGTATAGTATGTCGTTTTTGTCAAATTTTGGACCAAATTTTTTTTTTCAAAAAATGGTCACATTATGGACGACATAGTATAGTAGGACATACTTCATAGTATAGTATAATGTTTTGATCAAGTTTTGGACCAAAAAAACGTTTTTCAAAAAATGAGTCAGACTTTGGACGACATAGTATAGTATGTCGTTTTTGCCAAATTTTGGAGCAACAATTTTTTTAAAAAAATGGTCACATTATGGACGACATAGTATAGAAGGACGTACTACATAGTATATTATGACGTTTTTGTCAAGGTTTGGACCAAAAAAACGTTTTCAAAAAATTGGTCAGATTTTGGACGACATAGTATAGTATGTCGTTTTTGTCAAATTTTGGACCAATTTTTTTTTCAAAAAATGGTCACATTATGGACGACATAGTATTGTAGGACATACTTCATAGTATAGTATGATGTTTTTGTCAAGTTTTGGACCAAAAAACGTTTTTCAAAAAATGAGTCCGATTTTGGACGACATAGTATAGTATGTCGTTTTTGCCAAATTTTGGAGCAACAATTTTTTTCAAAAAATGGTCACATTATGGACGACATAGTATAGAAGGACGTACTACATAGTATATTATGACGTTTTTGTGAAGGTTTGGACCAAAAAAACGTTTTCAAGAAATTGGTCAGATTTTGGACGACATAGTATAGTATGTCGTTTTTGTCAAATTTTGGACCAATTTTTTTTTCAAAAAATGGTCACATTATGGACGACATAGTATAGTTGGACATACTACATAGTATAGTATGACGTTTTTGTCAAGTTTTGGACCAAAAAACGTTTTTCAAAAAAATGGTCAGATTTTGGACGACATAGTATAGGATGTCGTTTTTGTCAAATTTTGGACCAAATTTCTTTTTTTCAAAAAATGGTCACATTATGGACGACATAGTATAGTAGGACATACTTCATAGTATAGTATGATGTTTTGATCAAGTTTTGGACCAAAAAAACGTTTTTCAAAAAATGAGTCAGATTTTGGACGACATAGTATAGTATGTTGTTTTTGCCAAATTTTGGAGCAACAATTTTCTTTCAAAAAAGTGGTCACATTCTGTTTGTAGTGTAGTATGAAATTGAGGTCGACAACACAGTCTGACATGGTGTTTAGCTCAGATGGTAGAGCACCCTTTCCTTTGATTTTGAGGCTGTAGTCCTCACTGCAGGTGACCCTGGTTCGAATCCCACACCAGGCATTCTTTACTGCATGTAAATCCCCACCTCTCTGCCTCCTGTCTCTCTCCACTATACTATCCATTAGAAAGTCAAAAACGCCCAAAAAATGTATTGCCCAATTTTCGACGATACAGTGTAGTATGTCGTTTTTGTGAAATTTTGGACAACATTTTTTTCCCGATAAATTGTCACTTTTTGGACAACATAGTATAGTATGACATACTACACAGTATAGTATGACGTTTTTGTCAAGTTTTGGACCAAAAAACTTTTTCAAAAAAATTGTCAGATTTTGGACGACATAGTATAGTATGTCGTTTTTGTCTAATTTTGGACCAATTTTTTTTTTTTTAAATGGTCACATTATGGACGACATAGTATAGTAGGACGTACTACATAGTATAGTATGACGTTTTTGTCAAGTTTTGGACCAAATAAATAGTTTTTCAAAAAATTAGTCAGATTTTGGACGACAGTATAGTATGTCGTTTTTGTCAAATTTTGGACCAATTTTTTTTTTCAAAAAATGGTCACATTAAGGACGACATAGTATAGTAGGACATACTTCATTGTATAGTATGATGTTTTTGTCAAGTTTTGGACCAAAAAAACGTTTTTCAAAAACTGGTCACATTATGGACGACATAGTATAGAAGGACGTACTACATAGTATATTATGACGTTTTTGTCAAGGTTTGGACCAAAAAAACGTTTTCAAAAAATTGGTCAGAATTTGGACGACATAGTATATATAGTATGTCGTTTTTGTCAAATTTTGGACCAATTTTTTTTTTCAAAAAATGGTCACATTATGGACGACATAGTATAGTTGGACATACTACATAGTATAGTATGACGTTTTTGTCAAGTTTTGGACCTAAAAACGTTTTTCAAAAAAATGAGTCAGATTTTGGACGACATAGTATAGTATGTCGTTTTTGCCAAATTTTGGAGCAACAATTTTCTTTCAAAAAAGTGGTCACATTCTGTTTGTAGTGTACTATGAAATTGAGGTCGACAACGCAGTCTGACATGGTGTTTAGCTCAGATGGTAGAGCACCCTTTCCTTAGATTTTGAGGCTGTAGTCCTCACTGCAGGTGACCCTGGTTCGAATCCCACACCAGGCATTCTTTACTGCATGTAAATCCCCACCTCTCTGCCTCCTGTCTCTCTCCACTATACTATCCATTAAAAAGTCAAAAACGCCCAAAAAATGTATTGCCCAATTTTCGACGACACAGTGTAGTATGTCGTTTTTGTGAAATTTTGGACAACATTTTTTTCCCAATAAATTGTCACTTTTTGGACAACATAGTATAGTGGGACGTACTACATAGTATAGTATGACGTTTTTGTCAAGTTTTGGACCAAAAAAATGTTTTTCAAAAAAATTGTCAGATTTTGGACGACATAGTATAGTATGTCGTTTTTGTCAAATTTTGGACCAATTTTTTATTTTTTTTAAATTATCACATTATGGACGACATAGTATAGTAGGACGTACTACATAGTATAGTATGACGTTTTTGTCAAGTTTTGGACCAAATAAATAGTTTTTCAAAAAATTAGTCAGATTTTGGGAGACATAGTATAGTATGTCGTTTTTGTCAAATTTTGGACCAATCCTTTTTTTTCAAACAATGGTCACATTAAGGACGACATAGTATAGTTGGACATACTACATAGTATAGTATGACGTTTTTGTCAAGTTTTGGACCAAATAAATAGTTTTTCAAAAAATTAGTCAGATTTTGGGAGACATAGTATAGTATGTCGTTTTTGTCTAATTTTGGACAACATTTGTTTTTCAAAAAATGGGCACATTTTGGACAACATAGTATAGTATGACGTACTACATAAGTATAGTATAACGTTTTTGTTAAGTTTTGGACCAAAAAAAAGTTTTTCAAAAAAATTGTCAGATTTTGGACGACACAGTATAGTATGTCGTTTTTGTCTAATTTTGGACAACATTTTTTTTTTAAAAATGTTCACATTTTGGACGACATAGTATAGTATGATGTACTACATAGTATAGTATGACGTTTTTGTCAAGTTTACGACCAAAAAACTGATTTCAAAAAAATTGTTCTATTTTGGACGACTTAGTATAGTATGTCGTTTTTGTCTAATTTTGGACAACATTTTTTTTTTTTTAAATGGGCACATTTTGGACGAAATAGTATAGTATGATGTACTACATAGTATAGTATGACGTTTTTGTCAAGTTTTGGACCAAAAAATTGTTTTTCAAAAAAATGGTCCAATATTGGACGACATAGTATAGTATGTCGTTTTTGTCTAATTTTGGACAACATTTCTTTTTTCAAAAAATGGGCACATTTTGGACAACATAGTATAGTATGCTTACTACATAGTATAGTATAACGTTTTTGTTAAGTTTTGGAACAAAAAAAAGTTTTTCAAAAAAATTGTTCGATTTTGGACGACATAGTATAGTATGTCGTTTTTGTCAAATTTTGGACAACATTTTTTTTTTTTTTAAATGGGCACATTTTGGACGACATAGTATAGTATGATGTACTACATAGTATAGTATGACGTTTTTGTCAAGTTTTGGACCAAATAAATAGTTTTTCAAAAAATTAGTCAGATTTTGGGAGACAGTATAGTATGTCGTTTTTGTCAAATTTTGGACCAATCCTTTTTTTTCAAACAATGGTCACATTAAGGACGACATAGTATAGTTGGACATACTACATAGTATAGTATGACGTTTTTGTCAAGTTTTGGACCAAATAAATAGTTTTTCAAAAAATTAGTCAGATTTTGGGAGACATAGTATGTCGTTTTTGTCAAATTTTGGACAACATTTTTTTTTTTTTGAAATGGGCACATTTTGGACGACATAGTATAGTATGATGTACTACATAGTATAGTATGACGTTTTTGTCAAGTTTAGGACCAAAAAACTGATTTCAAAAAAATTGTTCGATTTTGGACGACATAGTATAGTATGTCGTTTTTCTCAAATTTTGGACAACATTTTTTTTTTTTTTAAATGTGCACATTTTGGACAACATAGTATAGTATGATGTACTACATAGTATAGTATGACGTTTTTGTCAAGTTTTGGACCAAAAAACTGATTTCAAAAAAATTGTTCTATTTTGGACGACATAGTATAGTATGTCGTTTTTGTCTAATTTTGGACAACATTTTATTTTTTTTAAATGGGCACATTTTGGACGAAATAGTATAGTATGATGTACTACATAGTATAGTATGACGTTTTTGTCAAGTTTTGGACCAAAAAATTGTTTTTCAAAAAAATGGTCCAATATTGGACGACATAGTATAGTATGTCGTTTTTGTCTAATTTTGGACAACATTTCTTTTTTCAAAAAATGGGCACATTTTGGACAACATAGTATAGTATGCTTACTACATAGTATAGTATAACGTTTTTGTTAAGTTTTGGACCAAAAAAAAGTTTTTCAAAAAAATTGTTCGATTTTGGACGACATAGTATAGTATGTCGTTTTTGTCAAATTTTGGACAACATTTTTTTTTTTTTGAAATGGGCACATTTTGGACGACATAGTATAGTATGATGTACTACATAGTATAGTATGACGTTTTTGTCAAGTTTTGGACCAAATAAATAGTTTTTCAAAAAATTAGTCAGATTTTGGGAGACATAGTATAGTATGTCGTTTTTGTCAAATTTTGGACCAATCCTTTTTTTTCAAACAATGGTCACATTAAGGACGACATAGTATAGTTGGACATACTACATAGTATAGTATGACGTTTTTGTCAAGTTTTGGACCAAATAAATAGTTTTTCAAAAAATTAGTCAGATTTTGGGAGACATAGTATGTCGTTTTTGTCAAATTTTGGACAACATTTCTTTTTTTTTTGAAATGGGCACATTTTGGACGACATAGTATAGTATGATGTACTACATAGTATAGTATGACGTTTTTGTCAAGTTTAGGACCAAAAAACTGATTTCAAAAAAATTGTTCGATTTTGGACGACATAGTATAGTATGTCGTTTTTCTCAAATTTTGGACAACATTTTTTTTTTTTTTTAAATGTGCACATTTTGGACAACATAGTATAGTATGATGTACTACATAGTATAGTATGACGTTTTTGTCAAGTTTTGGACCAAAAAACTGATTTCAAAAAAATTGTTCGATTTTGGACGACATAGTATAGTATGTCGTTTTTGTCTAATTTTGGACAACATTTTATTTTTTAAAAAAGTGACCATTTTGGACGACATAGTATAGTATGATGTACTACATAGTATAGTATGAGGTTTTTGTCAAAGTTTGGACCAAAAATTATATTTTTTTAAAATTGTCAAATGTTGGACGACATAGTATAGTATGACGTTTTTGTCAAATTTTGGACCAAAAATTATATATTTTTTTTAAATTGTCAAACGTTGGACGACATAGTACAGTATGACGTTTTTGTCAAAGTTTCGACGAAAATTTTTTTTCCGTCCCAACTGGTTCAAGTAATTCAAATTTACTTTGATTTCAGGCTTCTTGTAAGATTTTGGAACCTGCACGTGCTGATCCTCCATTTCTAAATGGATCTCGCTTTTTGTAGAGGGGCTTTGTTATTTTTAAACAGGATTGGACATTCCCAAACTGTTGCTGAGCTGCACGCACACAAATATCGCAGGATGCTGCAGCATTAATACTTTGGTTAATGGTAACTAAGGCGACTGGCCCAAAACATAAATCAATTAACCTCAAAAAGGTATCACAATATCCCAACTGAATGCCTTGGTGAAATGTGGTATTGCCTCTGGACGTGGTGGATCTACTGTATGAGTTTGAAGCCTTGTATCAGCTGCAACTGAATAACAAAGAACTGAATTAGAAGTAAGTCAAACTTATCTTATCACAAATTACAAGGTGCTTAATAACGTCCAGTCACAACAACAACATTAATACTAAGTTATAGTATTTGAAAAATTTCAGTCAATGTAAAAAGAACATGGTGTGAAAATATTACATGCAGTTAATGTCCATCCATCCATTATCTACCATCTACCTCTTTATCCCCCACAGAAGGGTCATGGGGGGGGGGGGGGGGGGGGGATTGACCAATTCAATCCTCATATTGCCTTTTTTTTGGACTGGGAGGAAGCCGGAGAAAACCCACGCACACACGGAGGGAACATGCAAACTCATGCAACAGAGAAAGGCCCTTATCCCAACCGGGGCTTGAACGCAGGTTTTCTTTCTGCAAATGCGAGAGCACTAACTACTACACCAACCCTGGGCCCTGCAGTCAAGATAAAACAGTAAAAAAAACATTTAAAAAAGCATTTCTATAAAAAGTTTAGAGGAGTGATGAAACAACATTAAGTTACAAAATTAAATGTATAAATTCAGTCTGCAGAAGTAAGTTGTTTGTGTTGTGTTTTTCAGTTGATCTAATGGAAGCAGATCAGTCAGATAAACAAAGGTCTTCAGAATATCACAATAGCAGCTTATGTGTAGATGATTTGTCAAAGCAACACATTGTCATATGAAGTCGAGTTGTATTGTTGCAGCTTTTTTTGAACAGTGCTCTTAGGCCAAGCAGCGCTGAAGCTGCTCTGTCAGCCCCATGATGGCCCAGAAACTCAATCAACCGCACTTTATGTTTATGTTTTTCCGTTTATCACCCACCTGCATGTGTACGCTGAGCATTCTTAACGTGGGCAGCAGCTGATTTTCTAAGGGTTTTGAGTGTGAACCAGAGATATTTCATGCTCATCACCAATTCCCACTTGTTCGTTCACTCAAATTTGAGAACTGGCACTCCATCGTGGATGACGGGTGAGTGAGGGCTTTAGAGTGTGTGTGCGCGAGTGTGCAGCCGGCGAAGTGCTGTGTCCATGAAAGACTCTTCTTACCCCCACTCAGCAGGAAGAGAGGAGTGGGCTGCTGTGGAATTGAGAACCCTCATCCCCTTCACTACAGTGCGAGAGAGCCACTGGGTCCATGCTAAGTGCTGCTGGGCACTATTACTGTGAAAAGGACCCCTCTCTAGGGTGTCCTTTCAAGTGTCTGCTGAACAGGACACTACTGACAGCCACGGCCGACTAGTGTGTGTGTGTGGGCCTGTATATACTCTCTTGTATAATGCGCTGCTGGGAGGGTTTGTGCAGCTGAAACTGGATCAGGTATGTGTGACAGCCACCGCGTGAGTGTGCATTTATAGAGCAGTGCATGTGTGTGCCAGGTTACAATATTAATAGACAGCAGTGTATTTGTACAGGCTACTAATAGGCACATGGCTGATATTAGTGGATCGGTTTCCATCCCACCGTGTGACGTAGAAAGCGCCTGATTGTGCAGGTGTCTCCCCGAATGTCCTCGCTGTTCTCTGGCCTCTCAGTGTGTCATGTTGTGGGGCCAGGGTTTGCCTCGTAATGTGGCCTGATTACTGCACTGCAATCAAAGAGGTGACGCCGGAGAGACCTGCAAATGTGTAAAGCAATTTTAGATCACTTGAAAAAAAATGAACACAACCAATCTCAAATTGATTATATTTAGTTTTAATAATAAACACACTATAAAACACCATAAGACACTATAAGATATTTATTTTCCATTTTAACACTGTTTAAAGAGTGAAAAAAACAAACAATTTTCTACTTCAACGAATTGGCTCTCATTTATTTTTCCATTAGCACTGATGTGG